>NW_005353967.1:2126995-2187483 GCF_000412655.1 Myotis brandtii | reverse complement strand
GATGTGAGGAGTTGAAATCTGGTATCTGACCACTGGGTACACTGGCTCCTGGATCTCCAAGGAGGTGCAAAGTCAGCCACTGTGTGAGTCCACCCAGCAGGAGCTACAGTGAGATCTGCATATTTCTCCTCTTTGTTTGGGGTTTGGAAGTTTTGGAGCTCTCTGACCCAGCAGCAGTTTGTTAGGTTAGGCTGCGAAAGGACAGGCGATTCATTTGCACCGCTGTGCACAGCTTGGGTGGGGTTGTAAATTGCGTGGGGCGGGGTCTCAGGGAATCACCAGGGCAGAGCAAACAGCAATGGCTGTCAGTCAGCTGTCTCCACATCTCCCGTCTCCGCTTATAGGCATCTCTGCGTCCCGGAATCCCCGAGTCCCGCGCCCCCACAGTAACAATGATCCCTGCAAGCAGCTCTACGGGAAAACCACCCTCACTTTCCAACCCACTGCCAGACAGTTGTTTCTCCCCATAGGAGTCTGGGTCCCCAGATTCTCG
Organism: Myotis brandtii; assembly: GCF_000412655.1. NCBI lineage: Eukaryota > Metazoa > Chordata > Mammalia > Chiroptera > Vespertilionidae > Myotis > Myotis brandtii. The sequence continues at coordinate 2,186,990 of NW_005353967.1, read as the reverse complement.
CCGGAAACGAGTTCAGTGCAGTCGGGAGCTAGTATCTCACTTCTGATTGAAAAAAACCACGCACCCAGGTGCAGTCATTTCTCGTGCCTCCGTACCTCTGCTCTTGGCGCCTCCGCCCAGTCTCAATGCACTTTTTTCTTCCCTTCTAGTTGTAGAACTTCCACTCAACCAGCTTCCCTGTGGTTCTGGCCCCTTCTAGTTGTAGAACTTCCACTCAACCAGCTTCCCCATGGTTCTGGCTGATAGCCATTTTGTCTTTTAGTTGTAGTTTTAATGTGGTTGTGGGGGACTGTACAGGTATATACCTTATGCCGCCATCGTGGTTCTCTCCTCCCTTTCGCTTTTGAGTGAAGAGCTGTGTGACGAGGCTCACCAAATGCTACTTTCCAAATTTCCCTGTTGTCTGTCCTTTTTCTGCTTTACTTACAACCTTTTTATCCATTTTGATGTTCTTCTGTTTCTACTTCTTTTGTAATGAAATTGGCCTGTTTTATTGCCTATTATTCTATTTTCTATTTCATTACAAACCTTTCTTTAAGCTGTTTCATATTGGTTTTTTAGATAACATTCACATAACATAAATTAGTCATTTTAAAGGGAAGTATTTAGTAGCCTTTAGTACATCCACAGTGCTGTGCAGCTACCCCCTCTATCTAGTTCCAAATGTTTGTCATCGCCCTAAAATGAATCCCTGTACCTATTAAGCACTTACTTCCCATCCCCTCTTCTCCAGCCTCTGGAAATGACTAATCTGCTTTCTGTCTCTATACATTTACTTATTCTGGATATTTCATATAAATGGAATCATACAATATGGGGTCTCTTGCCCTGGCTTTGTTCATGTAGCATAATGTTTTTGAGATCCATCCACATTGTAGCAGGTATCAGTATGCTCTTCCTCTTCATGGCTGAATAGTATTCCATTGTGTGGATATACCACTTGCAGTTTATCCATGAATCTCTTGTTGGACATTTGTGTTGTTTCCACTTTTAGCTATTATGAATAGTGCTATTTTGAGTATGTATGTACATGTATTGGTTTGAGTACTTGTTTTCAGTTCTGTAGGGTATATGCTGAGGAATGGAATTGCTGAGTCACATGGTAATTCCATGTTTAACTTTTTGAGAAACTGCCAAACTGTTTTCATAACAGCTAAACCACCTCTATGCTGGTTTTTTTTGTTTGTTTGTTTTTTTTACATGTGCATACTCATTGCAGCTCTCTACTTTTGCTAACTCCCCCGGAAGGTATCTATTTCCCTTCTTGGGTCTCCTGAAATCATGTCATTGATAACTTAAAGGTTCCAGATGTGCATTCCAAAGCTCAGGTAGCCATCCTTGAGGGTGGAGGACCAGCCTTGCACCCATACCAATGAAGTACTTTGACTAACCTAATGTTTGCCATGGTTTGGATACCAAAACTAAAAATCCCCAAATTTGGAAAAAGGATGATTTTTTTTTTTTTTACCATTGCAATAGTTGGTCCTTTATTGTAATCCAGAGGTGTTTTGGGGTTTTTTTACTGCGCTATTTGGCTTTGTCATAACAGTATTTTCTTTTTTTTATATTTTATTGATATTTTTACAGAGAGGAAGGGAGAGGGATAGAGAGTTAGAAACATCAATGAGAGAGAAACATCGATCAGCTGCCTCCTGCACACCTCCTACTGGGGATGTGCCCGCAACCAAGGTACATGCCCTTGAGCGGAATCGAACCTGCGACCCTTCAGTCGGTAGGCCGACGCTCTATCCACTGAGCCAAACCAGTCAGGGCAACAGTATTTTCTTAAACAAGTGCAGTTCATGATGTTTTACGCAGCCTGTAATGGGAAGGACACTGGAAGCACTTGAGAATGGGGATTCTCTGTGACTCTTGCTGTTCTTCTCCACCCGCAGGTGTCCTTCTTCCTCTTCATCATCTTCGTGGTCTACACCATGCTGCCCTTCAACATGCGAGATGCCATCATCGCCAGCGTGCTCACCTCCTCCTCCCACACCATTGTGCTGAGCGTCTGCCTGTCTGCGACACCCGGGGCCAAGGAGCACCTGGTCTGGCAGGTAGGTGACCTTCCCCATCCTGCTGGGGGTGCCTGAGGTGCCACACGCCTGCTCAGAGTGTGGCTCTTCATACCTGGCAGGTGCTCAAGTTTTGCTCTCTGACCTTGACTCTGAGTATTGTTAATGAGTATCCAGCCACACACACCCCTTCATCAGTGTAACCAACAGTCACTTAGCAATTAGAAACAGTGAAAGTTGGAAATGGCAATTCCATTTTGCTGATTGCTGAATGGCGGTGTGATTTTGATGGTTAAAAGCTATTCTCATTATACATTATAATTTAGTGCTCTTATTTTTAGTGAACTGACTTCTGCAATTAAATTCATAATTCTCTCCTACCTGTCTTTACAAAGGACAAAAGATTTATCCATTTCTAATCTTCTGGCAGGTCCATGGACATTTTAAAAAAGTTTTTTAAAAATGTGGTAACAGCAAATTTAGCTTTACTAATAAATGGTATTTCAAAGAAGCCACCCATTTAGTTAGTTAAAAGCATTTGAAAGGCAATTTGATTTTTTGTTATGTGCATCTGTAGACATGAGGGTCAGGAGTTTAGAGTTATTTCTAACAGTCCTTTTTTTTTTTACCTGTAAAAGGTGTACTTTATTTTGCTCTATTGGAATCAAATGTAAGAGATGCAGCCATAGTGCAAAGTGCATCAGTGGGAGAAGTAGTGAAGAACAGCACTATCATCATAAAGGGGATTTAAGATGTGGGTCACCTGAGCCCTATGGGGTCTTAGAAACTAGTTGTCATGTGCTTGATGGAGTTTTTTATTTGGAAACATGAGACAGACCTGGAGGCTGACCCTTGGGTCTGTAGTAATCTCTCTTAGTTGGAAAGCTTTCTAGGGATCGATTGCTTTTCCCAGTACTTCTCTCCCATCATTTAAAACACGATGTTCATAAAGAGCAGCCTGTGTTTGTGAAACATCCTCTGGGCACTGAGCTCCTGTGAAGGCAATGGCCCTGATTTTGCACCATGGGCTCCAGGTTCATGGTGACTTGTACAGATATTGCTAAGAAGAGTCCACCCCCAGGAAGCAGAGGAAAGCCAGGTTTTTCATCAGTACAATCCCACTGACCGAGCAGAGTAGACACATGCCTGTAACCTGCACGCCTGACACAGATGGAGGCCAGTCAGTAGCTAATCAATGAAAGAATGAAGGTGGGTGTTTTAAAAGAAGAAACAACCCAGCCATGCCTGGAGGAGGTGGGAGACGCTCCTCTGCCCCAGCTTTTGCTTCCTTTTTCTGCATTTCTGAGCCTCCCTTGAGGTTATTTATAGGACATTTTTCTTTCTCCCATAAATTCCACTCTTCCACCCACCCTTTAGTGGGGCCATTACGCTCAGCCTGATGTGGTCCCATGCAGGGCCAGGCAGCGGTTGTATTTTTGCCTATTGACATTATGAAATCACGGCAGGAAAGTCTTCCTCACATTGCAACAAGCACTCAAACATGTCTCCTGGCCCCCAGCACCTTCCTGGTTTGGGTTACCATGGAATGCATCCCTTGAACATTTTATACCTGTCTTTTCTGCCCCTTGTTGGAGCAGATGTCATAGGAAAATATCTGGGAGATGAAGATTATAATACCTGTCTATTTACATTTTCAGTGATTATTGATGTATGATTAAATAGGATTTTTTTAAAGGAAAAAGTAAGTTGCTTTGCAAAGAACCTGGCATATTCTAGCTCATAAAGAACCATATGGAGTTTTTTTTAAAGCACTTTTATTTTCTTTTATTAGTAAAAATATAATGAAGGGAAAGAATGTAATCTTACATTTTTATTTATTAACTTTCCAGAGCCAACAACAAAAAATACTTGTCACTAGACAGCCAGATAATATGATCCTGAAATAATAAAAAGATTAGTACTTCTTCATTTCATAGTATTTCATATAAGAATACCATTGAAAGGAACGGAAGAACAGAAGGTCAGTCTTCCATCCTTCTAGGAATACTTTCACTTGGAAAGGCAAAATATGTCAGCAGACTTAAAATGGAAGGTTCCTGGGTAAACATCAAAATAATGAAGAAAAGAGCTGAAACTATAACTGAAAAATAACACTGGTTTGTGTTGCAGGAAAAACACTTTATTGAATTGTTTTAATGAAAATATGTGTAAGAATGCTACAGATTGCTGTGGTGTAATTGTTCAGAGAATATTGGTTTGATAGAAGAGCTAACCCATCAGTGATGATCAATATCACCCTGCCTTCTAAACCATCAATGAAAGAGTGTATTTTATTGAGCATGGACCCATACTAAAGAGTTTTGTTTCATTTTATTTTTTGAACATTGCCAGCCCATTGATAACATGTAGTACTTATCTGTTAACCAAAATACTGACTTAATAGGAAATCTAACCTTAGTCCCCTTTCCTGTTGAGTAGCGGAGTTTGCTATTCTAGGGAAATTCATCTTACCAGCATTTGTCCTGAAGTAAAATTCATCCTAAGACTATAATATATCATCTAATTGAGGAAACGTAGTTAATAACTGAAAATTATGAATGATATTTCCTAACATATTTAAATATGATGTTTAATTTTTAGTTTTGTGTCCCAACATAGGGTCTATCCTTGAAATGTTCCATGTGCCCTAGAGAATGTATAACCTGGTGTCCTGGGATAAAAGGCTCTGTAAATGTCAATTATGTCCATTTGGTCTAATGTGTCATTTAAGGCCATTATTTCTTTATTGATTTTCTGTCTGAATGATAAATCTATGCCTGTTAATTGGGTATAATTGTTTTTTGTCAGTTTTTCCTTTTAGTTCTGTTAGTAGTTGTTTTATATATTTTGATGCTTCCTGATTGGGTGCATATATATTGAAAAGTGTTATGTCTTCTTGATGTATTATTATAAAATGTCCATCTTTGTTTCTTGTTTGTTTGTTTTTTATCTTGAAGTCTATTTTGTCAGATATAAGTATGGCTACACTCACTTTTCTCTGGATGCCTTTTGCTTGAAAAATCATTTTCCATTTTGAATCTATATTTGTCCTTTCAGCTGAAATGTGTCTCCTGAAGGTAGTATGCAGTTGGGTTTTGTTTTTTGTTTTTTTTATCTGCTCTGTGCCTTTTTATTGGTGAATTCAATCCACTTACATTTATGGTGATTATTGATGTATGAGGATTTCCTATAGCCTTTTTATGGCTTGTTTTTCTGATATAATCCTAGTACATTTTTTACTTTTACTTTGAAACAATCATAGGTCTGCCAGTAAGTTGCCAATCCAGTACAGAGAGTCTTTTCTTCCCCGTGAGCCATTTCAAGGTAAGCTGCCAATCTGATATCCCATCACCCAAATGCCTTAGTGTATATTTCCTACAGTGCCATGCTCTACATAACCATACAAAATCCGGAAATTCACATTGTCTATTACTATCGTTCAGGTTCCTTCATCTTTCCCATTAATGTCCTTTGAAGCAAAAGACAGAGCAGAAACACACTGCACTGTGATCGCAGGTCTCTTTGGTCTCTTTCAGTCTGGGACGATTGCTTAGTCTTCCTTAGCTTTCATGATCTTACCACTTTTGAAGATTGCAGACCAGCTATTTTGTACAAGGTACTTCAGTTTGGAGTGTCTGATGTTTCCTCCTCAAGAGGGGGAGGTCATGTCTTGTTGGCAGGAATCACAGACATGATGGTGTATCTGCATCACATTCTATCAGGGCTGCATAATTCCATTTTGCCCCATTACTTATGGGGGTCATTAGGATGATGGTGCTGTCCATCGGGCATTTCTTCTTTGACATGACTCTTTTCCTCTTTGTGATTAATATATGTGGAGAGGTACTTTGAAACTAGGCAGATGCCGTTTTCTTTACTTATTTATATCTACACTGTTTTGTGTTTTCTATTTTAGTCAATAGATTATAAACCATGGTGAATGTTGATTTTGTTGTCCATATGGTCTCAGATTTGTCCTCTGGGCACCCCTTTAAGCTGGTTTCAGTGTCCTTTTGTTGTGTCCCCATCCTTGCTTTCTGGCATAATACGATGTTGCAGGTTCATCTTGTGCTTTCCCTGCCCTGGCCCTAAAGTCAGCCTCTCTCCAAGGAGTCCTGGTTCTTTTTAGTGAAGATTGACATTTGGAGGCAAGATCTGAACTTTGTATCTTATCACTGGGTTGTCAATACTCTAAGGCCCAGAGTACATTTACATCTGTGTGTGTGTGTGTGTGTGTGTGTGTGTGTGTGTGTGTGTGTTCATATTCCATTTGGTATAATGTGTCATTTAAGGCTGATATTTCCTTATTGATTTTCTGTTTGAATGATCCATCCTTACCTGTCAATTGGTTAGTTAGTCCGCCATATAAAAGTATATACTGATTTATTAAACACAAGACTTCACACAGATATTTCCATTTTCAGCTCACTATACATTTCACGACAGTTTTCTCCCTTTTTAATATGGCTACCTTGACCAATAGTGAAAAAAAATGTAGCTCCCTTGGTCCTTAATATATTGACTTATCTGATGAATCCAGGTATATAACCAGTCTCTTATTTCAGTTTCCACCCCTCCATCTGCACTGGTGCCTTGTCACTGGCCCAGCTTCCCATCCCCCAGCCATATCCCACTCCCCCAGCTCAGGCTCTGTTCCCTGTGCTTGGCTCTCCCCTCTGTAGACACTCTGACAGACAGCCCACTTTGTCACTGTGGGTGAATTTGGTTTCCCGTGTCCTGTGGGTACAAATGCTTCCTTGCTGTGCATTGGCTGAGCAGTGAGTTCTTTGGGAGGGAAGGAAAAGGACAAGAAGGGCAGGGAGAGAGGATGGGACAAGCAAGAGGAAGTGAAGGAACACATTTTAAACAGGGGTTATTTATTAAAGAGAAAGAGATTCTTTTTAGTTACTTTCTGTGATTCCCTTTGTACAGGTTGCAACAACTTTTCTTCTAATTGTTTTCTATTTTTTTTTCCCAACTGGGTTTCAAAGAAAAGATTTCTGGAATCTGCATTTATTAAGGGAATCTGGAATCCCTTAATAATAAAGGTTAGAAAATATTTAAGTATCAGGAAACATAAATAAAAGCATTTTTATATTATTTGTGTAAGAATATTTTATCTATCATAAACTTAGCATAAGAATGAAAAGCTCTTACCAATTTATAATTAACTAGGAAATAAGTTTGCTTATATTAGTAGCATAACATGCATTTGACTAAAAGTTCCACAAGAGTAGTGAAGAGTCATTTCTTGTTATTATATCAACGCAAAAGGAGAAGGAGGCTAGGAAAACCCAGTGAAACCTCCCACCCGATGCCCTGGTGGCTGCTCCCTGGTTGAGCCCTTGGGGGTGTCAGTTATGCAGCCCTTAGACAATACTAGGAACCTGGCCAGGAGTCTTGCCTCCCAGACAGAGGCAGTGGGTCCATTGATCAGTTGCTTGGTCTGGCCTGCAGCCTGTGCCTGTATAACATTAATTTCATTTTAAATATACATTTTTTCTATTCTCCATCTGCTGAACTTCTGTAGATCAGCGTGGCTGTCAGCAGGATGCTGACCCATCCTCAGGAATTTTCAGATATTCCTGTTTATATATCACAGTTGCATTTTATATTTGAAACAGACTTACCCTTCTTAATTTTTATTTCCTTGGTATTTATATGTAATGAGTTTTCATTTCATATAACTTTTATTTTCCCATGAGAGATGGAGGAATTTGAATATAGATTTACTGAAGCAAGCCAGTTAAATGAAAATCCATATTTATTAAAGAAGATAAACTAAGCTGTGTTTATTGATTTTCTAACAGGATTACTCACTCAATTTTACAGAAATTATATAGGATTCTTTTACACGGTGGATACTTTAAAATCTTTAAGTTGTGATATAATTGGAAAAATTTTAGATAAGACCTAAAATAGAAAATATAGCCTCTCGTCTATGGCAGGCGTGTAATCAGTAGTAATGCGGATTTGTTACATAACTGATTCTTTTTCAGTATAATTCAGGAACTGTATATTGGAGTCTGGAATTAAATTGCATTTAGCATCTAATCTGAGAAGCTCAAAGGGAAAACAACAGGTTACCAGCTGCCTGGTTCCTGGCTGTGGAAGAGACTAATTGTTAGGAATTTTGATCTCTGTTCCTACTGTTTTGTTTTTAGAGAAACACAAGATATTAATATGTTCTGCCAGGGGGGGAAGGAGACTGTACCACTGTTCATTCTGTGTAGCATCAAGCTATTGATTGAGTATGATCAACCTTCTATTTTATAAGTTAGCATTTATCTTTTCTAAAAACTATCTTTTATCTGTTCTAAGGATTATTATTTAGAACAGTGGTTCTCAACCTTTCTAATGCCGCGACCCTTTAATACAGTTCCTCATGTTGTGGTGACCCCAAACCATAAAATTATTTTCGTTACTACTTCATAACTGTAATTTTGCTACTGTTATGAATTGTAATGTAAATATCTGATATGCAGGATGTATTTTCATTGTTACAAATTGAACATAATTAAAGCATAGTGATTAATCACAAAAACAATATGTAATTATATATTCAATATGTGTTTTCTGATGGTCTTAGGCGACCCCTGTGAAAGGGTCACTTGACCCCCAAAGGGGTTGCGACCCACAGGTTGAGAACCGTTGATTTAGAAGGAGTGGGAATAAGCATGGAGAAGAGGTAAAAACAGGCAAGTGCTTAATGTGTCAAAATCCTAAAGCAAATCTAAATGCATCTCAAAGTCCTCTCCTTTCTCCTTCCTTATCCTTCCCAAGCCCAGCAGATGAAACCCCTTCTCCTCTAAATGGCAGGAACTGTGTCCCATCATCCCACCAGGGAAAGTTCAGTTGGTTGGGCAAGTGAACAACAACAAACATTAGTGCTTCCCTGCAGGACACCAAATTACTTTTAAAATGCTCTGGCAATTTTTAGAATGAAACTATCAGAATGTTGGAGACAGAAAATTTTCATGTCATTCATGGACTATTTTACTCTCATGGTGGAATAGTGGAAGTTTATATTCCAGCATTTATGGGGCTGCTTGTGGGAGAGGATAGAAGGATCAGAGGTAAAGGGAAGCCCTATCAGACCATAAGTTTTGTTTTGAAAATATTTGATCAAAGGAGCATCAAAAAGAAAGGTTTCTTGAAAAAATGAACAATGATGGTTTGTCCCCTATCAGCTGCCTCTACTTTTTGTTCAAAGCAATAGTTTCATGTCAAATATGATACATTATTACAGATTTATTAAATGTTCTATCCATCTTGGCCCAATGCAGGGCAGTTCTGATGGGTCATTTCAGCTCTAGAGCTTTTGTTTTTGTCTGAAGTTGTCAAGTCTGCATCACAGCTCAGTGTTTCCCTCTGACCAGATTGGCTTCCTTTCCTTCCCACGGGCATTGAGCCAAAGAGCACTCCCGAATCAATGGTGAACTGTTTCAGAATGTGCTTCCTGGAGGACCATATGGCCGCATTGCGCGAACTTGGGCTGATTCTTTAGTCAGTTTTCTCATCTGTAAAATGGCAAGGGTAATGCCAGATTCCCTCGATTGTTGCTGGCCTTGGTGCTGAATCAGTGAACTCACATGTGGGAAGAACCTGTTATCAAGCTGGGCTGATCCTTAGCCCTCAGTGAACAGTAGGCAATGGCAGCAGTAATGTATTTTACTAAATGTAAATGACTTTTGCAGAAGCTAAGAGAAGTGGAACATAAAAATGCTTTGGAGTTGAATTCCAAATGGTCTATAGAGTTGAGTAGGGCAGGAATTGCACATGTAAGTCCCTTAGGGACCACGTCTGGTGTGGTTGACCATCCTGCAGTGTGCCCCACCCAGACTCAAGGCAGTGAGCTTCATCCTCGTGAGGCACTGGAAGCCCACATTCCACTAATGAATGGAGTTGGAAAGTTTTACTAATGCCCGAAAGTCTGAGCTCCTGTAGGTTAATAGAACACCTGGTATTAAAAACCCTGGAGACACAGTTCGTCTCTTGTCAGAAGTGAGAAGGAGAAATAAAAAATGGGGGATTAACCGAGTCAGTTGCCACTGGGACATCTTGGACTATTTTCGGAAGTGTTCCCCAGAGAAGCCGGATGCTGTTCCCAAGCCTACTTTGGGGTTGCACATTTCTCCTCACTCAGACCAGCACATGGCACCTTTATAGGATGGATCTGACCATCTTATGTCTCAGATTTCTGGTCATGGAGACATGCATGGATACAGCTACTTGTCCCCGAGAGGCCTCCCACCAACATTCCCTCAATTGAAGACCAGGGACTTGGCTTTCACACCTCTTGGTGGGCCCTCAGCTGGAAGTGGTCCCCCTCTGCTTCCTTTCTGATGTCTCCAGCCTCCACCGGGAGGGTAGTCAACATGTCTTTTCTCTGCTTCCTGCCACTGGGCCCTACTTACATATGGAGGCCCCCACACCCACTCTGAAGTCTGGTGGTTCTATTGATTTTATAATTTTGGATATTCTAGGCCCTTTAGTATACTGGATAAATTGTAGGTAAAGAAGAAATGTTACCTTTGTCTGTCAAGCTGGAAATATTTAGTCTTTAATCATTTCTTTGGTTTCTTACAATTTCACCTTCTATGCCATGTCTGAGCCTCAGACTCTAGGTCAAGATATGGGCCAAGAATGGGATGGGAAAGAAAGAAAGGACAGATAAAGAGACAAAACAGAGTTTTATTACATGGGTTGGTGTCTTAGAAGGTCAGGTTCCCATAACAAGTTTCCATAGACAGGTTGGCTTAAATAACAGAAATTTTTCTCACAGTTTTGGAGACTGGAAATCTGAGATTAGGATGCTAACATGGCTAGGTTCAGATGAGAACTCTCTTGCTGGGTGGCTGAAAGCTGCTTTCTCATTGTGTCCTCACATGGTGTGTGGGGAGGGGGGGTGGTGTCTCTTTTTATAAGGACAATAGTCCTATTGGGTCAGAGCTCCACCCTTGTAATATCATTTTACCTTAATTACTCTGTTACTCCAAATATAGTCCCATAGTCACATCGGGGGTTAGGACTTGGACCATTCAGTCCAAAGCAGTGGGTTTGTCTGTTTTTCTCAACGTTTAGCAGGCCTGTCTCAGCGTTGTCTGAAGAACTCATGCTACAAAGTCTTACATTTGATTCTGCAGCATTCTCACTCTCCTTTCTTCTTTTGATTTGTTCTGCCAGGAGACAGACCTGAGTAGACCAGGAGCAGAGCTAAGGTGGTGAAGGGGTCAGTACCCTTGGCCCTCAGTGTCCAGGGGGAATCACTGATCTGGAGATGAGGGTTGAGGTGGTGGGAGCCCTCTCCTCACTCCCCATGCTCCCAGAGCACCTGCCCTTTGTTCTTCTTCTTATTTTCTACAGGAATTATCACATCATATGTCAACATGCTTATTTGTCTGTATGTCCTCCTACCACACATTCCCTGGGCCTTGAATCTGTGACAGGGTTCAGAGCTTTTTAATATTTGTATTTGTCCCAGCACTAAGGGTACATAATGTTAAATGGATGTGTGCATGAATAAACCCATGAGGGATTGAGTGAATGGGTGCAAAAATGCATGGCCCGGCGTAGGGACATTGTAAACATCCAGCTACCTTGGATATCACCAAACAAGGGAAAGAATGGACGGTTCCATCTCGGTGCATCATCTCTGAGCATGATGGCTGACTGTAAAGAAGGTGAGGTTGTGGTGTCTTTTAAAGAGAATCCAAAAGAGTGACAACAATCCCAATGTCCTTAAACCTTTATGTCATTCTCTGTTTTCAAGGCAAATCAGATCCTGACATGGATTTTAAATCCCTTTCTGAGCTCTTCAAATATGTACTATTATAGAGGAATCAGAGAGAAAATGCTAAGATGATTAAAGAACTAGGAGCAGGATATACAGAGAGAAATTCAAGGATCTGGGGTTGCTTGTCATGGGCAGAGAAATGAGATAAAAATTGAACTGGCTCCTGTCTTAGGAGCCCATGTTTGGACTCTGGGAGCACAGTCATCACGCGTTGTTCTGTGAGCCTCATAAGATGCCCCACTTTTGTCGTATCCATAGTGGAGGTGAGGTTAATTTTATCTAGTTGGTCTCAATTCCTCCACTCTGGTGTAAGAATTAGGTTTTTATCCTCTTTCCATCTCTAATTTCTGTGGTGCCCTGGCTGTGTCTAACATCCTCTTCTGGATTTTAAGCAGATGCTTTGGATTTCATGAAACAGTTACATTTTTCTGACACTGTGTGATTGGCTGGGCCATTCGGGCACACACCCCATTTATTTTTCACCTCGGGGGGCGAGGGCACTGCTAAACATTTCCCCCCGAGTCTCCAAAGGGCAGAATGAACAGATTCCAGGATCTGCTGGTCAGAGCTTCTCAAGCCAGTATCCTCGCTGGGGTCTGCTTGAAACAGATAGCTGGTGAAGTAAGAACTCCCATTTTACTAAAAGATTATTGATTCGTGACACTCCTGCTTCTCATTCTTATATTTAGTCTAAATGGAAGGAGGGATCAAGGGAAGATTAGAACATTCTTAGGTGAAAAGGCACTTAAGGATTTTCATCCTGTCCTCTGGGGTCCTCTCAGCTATCTGCCTTTCAACTGTCAGGTTTTGCTGTCTTTGCTGAAAACGTCCCCCAATCTTGTGTTTCACATGTGATTGCCTGTTTACAGTCAACTCTCCTGACCAGTGTGCATGATACAGTTACATAAACAGCAGTTATTTGATCCTTTTCCATTTGCAGCTGCTTTGTTTCTCTTTTCGTGAAATAACCACCAAGTAATTCTCAGCAATTTCAGCTTCTGACACAATTCACTCTCACAGGGTCTAAAAAGACCATTGAGATATTTTGTTTAGAATGTCTAAAAATTTAGCCTGCAGAGTTTTCATGGTCTGCCCGAAGCTGGCATCTAAAAATAAAATTTAAGCTGACTGGCAGCATGAGAAGTACCCAGATTAGCAGATGGTGTGAAATGCAAGACTTGTAAAATGAAAATATGTTCAGGAAAATACAAAACCCTTTCCCATCGAAGATCTGAAGGGAACACATGCTCCTGGTAGACACAGTGGGCTGTGAGATTGGAGACAGAGGGTGTCTGTATTTTTCCTGGGCACTTGATGATATCCTGAAGGAGGGCTTGAGGACAAGACAGAGCAATGTGGCCTGGGAAAGCAACGTCACCTGGAGGGTCCATCCCCAATGGAGCAGGCAGATCCAGTGTACCCAGTGATGCCAAGGTCAAGGTGAAAGGAAGTCTTCAGATAAACCTTACAGGGTCATCTCTGCCTCTACCTATCCTACATTTTAAATCAAAAGCTTGTTTGGTGACAGAGGTGATGCTGAGAGCAGCCCTACAGCAATTTTCATGAGATACTGAATATGATGGAAATAGAATAAACAGCCAAATGTGGTATTGTCCCATTAGTACATGTGACAGATTACTTAAGATTAGATTTATTTTGAATGGATGAAAGTCAGACGGTGAGCTCCATAGCACAAGAAGGGAGAAGCATGATGTAAGAATTTCTCATGGAACAGAATTTAAAATTTTTTAGTTTAATGCAAGATGTATGTGATTCATTTAGACCAAAACAGAATTATCAATTCTGCCCAGCAAGGGCATGTGCTGTGTGTCCACATGAAATAAAACAAAATGATATCAACAGAAACACGTCGTCATGTCTTTTATAGAGCAGTATATTTTCAGAACATGGGTTGATAATAGCTAATAGATGAACATTTACTAATTAGTTGTCACTGAGTTAACTAACAATTGCTTTTCCAAGCACTTTATACACCTTGACTCAGTTAATCATCCCACACCTGTCCTACTGCAGAGAGGGACCCAATGCGGGGATTGGCAGCAGGTGGTTCAGAGTTGCCCATCTTGCAAGTGGTAGGCGTAGGAATCCAACCCATACAGTCTGACTGCAGACCCCACCCTGTGGAATTCTCTAGGCAAACTCCCCTAGTTAATGCTATTGTAAAGCATTAACTAGAAGACTTAGCTTTCCCAGAAGTCACATAATGAAAGCAGAATCTTACATGATTTTCTTTATTTTAATGGTAGACTGAGAAGGAATTAAGTTTGTGACACAGGGTGCATAGCTAGACATGATGGATTATAATTTAAAGACAGGGAGCCCTAACCAGGTTTGCTCAGTGGATAGAATGTTGGCCTGCAGACTGAAGGGTCCCAGGTTCAATTCTGGTCAAAGGCACATGCCTGGGTTGTGGGCTTGATCCCCAGTAGGGAGCATGCAGGATCAATAATTCTTTCTCATCATTGATGTTTCTATCTCTCTCTCCCTCTCCCTTCCTCTCTGAAATCAATAAAAAAAATATTTTTCTTCAAAAATTTAAAAAATATAAAGGAAAGAAAGGGTAAATATTATAGAAAGAATAGGTCTCTTCAAAGCCTAAAGTGGAACCATTCCCACTTCTGTGATTGATTATGTGTGTGAAGCAGAAATATGGGTACTTAGTTATTTTTCGTGACCGGGACAATGGGAAGACACCAACAGGGACACAGGAGAGAGTACTGACCTGGTTGTCTGGGGGTGGACCAGTGCCCACAGCCCTTCGCTACCCTCCCATGCCAATGACCTAATCTGTAAAATAAGGGGTTTGGAGAAAATGATCCTGAGGACTCTTCCAGCTCTATCCAGTTCTGTTTATATAAAGAAAATGTAGAGCACCCATGTGAAAACAATACTATATAATAATGGCAGGGGAAAGAGCATGGCTCACTGAGAAGTACAGGGAGGTTCCTGGTGGTAGTGTGGTTATGACATTGTTATGGAACCGTGCTGAGAAAATTCAGTTAGAGAAATATAGATGGTAACTAGGAAGACATCAACACACATTCATTTCCCAGAACCAGGTGAAAATCACTTGGAGTTCTCTTTCTTCTTGCCTTCTGTATTTATTTTTTAATGAGAAAAAAAAGCAAAAAATTCCTCAAGAACCACAATCAGTTTACTCTGAACAACGCTTGGAAAATCAGAAAACCTTTATGTGAAGTGAGTGTGACTAGCTAAAGCAAAGGACTGATGTGCAAGAAACAGACTAATGCCACACTGGCCACCAATTTAAGGACCTCCTCCTGGATCCCACCATAAAACTGTCCTGAGCTCTTCATCTGACAGCAGTACACAGATCTGTAGGTTTGCTGAGTATATGGCATTTAGCGATATATTTGTTCTCACTGTGCTGCTTTAGACCCTGATTCAGTAATCAAACTGGGAAACAGAGGAGAGTAATTCTTTTAAATTCTGAGATATTTGACTCAATAAAACATATGTTTTAAATCCTTCCAGTTATTCTAAGATTGTTGGTTAGCTCAGAAGTTCGTTGATTTTAGATCTTTTCAAAAAACCAGATTTTATTTTTCTTGATTTTCTCTATCATTTTCTTGACTTTAATTTCATTAATTTCTGCTCTAGTTTTATTATTTCTTCCTTCTGCCTGCTTTATGTTTAATTTGCTCTTCTTTCTATACATTCCTGAGATAGAAGCTTATGTTATAGATATTAAATCTTTACCCTTTACTAACTTGTGAAATTGTTGTCAATTTCCCTCTAAGTACCACATTTGCTACATCTCACAAATTTTGATAGGTGGAATTTTTATTTTCATTTTGTTCAAAATGTTTTTAAATTTCCCTTGAGACTTCTTTTTTTACCTGATGGAGTACCTAGAAGTATATTGTTTAATTTCCAAATATTTGGGGGATCTTCCAATGACTTTCCTGCTACTGATTTCTAGTATAATTCTTTTATGGTCTAAAAACATATTTTATATGATTTCTATACTTCCAAATTTAAGGTTGATTTTATGGCTCAAAATGTGGTTGATTGTGGTGAATTTTTCCTTGTATTTTTTAGAAAAATCTATATACTCCTGTTGTGAGATGGAGTGTTTTCTAAATGTCAATCAGGTCAAGTTGATTGATCATGCTATTTAGATCCTTTCAACCCTTACTGATTTTCTGCCTGCTTGATTTATCAATTCCTAAGAGAGGAATATGAAGTCACCAAGTATAAGAATGGGTTTGTCTGTTCTTTCAGTCTATCAGGTTTTGCCTCATGTGTTTTGACTCGCGGTTGTTAGGTGCATACACATTTGAAATTATTATGTATTCTTGCAGAATTGATCCTTCTCCATTATGTAATGTCACTCTCTGTCCTTGATAATCTTTGTTGTTCTGAAGTCTGCTTTATTGAAATTAGTATGGCTATTACAGCTTTCTTTTGATTAGCATTAACAGGTGTTTCCATCAGTGTTATCCATAAAAACAGAACCAATAGCAGAGATATATATAGTGTGTATACCTCCAGACAGTTACCAGTCCTCTTCACACATAAGAAACTAATTAAGGTTTCAGGAGCACATGCCATATTAGATTCCTCTTTTTTCAGAATCAACTGAGAGATACACTTATGACTCAGAGAGACAGAGATAAAAATATCTCCATTGGACCTGAGAGGAAGTGGCTTACTGGCACTTTACCTAGTCCTTCTGCTTGCCCCACCCATGTTGGGCCCCTTCCCCATGAAAAACAGCTCGCCCATCAGAATCCATGTTCCCCATGGAAGGAAGATCCCACAGAGCCAGCAACGACTGCCTGAGGTGAGCAGGTATTATTGGTTTCCTGTGGCTACTATAAAAATGTACCACAAATTTGACAGCTTACAACACAAATTTATTCTCTTACAATGTGGGAGCCCAAAAGTATAAAATCCGTTTCACTGGGGTAAAGTCAAGATATTGGCAGGGTGGTTCCTTATGTGGGTTCTAGAGAATAATTCTATTTTTTTTGCCTTTTCCAGCTTCCAGAAGCCACCCAATTCCTGTCTCATTTCAACCTCTTGCTTTCACCATCACATCTCCTAGTCCCTCTTATAAAAATCCCTGTTTAATTCAGCCCACTAAGACAGTTCAGGATGACCTTCCCATCTCAAGATCCTTACCTTAAATCACATCTGCAAAGTCCATTAGCCAATTCTGAGGATTCAGATGTGGACATCTTTGGGCCATGGTTCAGCTCCCACACAAGGATTAGGATGTGGAAGTTTGGGGGAAGGGCAGTGTCCAGCCCACCACCCAGGCCAGTCCCTTCTCCAGTCTCACCCACCACATCACTGTCTTCTGTTAATGAAAGAGCTGGCTGTGGGAGGGTGTGTGTGCCTGTGAAGCAGAGGGATAAGTGCTCATTCCATTCTGGCCGCTCACAAAAGCTCTAGCAGCTGTGCCCAGATCACCCTATCCAACCCCAACAGTCACACAATTCGGAGCTTAGAAAAGTGGTGCTAGCATATTTACTTTAAATTAGCCAAGATTCTGTGCTTGAAGAGCTTGGCTTGACCTTTAGAAGGGCAGTTGCTTCTCCCTGAAGGTCATATTGATTGTGAAATGGCATCATAATCCTTCAGCCCACAACCCATGGGGTCTGTTCCAGCTGATAAGTGGCCTTCTTGCACATTCACTGTTCTGTACAATTGCTTTTCCTAGAAATCCCACCCTCTGTGTAGTTCAGCCACAGGCACTGAAGGCCTGGAGATTTGATTGGCTTGTGTTATCAGAGCCACCACAGCTATCTCAAGTGAGGTCTGTGCCCTTCATCTTTTCAGAGGGGACCATTGCAAAAGCTTGAGGATATTTCCACTTACAAATTATCAGTTTCCAGAACCACTCGTAGAAACTTACTTTTTCTGCCTTAGGAAGCTATTCATTAAAGATAGGCTTCCTCCTTCCTCTTACTGCTATCTTTCATCTAGAAAATAATAGTACCATAGAGCCCCCCATCAGTAGGTGTGAAATACCTTAAATGTACACTAAGTAAGCTCTTTTCCCTGTACTGATCCCTGTGGTCTTCCCTACACAAGACAGAGCAGAAATCCAGTTCATCTAACATTTTCTCATAGATCTTCATTTTCACAGTGCCATACCCTGAGTAGGCCTTGGATGAGTGATAATGTATGAATAAATATGACAGTAATAGACACAATGATTGATATCAGCATATTTATTTGGGGCTTACTGTGTTTAACATGTTTCATTTTACTTAATCCTGGTAATAATATTCCTCCTTCCTTTTTCCTGGTGTGAAAACTGAGCCATGGAGAGAGAAGCAACTTGCCCACAGCCAGACAGCATGTAGGTGGCAGAGCTGGGATGCCAGTGCAGGCACGCTGCCTCCGGCTCCTGTGCCCACGGCCATGCTGCCCCTGCCCTCATTCCCAAGCAGTCAGGCTCCAAGTCCAGGTCAGTTTATATTACATCTAGAAGCCCTACACCTGCTTCCTTCCCTTAGCCCCTTCTCCTATTAGGAGTGATCTTGTAAATCAGACTGCATTTTGCATGCATTATAATGCTGCATACCCACTAGACTGAATTCAAATCTTTGCAAAGCCTTCAGCTGTCTTTGGTGTCCTCCCTGCATACCTGACCTCCTTTAGTTCACAGAATGCACCAAGCCTTGTCCACCTGGAGTGTCCCCGGCTCTTTCTTGTCCCTCGGGTCCCAGCTCAAATTGTTTCTCTTCTTAGAGAAACCTGACTCCTCCGCAACCCAAGTAGGCCCCCATTATCCCTTCTCCCAACCCCTTTATGCATTCGCCGTAAAGGACTTTGCATAATTCCAAGGACATATTTCCTTTTTTATTTGTTCAGTGTCTGTTACCTCCTGAACCTTAAGCTCCATGGGCTTAGGATATGAGCTATGCTTTCAGCACATGTTAGTTCTGCACACTCTCAAATGCTAACAACCCCACGCTACTGCTACTCATGGAGAAGCTGCACAGAAGTAGGATGTCTCCTCCAGGGAAGGGATGCTGTGTCACTCTCCCCGGCTTCCTTATTGTGTTCATTCTCTCATCAAATGTCCCTTTGATAAAGACTTGGGTCAGGAACTATTCAGTGTCCTCAATGAACTCGAACCTACTGGACTAGATAGACACTCAGATATTTACATAATTACCAGGTATCAGATGACTATGGTAGTGTGATTTCTGTGCTGCTGGAATTGAGCATAGGGGCTGGGTGGCATGAGTGGGGAGGCCCTCTCTCACTCTAGGAGGTCCCAGAAAGTTTTACTAAAGCAGATCCTGGTCTGAGTCTTGCATCTGTGTCTCTCCTGTGTGAGGGCATCCGCTGGCATGAAGATGTGCCTGGGGAGGTCCAGAGTCTGCCAGGTGCCCGTGGTTCTGCAGCATAAGCAGGAAAGGGTGCTTTCTAGGAATTTCTAACAAGACTCCAAAACTAGACAGCTTCTGATCTCATTTGCCTTCATGTTCCTCTTATTATCAGTGACACACCTGGCGTCCCCCCTCCTGAGCAGATTGTTCTTAAGCCGTACCCCCTTATAGCTAACACAGCATTTTGCACTGAGCAAGTGTGTCAGCTGGTGCTTACCTGTTTTCTACTTTAATTTGCTTTAGTTTTTGAAAATAGACTCAATTCCCCTGTCCTCACCACATCTAACCTCCTGCTGACCTTTCACCCCCTCACTGTTGTCTCTGATGAAGCTCATGGACAAGGGTCTACCATTTCCTTATGCTCTGAAATGCATGCTCTTTGTTATGGGAATGGCCACACCAAGTTTCTCTATCATCATCAATTCCATGGGAGGGAGTTTCTCAAAGTCCCAGCTTCTCCCTCTGAGATTCATGCACTGGTTGGATTGGAACATGCCCATTTTGTGGCTGAACCTAGCAACAAGGAGCAGCATTTGTGAAACTATTTTCATTTCTTCTATGACCAATTAAATAAACATATCACCTTGGGCATGCATCAAAGTAGTGTTTCTAAATTAGGAGGACAGTTTTGCAAAGAAATATCAATATTAGTAATTGAAGTTTTTCTATATTAATGATTTCTTCATAAAGTGATTTTGTTATCTACTTAAAGTAAAGATAATAAATCTACTTTGTAAAATATATTTATATAATGTTTTATAAATATAGATGCCAATAATTGAAAATTGGGTGAAAAATAAAATCCTGCATAGAAATAATTATGGCAGAAAGAAGATTTGCTATGGATTTGGTTTTGCTCGGCTGGCAGAGTACCTACACCATGTACCTGTGGGCCACTGGGGCTGAATGTGTGTTTACAGAAACTGCTTGTACTTCAGTCTTGCGTCAGTGGCTCCTAATTATTCTGTCCCTTTAAGAACAAGCTATTAGAGTCTTAGCTTTTACCAGTAACTTTAATATTTCTTAATAGCCGTGGATCAGAAATCTTTCTTCAGACTCAAGCACTTCAATCATTGAAATATTTTGAAAGTATAGTCAAGACTATATGCTTAGACGTTAGGCCCTACAGAATCTTCTTGGCAACTTGCCCAAAATCCTAAAGCCATCTTTGTTTTACATGTAATGAACTTTGTGAAATTAAAAATAAAGAGGCAGCCATGCTATTTACTCGTCTGAGTTTTTTGCTCGCCCTGGGAGGAGAGGCGGCAGCTGATTGCATTCATGTGCAGTGAAAGCCTGTGCTTGAGCAGCTCTCCTGCCTCTGCAGTCAGCAGCGCACAATGACAAGTGGCGATTTTGTGGGCGAGGATAATGATGCTAAAAAAATAAAAGTTAGAAAGGCACTCATAAAACCAACAGTGTTATGTAACAGCGATGGGCTCTTTCCTGCTGGGATTATTTTATAGTTTCTATAAAGGACAATAGATGCTATGAACCTGGCATATTTATCAAGATAGGTGAGGCCCTGCAGGACATTTGGTTTTGTCCAAGACATCCATGGAGACATTTGGTCCATGCCATAAGGTCCTTGACATGTGGCCCTATCGTTTACAGGAGACAGCACATCTTCCAGCGTGCCATCACAGGCCCACCATCGTCACCTACCATTCCACTCATGCTCAGCATCTCAGCCACAAACATCTGCTTAAAAATGCTCTCTGGGGCCCCTGGAACTTTTCGGTTGATACTCTGTGGCGTTCTCTCTTTTCTCTGTTCCTCTTTTTTCTCTCTGCCTACAAAATTTCTCTTGATGTTTTGAGTCATCTCAAGAGTCACCTGCTTTAAGAAGTATTTCTTGGCCCCCTCACAGGTAGAATTAAGTCTTTATTTTTGTTTAAACTTATAGATACCATCAAACTCAAAATCTGCAAAGTTTGTTCTCCAAGATCAGTCTTCCTTACATCACATTTCACTCTATCAGTGCCTCGAAGAATACTGTTCGGCAATGGGGCAAGCAAGGAAGGGAAACTACTCTGAGTTCATGACAGTTAGGATTCAGGGATGATATCATTTACATTCCTAGTCCTTTTAGTCCTCCTGATGGTTCTACAAAATAAATATTATTATCCCATTTTGAATATTGGAAAACTGAGGTTCAGAGAGTTGAAATGACTTGACCGCGTTGAATTGACAGGAAGTGTCCAAGTCCGTGTTATTATTTTGCATCGCACTGTCAGTGGGATCAGGCTTCCATCCAAAGACTCAAAATGCATGTCATAATGTCCATGATTTTCTTTTAAGCATACATGAATAAGTATGCATCTTCATGTGTTTTTTTAAACTATTTAAAATGTTTAAGAAAGCCTGTCATGTGCCAGACACAGGTAATCTCCCAGAGGTCCAGTGATCACTGAGCGTTGCCAATGCTGGTATTTGAACACAAGTAGTCAGTGTTCTCATTAACTCTGGAATATCATATTTTTGGAGGAAGCTTACTTCAAGAGATGTTGCAGGGAACAGAAAACTCCAATTGCATACTACTATGTATGTACCTTTGAGTGTCCAGAATGTAAGTATCAGGTATGGTTGAAAAAGAGTTGGAGAGTCCTACAGAGGTCGTTTACCTTTGAAAACCAGTCCGTGAGTAGACTGTGTCTAAAATTATGCCTAGTATCTTTTATTATTTTTCTGGCTTAAGCCTGTCAGGGATGTGTTATTTTTGTTTGCTGTATAAACTTAATTTTATTACTTGAACAGTATGTTAGCTGAAATAATGAAATCAGTACAAAGTTGTACCATTTAACTAAAATGTTACTATCAATGGCCTAATGAGAATCTTATAATGCTTTAATAGCAATATTTTAATATATTTTAATAGAGCTATTGATTAGAAGGAGCAATAACCTTGTCATAATTGCTCTCCTGAATACAGCATCCTATTAGACTTCCAAGAGGCTGTTTCTTATGAAACCAGCTGAAGTACTGGGGTAAACCATTTCCAATAAACTGACTTGTTAAGACAGAGAAAACCAAACTTTTCTCCTTAACCCACATTTTAATTACATTGTTTTTAAAAATTTAATGAGAGTCTGGATTCAGAGTCTTTCATCAGTGAAAATCAGTATTTTGATGGTTGACAGACTTTCTTCCAACATCTTTGCATGTGCCAGGACTCACAGGAGTGAATCACTGTTTGTTGCAGACCTTTGTATTTCTCTTTCAAAGGGAATAAAATTATCCAAATATCATTTTTTTAAGAATTTTTAACCAAAGTTGGATGTGCTATCTCACATGCTTGAAAGCCTTTGAATATAACACAATTTAGTCTCCTAACAAATATTTTCTTGAACACAACACATTTTATAAATGTTGTTTTGTAGCTTTTTCCAGTCCCCAGAAATCCCCTTTCTATCTGGTCATTAAAATCAGATGGTAGAAAGATGTGTTTATACATAGGTTCTCTTTTATAATGTTTTATTTTTTATTATTTTGAACCATAAATAGACCACAATAGATTGCCCTTCTTACTTACTTTTAGGAGATCTCAGAAGCTAAAAAATTTGTAATGGAAGTTACGTATTTTTTCTATTAGTAACCCATATATATATAATGTTTTTAAATACTTTAATTAAAATATACTATTTATTATTATTCTTTTTTAATGAGAAGAAATTCTGTGGCCCACCTTCATTCTACTGAAGAAAAGGGCCAGTCCAGTGCTGGTCAAGCCTCAGGCCATTAACCAGCCACCGGCCGCTCCTGGGGTGGTCCTTCCTTGGTACCTAGTTTGAAGGCCATGGAAGAGCGTCCCAAATGGCTCTTTTCACAAGGTGAGCAGCCCCATAACCTGTGTTCCTCTAAGACTTCAGGTGAACTTTATTGAGGTAAAGCATACATAGAATGTATATACTATCTCAAGTATACATTTCTTTTTTTTATGAACATGTTTTTATTGATTTTTTTTTAGAAAGAGAGGAAGGGAGAGAGAGAGAGATATAGAAACATTAATGAGAGAGAAACATCCATTGGCTGCCTCATGCGCCCCTCACTGAGGTTCGAGCCCCAAGAAGCAAACCGGCAACCTCTTGGTGCATGGGTCAACCCTCAATCACTGCGCCACACCAGCCAGCCTCAAGTGTACATTTCAGTGAGTTTTGACAAAACTGCTGATCCCTATATAGACACCAGAACATTTAAGACATAGATCATTTTTCCCCTAATGTATTTTGAAGCTCATAGATTTTGCGTGAAATGCAATAGGGTTCTCTCATCATATTCTTTCAATGGCAGGTTCTTTGTGTATAATTGTTGAAAATTCTCAACCTGGGTTAGGAAAGTTCTAGGTCTTATTAGTAGGCCTTCCAGAAAGGAAAAAGAAAGAAAACAAAGTAAAAAGTCAGAATACAAAGCAGTAGCTTATCTGACTTCTCACCTTCATCTGGTCTAAAATACAGCTAACTCATTTGGTCCTGGATACATCAAGAGGCATTGTGAAGGCCTTTCAGACAAGGAGTGCATCCCTTCAGATAGCTCCCTCCTTCAGAGGGAGCACGGTGAGCAAGCAATCAGAGCCAGAGAGTATAGAGCAGTTGTTAACTGTGAGGTGGACCAGGGCTTGGGGAGATGGCGCCCTCTAAGCACATGGACCCCTTAGTCATACTGATGGCTGTACTTTCCCGGCCAGCACAGGGGAGCTCTGCAGACCCACAAAAGTGGCACAGAGAACTGTTAACCAAGGGTACTCACCGTGGTGCCCCTACATAGAAGCGCGAGAGTAAGCCTCCATTTCTTTCTGAAAACGTGACAAAGTGCAACAAATGATGAGTCCGCTAGTGTTACTATGAAAATCCCACCAAGGCATAAACTATTTAAGAAACAGGGAGGGCTTAGAAGTTGGCTAGTAAAAACAAGTCATTCAAGCATTCTGTGTCTGCAAAGAAAAATAGCATCACATTAAAAAGGTCAGGCTTAAATAAATAAATATGAATTTGCTTATTAGTGATTTAGTGCTGAAACTAGTTATGACAAGGCTATTTATAGAAAAGAAAATGATTAGTCAAATCACAAATATGCTTAATTTGCATTTTTCTTCTTTCAAATTAAAAATAAATAAATAATAAAGGGATTTGCCTGGCTTTGTAGATAAAAAGCATTAATTAACCCGAGTCTTTTTGCCCCGGGTGAGAGAACTAGAGTGTTCCAATGACATTCTGAAGTGTGAGCATACTTTTGTATTTGACTATAATGAAGACAATGTGCTATTCTGAATGAAGAAGTGGTTCTTTAGGGACGAAGTGCATATTTGAATATAATTACAATCATCAAATGTTTACTGGCTGTACATAAGGATATGGGTGAGGGTTGGTTAACATGTGTATTTCCATAATGTGGTTCCTTCAAAAAAGTATAATGTGCAAAGCTCTATGAAGCCCACGGAGACTTCAGATGGATCCCTTAAGGCTGAAAACTATGTGAGCTGGGTAGCCCTACCAACTTTAATCCTCAGTTTTAGAAAGTCCCAGAAAAGAGGGTCTTGATTCAACCTCCCCCCACCTTGTTCAGCTACTTAAGGCTTCCAATAGGTATCAGACTCTCGCTGGACATTAACGCCTAGAGCAGAGGTTCATAGTAGATGTCATGGGGTCTCAGCAGTCTTCTTAATATTTTTGTTTCTATTCAAAAGTTTGAACAGTTTTCATTAGATATTCAAAGAGGTTAATGACTATCCCCAAAGTGTGAAGAAACCGGGTCTGTGGCTGAAAATCGTCCATCTGTTTCCTTCTGACCTGGTTCTCTTTCAGCTTCCCAGGTATCACCCTAGTTTCACCTCCCCCAGGTCTCCTCCCAAGATGCTGTGATTAATGGAAGGAAGTGGGGCTTTTATAATCAATTCATCATCAAATTATAAATCAGGCCTCTTTGTAGGTAATGGGGGTGTGCATTGTATTCCCTGTGTGTCTTTCTGTTCTTGAACTATTTTTTAAAATACATCTTTCGCCCTAGCTGGTTTGGCTTAGTGGATAGAGCATCAGCCTGTGGACTGAAGGGTCCCTGGTTCGATTTCGGTCAAGGGCATGTAACTCAGTTGCAGGCTTGATCCTTGACCCTGGTTGAGGCTAGTGTGGGAGGGAACCAGTCAATGTGTCTTTCTCACATCGATGTTTCTCTCTATATATCTCTCCCTCTCCCTTCTACTCTCTCTAAAAACCAATGGAAAAATATCCCTGGGTGAGAATTAACAACGACAACAAAAAATACATCTTTCTAGTCATGTCCAACTCATTGTTATGTGATGGCCTTGTTGAATCCTCCTGTAGCCTGCAGGCATCTCTTCCTTGAAAGTTTGTTGTATGGGGAGGGAGATGCCTCTTGTACTGTTACAATGTTTTTATCAATCAACAGATATTGTTGAATGCCTATGATTGCTTTCAAGTACGTTTTCTATTAAAAGTTATGAAAATTTACATAGCACTTGATATTCAGCTTGTTTGTATTTTGAGGGTAGGGCTGCATTTTTGGCAAATTGTTAAGACCTTTTGCTTTTAAATTGGTAAAAGTTGGTTCCTTGCCTAAATTCATGTAGAAAAGATACGCTTCATACACCTGTTTGTATGTCATAGCTATTTATTTAAACATAGTTTTTATATGTGCATAGACAAAAATCATTTTAAATTTAAATAAATAGGAAGTTAATTTAAAAGATGCATTTAAAATAGGGGGGTTAGATACTTTCCAAGCATGTATAATTTATTTCAGGAATATTGTATTTCTCACACTTTAGGCAGCATTTGTATCTTGTGAATATATGTGACTGTATGATTTTCATATACCTTTACACAGTGGGACTTAATGTTTGTTTTTTTTGCTTTATTTTCATTGTTGACACAATTGCAGATGTCCCCATTCCCCCCTTTATCCCCATTCACCCACCTCCACCCATCTCCCGCCACTCACCCCCTTCCCTCTGGCCACCACCACACTGTTGTCTGTGTACATGGGCTATGCATATGTGTTCTTTGGCTAATCCCTTCACCTTCTTTCATCCAGTCCCCCTCGCTGCTCTCCTCTGTCAGTTCTGGGTCTGTTCCATGTGTCCATGCCTATGTTTCTATTTTGATCATTATTATGGTCATACATATGTGCTCCCAGTGTATTATATAGAAGGTTTTAACATTCTGAGCTTCAGTTTTTTTCTAGTTTTTTTTCCAGTTTCATTCAGATATCATTGACATATAGCACTTGTAAATTTAAGGTATATAACATCATGATTTGACTTACAAATGCTGTGATCACCACAATAAGCTCAGTTAACATTGCTCATCTTATATAGAGAAAAAAGAAAAAGAAAAAATGTATTTTTTCTTGTAATGAGAACTCTTAGGATTTACTCTCTTAACAACTCTCATATATATCATACAGCAGTGTTAACAGTAGTCATCATGTTGTACAATTCCAGTACTTACTTATAACAGGAAGTATGTACCTCCTGACTACCCTCTTTCAATTTCCCTTCCCCACGCCCCCATCTCTGGTAACCACAAATCTGATAACATTTTCTATAAATTAGTTTTTATATTCCACGTAAGAGTGAGATCATACAGTATTTGTCTTTCTCTGTCTGACTCATTTCACTTACCATAAGGCCTTCAAGACCATTGATATTTTAACAAATGACAAGGTTTTCTTCTTTATTATGGATGAATAATATTTTAGTGTATGTGTGTGTGTGACATTCTCTTGATTCATCCATTCATTAATGGACACTTAAGTTGTTTCCATGTCTTGGTCGTTGTGAATAATACTGCAGTGAACATGGGGATGCAGCTATGACTTCAACATAGTGTTTTGCTGGATGATATGGTGGTTCTATTTTTTTAATTTTTTGAAGAAACTTCATACTGTTTTCCATAGTGTTCTCACCAATGTACATTCTCACAACAGTTGTGGCTTCTGCTTTTGTGAGAACTTTAGACTCCAAAAGCACTAACTAAAAAGGCAAGGTTGATAATTTTAGAACATTGAAATTTAAATTTTCAGTTGTACAAAAACACCATTAAAAAAGTGAAGAGCCCTAGCCAGTTTTGCTCAGTGGCTAGAACGTTGGCTTGCAGACTGAAAGGTCCCACGTTCAGTTCTGGTCAAGGGCACGTACCTCGGTTGCAGGTTCCCTGGCCCTGGTTGGGGTGTGTGCAGGAGGCAACCAATGAATGTATCTCTCTCACATCGATGTTTCTCTCTGTCTCTCCCTCTCCCTTCCACTCTCTAAAAATCAATGGGAAAATATTCTCGGCTGAGGATTAACAATAACAACAACAAAAGTGAAGAAACACTCAGGTCCAAGAGAAGATGTCTGTCATGAAGAGAGCTGGTAAAAGTTCTCCATTCTAAAAATCATGAAATATATACATTCCATGTATATATGGAAAAGATATGAAAAACGGGAATTGATATTCAGCTTCCCTAGTAATCAGAAGAATACATATTGTATAAGCAGTTTCCATTGCACAACCACCAGACTAGTAACATTTTGAGAGTCTCAGATACTTGAAACAAGATCGCATATAAAAGAAGAACTGCTGTACTGCTGCTGGGAGTGAAAATTAAATAACTACTTTAGGAAGATATAATTATACCTACTTTGATGCAGAAATCCCACTGCTTATTCTACTTAGAGAGACTTTAGTGAGTATCCCCAAGGCGACAGGTTCCAGAATGCTTATTTCAGCATCATTTATTCGAGTGAACAATTGAGAGCAGCTTACAAATGTCTATGGGTAGGAAAATAAATAATTCACTGAAGCTATATTTAGAGACAAGAAGATTAATCAGAAATTAAGAAAATGAACTGGGTTTGTATATTCTAGCAGAGATGAACATCCCAAACATCAAATTGAATAAAAACTAGTAAATGGCCGAATACAGATGCCATTTTATATGGTTAAAACAGAGAGAGCAACACTGCTTTTGTTTATGGTGATATGTAGATGTGGTGGAAGTATAGAAGACTGGGTGCCAGTTGCCTCTGTGAAGAGAGGAAGAGAGTTTCTTAGAATTGCTGACGTTTGTTTCTGTAGGTGTGGATGGCAGGTTCACTGGTGATTT
The DNA here is from genome assembly GCF_000412655.1 of Myotis brandtii. Taxonomy (NCBI): domain Eukaryota; kingdom Metazoa; phylum Chordata; class Mammalia; order Chiroptera; family Vespertilionidae; genus Myotis; species Myotis brandtii. The sequence goes on along the minus strand of NW_005353967.1, from coordinate 2,158,683 downwards.
TACAGCATTATTTTGTATTTTTCTTATCTTTAAAGGGTTTCATTTTTTAAAGTAGTAAAAGTGAGTACTAAAATATATCTAGTTTAAGGGGATGTAAAATTATCTAGTATAAAAATGGCCACTTTAAAAATTCTTTATGTATTTCCATTCTGAAGAAACTGCCCGAGTTTCTTTCCATGGTGTTCAGCCTTTATGCACACACTCAACATTCAGATGTCATTTTGAATGTTATGTTTTGAGATTTATGGCCTTGAGACTTCGGAATGAGCCTGAATGTGAGGTATTCAAGTATATTTCTTATGCACTACAGTGATGTGAAGAAAGGTCTGTCTGAATTCACTGATATTTTTCTAATATTAAACTCTTATCATTTGTTTTATTCTTTCTTTTTAAATATACATATGAGCATTGTGTTCCCATTATTGATACTTTTATTCTCTTGGACTTGTATTCTCTTGGATTTTCAACAGTGCATAAGGGAAGTTCTGATTATAATTAAGCATGGCCTAAAAACACATACTTGGCCTCTTTCTGCAATGAGGTACTGTATAGTATTTATTTGTTTGTTTGTTTGTTTGTTTGTTTGTTTATTTGCTTTCTCAATGACTTGTAAGGCATTTTTCAAGTATAAGATGAAATGTGAATTTTTAAAATGTGACGGCAACTAATAAATATCTCTTTGCAGAACCATTAGAATGCATACATAATTCAAAGCCCAGATTTCCTTAGCCTTTACATATGGTTATTGTAACGTCATGGGGAATATCCACAGGCTTTAGACAGTGCACATGGTATGTATTTGGCAGCTGCATGGCCTTGTGGTGGGCACTCATTCTCTTTCAGGATGAAACTGCATTTTGTTACCATGATCCTGTAGCAGCCACCTTTATGGCGTGCTCTCTTCTTTCCAACCTTCCTGAGTTACTCAGTTTCTCCAAAGTACCAATTTTGATTAGCTCTTCACTAATTCTGATTCTCTGCAGCACCAAGCCTTTATGCCCAAGAATATTATTTTGTACCTTTAGCAACACATCCACGTGCTTTTTTCCCTATACAGCAAGAAAATCCTATAGTTTTGTTTATAGAGGCCTCGTACATTTCTTGTCAATTTCTAAGTATTTTATATATTTTTAACTCTGTGAATGGGTTTTTAATTTTTACAAATTATACGTACTAATGAATTATTCTGACATATAGGAAAAACTCCCAATTTTAATATTTGCAGCTTCTAACAGGCCAACTAATTGAACACTCTTAATCCTATTTTTTGTTCCATTTCTTCCCCATATGGATGATCATATCAGTGAATAATACTAATTTATAATTACACTAGAACCTGGTGCATGAAATTTGTGCACTCGGGTCGGGGGAGGGGGTCCCTCAGCCCAGATTGCGAGAGGGCGCAGGCCAGGCTGAGGGACCCCACTGGTTCATGATTGGGGTCAGGGAGGGACGCAGGAGGTTGGCCAGCTGTGGAGGGACCGCGGGAGGGCTCCAGGGCATGTCTGGCCCATCTCTCTCAGTCCTGATCAGCCAGATCCCAGCAGCAAGCTAACCTACCAGACAGAACATCTGCCCCCTGATGGTCATAGAGACTGGTCAACCAGTTGACTGTCTGCCCCCTGGTTGTCAGTGCATGTCATAGCAAGCAGTTGAGCAACCTTAGCATATCATTAGCATATTACACTTTGATTGGTTGAACAGATGACCAGACACAGCATATTAGGCTTTTATTATATAGAATGGTACTTTATAATAATTTCAGTATTTATAACTTTTACCTTATTTTCTTTTTATTCAATGAAGTTATTTGTTTTTATTTGATGAAGTTAACTTCTGGAAAGGCACTAAATAAAACGGGGAGTGTGGACATTCTGTGTCACCTGGTTGTAATGGACAAGCCTGTCTTGCTCACTATCATTATATTCCTTGTGGCATTTTATTTACTGTGATAATTCAGTGTTTAGTGTCATTGTTGTTCCCAATGCTGAGCTGTAAATATCTTAGTCTTTCCTATTCCACTGAAAGAGTTTCCAAAAGTAATTCCCTGGGATCATTGCTATCCAGAACACACACACACACACACACACACACACACACACAATGAAATTGATGAAAACATGTTTCAAATAGTAGAACCTGTTGGCTGAAAATCTAAGAAACCCCCAAGGCTTTAAATTTTTATAAAATTATTCCCTTTCTTTACATTCTCAGTAGATTTATGAATTATTTTCTCTACTCACCGTAGGAATTCATTAATAAGTCATTAACTTTTCTTTTTTTGTGTTTTACAGAACTGTCTTTATAGGACATTATCAGACACTCAGTTCAGCTAAGAAAAATAATGAGGCATTCACATTCACTGCATCTCCTTTTATTTTCACTTTATCTTTTGAAATTCTGGGTCTTGGATTTAGTCAGCTTATATTGCTATCCTGAAGATTGCTTTAAATGCATTGTATTGTTCTTGTTCTCTTTCCTGACATTTTGGGGACAGATTTAACCTTTGATCTCATCATATTTGGATTCTATTCATAAAAGATGTGATCTGTGATACTTATTTTTTAAGTAAAGTTAAAAATGAATTAGCAAACATACCATTTAAATAGGAAGCAATATGAACTAGCTAAATATTTATGAATGCCATTTTGTAAATGTTCTCTGCATTTATGATTGACAGAAATCCTCCATTCTCCATAGTTCTCCAGGGTCCAGTGACACAGAACTTCATGTAAGGTAAACAAAAAGTAAAGGATGCAGGTGAGGCTTAGAGATGAACCCCAGAAAAGAGAGCCCCGCTTTCACTTGAGCATCCCTGAATCCAGAGGGCAGCTGCCTGTACACCCTTCAGGCTCAGGACTCTTTTTTATTAGATCTACTTCAAAGTAGCCCATTTTTTGAAATCTCCTGTTTGATTCTTAAACTTAAAATGTGCAGACTTCTTGTGTTGTGGTCCTCTTGATAGTATATTTATACTATCTGTCTTAATATATGGAGGCTTTTTAAAAACCATAAATATGAAGTAGAATGGCTCTCATTATGACCTTATATAATCCAGACGAAAAGCAACACCTCCCCTGTGAGCGTGCTTCCTGGTTCAGGGTAAGAAGCACAACTCACGGACATTGTAAATGAGAACAGGGAGCTTCATAGCTTCTTAAGGTCTCCAGTGCTGCCTGGGGGAATACCTGACTTCGTTTTCACTGTGTATCTTACAACTTAGAGCACCTAACTCTCTCCATGTTCTAAGGCTTTGGGGAGTGAGGACCCTTGTGTTTTCAACTTGGTGTCTCCACAAGCACCTTACCGATTGTTTATGGTCAGTAAATGTTGGTTGGTTGAGTGAATAATCAAATAGTGCGGGTGTTATTTAACAAAGACTCCTCTTGCTCTTAATCATAAGTACCATCCCAAGCACAAGCAAAGCAAAAGGGTGTTTTGTTTTGTTTTTATGACATTGCACCTCAGACAAATTCTGATCACATGTAATTCTTATGGCCACATTTCTATTTGAGTTGAAAGTGAATTTAATTAGATTGTTAAGGATTGATTCTATAAAAGATAGTCTTTGTAGGCACTTTTAAGATGTTCTTTTTCCACCGAAATACCATAGCTTTAGTTACTTACTCAACACTTTTTTTCTAAACACAGTTTAATAAGGTTATCTGTTGATCTGGTGACATTTCTTCCTGAGCCAAGAACCATCGTAAAAATACAACATATGGACACATTTCCAGACTAGGTTAAGGAAATAATGGATTGAAGATTCACTTCTCATTGCAACAGGGAAGGTATTATAATATGAGTAACATAACTATAGAGAAAGCCAAGGAATTCATTGTAACCTAAGTGAAAAAAGTAAGGATAACACACCCACAAGTTTCTCAATATGCCTGGCACTGTTTTAATTCCTCTATTTACACTAACCTATTTACTCCTTATTGCCTGTGAGGCACAGAGAGGGTGACTGATTTGCCCAAGGCCACCCAGCTGTCACGTGGGAGAGCTGGGGAGCCCCCCTGTGTGAGGTCTTCTGAATGTCATCTTTATGGTGTCATCATGTGGCCTCCATGAGCCACTCTCTGATCATGGTCACTGTTTCTCTGCTGTGATGGACTGCTTTCGTGGGCCCTGACCACGGTACCTGCCAAAGGCCCTGGCTTGGAGGGAGGGTCCATTGTAAGTCATTTCATTGGATTTCATGCACAGCTTCCACCCAACAAAGCTCAAATAAACCACAGTGGCGATCACCCAAAAGAAATGGGAAGTTCATTTTGAAGATTTACAAAAACAAAACGTAAAGGTATGTAGGACTATTACCAAGAGACATTCAGTAAACGTGAACTGATACCACAACTGATGGTGAATTCAAGAAAGTGCAATATTGAATAAAGGTCTCTCCAGGTTTTAGAGAAAGTGAATTTCCTAGCAGGCATTCGAATGAGAAAATCAACACTTTATTTGCCTTTTCCCAGTGAACAAAGGGAAATGCTAAAGCAGGGGAAGTGAACTTGCTCCTAATGAGGGCAGACACTCAGAACCAGGAATTAACACACAGGGGTGGTACTACCCCACAGGCCAGCAGGTGGGCTGGCTCTCATGATGGACCCAGAGGAAAAGTCCTGCCCTTCTTCTTGCTGGTCTGTGGACACTCTGAAGTGAATTGTGAAGTCATACCATTCACGAGCCTGTCAAAGCACACGGAAATGAAATGCTGGGCAACTCATTCAGACTTTTATCAAAAGTGCTTTCAGTTGCTTTTCAACGCTAGAGAAATAAATGCAGAATTGGGGAATTTTCAACAGGCTTATCTTTCTTATATGCTAACATGGCCTCAGAACTTGTGCATTCCCTTGATTGTGATCAATGCTTTATGACACCCACTTTATTTACTATTAATAGGGAAATAAGTAATGCCTGGGTTAAAACTATTTTAAAGCCATGTATTTTCTCCAGCCTCAGTTTGCTGCACAAGTTTTGAAAAGAGCAGTTTCTTCTCTTCCAGAATATAAAAGTTATTCTCACAGAGTTGTTGGAGCTACAAAATAAAAAATATATATATATATATATATTCCGGGCCAATGGTCTGCCTTAGCATGAGTACAGGGGTCACCTGGATATATAACAACACGGACCAGAGTCTTCCAGATGTCTTTGCACACCCATATCTTCCAAGATGTTCCCCAAAGAAGAAAGGTCTTATGTGCAAATGCACGCTTACATACTGCCTGCTCACCTATGAAATCTCATTCCTAATGAGCATCAACAGCTCTGGGAATGCCTGCCACACCAAGTCCTGAGCAGCCCAGCTTTTCCCAATGTACTTGACCATGGAAACTTATCCGTATAACACCTATGAACATACCCAGTCTGCATGCCTTGGGAAATATAACTGAGCTTTTTTCAAATGAGAGGAAATAATGAATCTAGAAAGTTCTTACATGTCTAATGAGTAAAAAGGAGTTTTCTTCCAGAGGGAAGGGAAGCATTGGCACAAGTGTCTGTGAGTGAAGAAGAATTGAGGTCCAGCAAGGAGTGAGCCGCACTGGGTCAGCACTTCTAAAGGCAGCAGTAAATATTCACTGACCAGCAATAAGAGAAAGGGCTGCTTTTCTTATGACTCACTGAACACCCCAAACTCCATGTTCTTCTCACAGTGATTTTGCAGAAATGAGCCTCACTTCGCACATGTGAAATCTGCAGCACCCAGAGCCTCGGTGTATCACGGAAAGCACTAGATTGAGGGACACCCTTCCTGGTCAGGAGCTAAATGTGTCACCCTGTGAACCTCAGATTCCACAGTGAGGGATTTGGTCATGCATGATCTCGTCTAATATTCTAGAATCTTGGCAGCGAAGTTGCATAGTACCAAATTTGGAAGTTTCCAAGTATTATAATATGATGAGCCTTGCCAAAAAAAAAAAAAATTAAAATGGTTAAGTCTAGCAGTGGTTCTCAACCTTCCTAATGCCGCAACCCTTTAATATAGTTCCTCATGTTGTGGTGACCCCCAACCATAAAATTATTTTTGTTGCTACTTCATAACTGTAATTTTGCTACTGTTATGAATCGTAATGTAAATATCTGATACGCAGGATGTATTTTTCAGGGGTCGCGACCCACAGGTTGAGAACCGCTGGAGGTAACTTTTCATTATAGTTTAGTCTCAAAAATGTGTTGATTAGTCTCAGTAAGTTTTTGGTATAATTTACCTTTAAATAATTTTCAATAGTTTATATGAATAATTCTGTCACTTAGCCAACATTTATGTCTATGAGGTTCTTTTCCATTTGTGTCCATCTGTGGCCACAGCACTTTCTTAGGGGTCATCATGGTCTATAGATAAATTTTTCTCTACTTTTTTGGATAAAAACTTAGATAAAATTTTCTGCATGATATGATTGTCATCTTTATCGAAGAAGACTTTGATTTTTAAAAGTGTTGCTACTGTTCTGTCTTTGGACATACAGGGTAGTTAGTGTTGCTGCTGATGTTCTGAATTATTCCCTTGGAAGAATAGGATTATCTCATAAAATTCTTCCCTAGTTTCCATTGTTTCAAGCACAGCAAATTTGGCTGCAATGGATTTTAGCATTTCCTTTTTTTTCCCCTAAAGGAATAGAAAAATGAAACCTCGGGAATTTGTGTCCTTTTTACTTTGATTATCAATGCAACTGACATGTTTTTTCAAAGACTATTCATATCTTTGTGGTCTATATTGTGTAAACCTGGAACTTTGTGCCTTTTAAGGAATGGTGTTGTTAATGAAATTAGTTCTTATTGCAGCTTATATATTCAGCCTCAGCAGTTATATTTATCTCTGGTGTTTTCTAATTCCTTTTTTAATCCTAGTTTTGTTGGATTTCATTGTACAAAAGTATCCAATGTTTATACTAGTATATTGTTTCATTTCTAAATTTAGTCAATATGCATTTTCTTATTGATGAGTAGCCATGAAATGTCGTTCACTCTGTCAGACAACTGAAACACAAAGACAAGTCTGACCTGGACCTGCCTCTCACAAAACCTGGGACATGTCAATCTCTATCAAAGGAAGAGCTACCTTTTCTCTTATAATTGACCCTGTTCCTTTAAGAGAGAACAGCATTCTGGATTTTGTTTTTAATATTTTGTGATCTGATTTTTTTAAATATTCTTTCTTGTCCATTGGGCACTTAATGTAATATGTGATGAGAGCTCAAAATCAAAGTTTTTCTTTTATTAATATGCATTTATCCTAGCACCATTTATTTTATAATTAGTTCATCTCTACAGTATCATAGCAGACTTACTTTATATTCACTGTTTAATGTAACTCGATGTGATCTTTGAATCTTTGGGTTTCGATGCAGTTTAGTTATAGGCATAGCTCTTCATTAAGCTTACAGTAAGATAAATCTGAAGGAAAGTTACAGGACTGCGAACGGTGTTATCCTTGTGGTACAATAATTAGCACGCTGAGAGCCCTTTCGTTTTTTTTTAAGTTGTTTATATCAGTTTATAGAAATTATTGTTATCTGAGTGCCTAGTCTCACTTCTGAAGGTGTTCTGTAGTTGTTGTTTTTTTTGTTATATGATAGAGAGTTAGAAACATCGATGAGAGAGAAACATCGATCAGCTGCCTCCTGCACACCTCCTACTGGGGATGTGCCCACAACCAAGGTACATGCCCCTGGCCGGAATCGAACCTGGGACCTTTCAGTCCGCAGGCCGAAGCTCTATCCACTGAGCCAAACCAGTTAGGGCAGTACTCTAGTTTTATGGTGAGATTTTTATTAGGATTGAAAAGAAATTCCAAGGTCCATGTGTTGATGTGTGACCATGGTTTTTGCAACTAAGAGCAAGAATTCCTCACCAGAGAGGTCCATGTTGGCTGCTGCTGCCAGAGCTGGAATCAGAGAACATTCACTATCTCTGTTCACAGCACAGTTCATGATCGAGGTGAACTTTTACTTAATTCTATTCAAGTGAGACTGTCCTAGAAAATGGCTTATTTCTTCCAGCTACATAGCTTCCTTTTGTGTGTGCGAAGCCATGATTCATTGGAACAGCATGCAACTAAGTTAACATCTGTAGACTTCCACCCTTTCAAGTTGAATTGGGGCAATAAAACCTGCCATGTCTCCTCATGTGCTGCTGTCAGATGGGCTAATGATTATGATAGAGCTTTGACTGTAACGTGCTACTAAAGCATAAGCTATTTTGCATTAGGAGATTATAGATAAGAGTGTATCTATCATATGCAGGCCACATGGTCTGTTGGATGGGTAGACATGGGAACAAGCAATCCCAGGCAGTGTGGTGAGTGCCATGTAGCACCAAAGGGAGAGCTCCTCAATGCTTAGAGTGGGCGAGGAAGGCTTCAGAGAAGAGGGCAGCCCAGAACTATGTCTGGAAGACTGACACAACCACACACATGAGTCCAGGCATGTTCAAGGATCCTACACCTACTACTAGTGGTTTGACCTGGCTCAGAGGTGTAGGTGAGCACTTAGAGATGATGCTTGAGAAGGGCTCAGAACATATCATTAAAATCATATGTAGTCTATGACAAATAATCTGGCCTTCATTAGATAAGCACTAAAGAGACAAGTAATTTTGAACAATGGAAGGGCATTACCCAAGAGTCCTGGGAAACATAGCCAAGCATCTGTCATTCAGATGCACCACAGCTCCTGCCCTCCCTGCCTCCCCCTCCCCCTCCCACCCTATGCAGTGAGGTTTCTTCAGTCTCCAAGCTATGTCTTAGCTGACTCCCTAGTATTTCTCTTTTCCTTAGTCACCAAGCTGCTTGGAATGAACAACTTTAGAAGCTTGGTTTTTCATATCTGATTTATTTTCCTAACTTCTCATCTAATTGTTCCTCTGAATTGCTGTCTCAAAGATGGCTCTGGTTTCCCAGACACCAAGCTCATAGTTAAAATGGAGAACATCTCAGATTTAAGGAGAAAATAAAGAATGGTTTCCTGCCTTGGGAGAAGCAAAGAAGATTGGTGCTAATGACCCAAGATATGTTACTGAGAATTAAATCTCCATTTAATTTAGCTATGCTGTTTTAGTCCTCTATTCATTTACAGAAATATAGGAAAGTTTATTCTGGATTGAACATGAAGATTTTCAATAGGTAAAGATTAATAGAACCATTAATAATTTTGGCAATATAAACCTTGCATATTTTCTAAACCAATATCATTGATTTTATAAAAGAGAAAATAAATTAAGTGACTTTCCCAAGGTCACATGACCTGTTTTCCCCTATAGATATAACCATCTGGCTTCTGCTTGAATACTTCATTTAAGCTTTTCCCTAAAGATTGGATTCCAAACCAGATCAAAATCATGATTTATTGAAGGCTGTGACCACAATGTCTGGCTGCCATATGTTTTTCAGGGACAGAATGAAAACACAGAGAAATACAGATCAAAACTGGTTGGTTTCCTTGACTTTTTGAGCAAAACAACTGAACTGTGGGTTAAATATTACCATAAAGAACTTTAATGGACCTGCTAAAATATTTTAATGGCCTGTAACTTTGTTGTAATAAATATAGTTTGACATAACATTTTTTATTCTATAGCATTTGATGTAACCGTTGCAACTTGGACTTGTGTAGTAGTAGGAAGCATGCAATGGAGGCTCCCTCCTAATTCAGTATGCCAGGGCAGTGAAGCAGTGTCTTGTGAGGTTTGGAACATGAGTAGAAGCAATTGGAGGTGGGCTGTAATGAGGGTGAGCTGAAATAGAAATGCAGAAGAAAAAGGAAATAGAGAATCAACAAATAGCTGTGTAAGTTGAGGCATTTAAAAAGTGCTTGTGATTAGAAATCAAAAATTAAGCCACAAAGGGACATATAATATTTTTAACCTCCACACTATAGAATTCACCCTCTCTTCTAGAATGTGTCTTCTGGAAACTTTCTTTTAAATCTTAATATGTTAGTCTCAATTCAATATTGTATTATGTCAACTCAGTTTTATGGGAATAATACTGTGAAAACAGGTCATGTGACCTTGGGCAAGTCACTTTTTTTAAAGGTAAGATTTCCTTCTCTTTTTTAAAATATATTTTTATTGATTTCAGAGAGGAAGGGAGAGGGGGAGAGAGAGAGAGAGAAAAACATCGATGATGAGAGAGAATCATTGATCGGCTGCCTCCTGCACACCCCACACTGGGGAATGAGCCCACAACCCAGGCATGTGCCCTGACCAGGAATCAAACCATGACCTCCTGGTTCATAGGTCGACGCTCACCCACTGAGCCAAGCTGGCCAGGCTGATGCTACTTTTTTATGTTTAAAAATTATGACATAGGAGGGCAGCAGATATCTGTCCTTGACTGTTGTAATATACTTTCATTAGTCAGCCCTCATCCTTCAGCCTTACAGGGTCCCAGAAACACTCTGTGCACATGCATTCATTGGTTTTTGATTCTATAGAAATATTCTCAGCTGATATGTCACTAGAGATTTATTACAAAAGGTAAGAAGCAATAACTTGTACTTTCGAAGATACATACTATATGAATCATTTTATTTTATGGAATCTAAAGCTTAGGTTCCATCTATGAAAAGTAATTTTGCTAGCATTTTCACAAATAGCCAACAGATGAGAATATCATATTCACAATATTTAAATATAACTCTTTCTTATAGTTGGTTTTTATTAACCAAAAGGAAAAATATTCAATTTTTTAATATATTTATAAATTTTCTGGGAAACACCTGTGCTGTGGGAGCTTTGAGAAGTGGCCCTTTGACTTATGAACCATTGATTCCCAGCTCACTCAAGAGCACATGATCAGAAGAAACTATATTTCTAATAATTAGTAAACACGAATGTTATAAATTACCTTTTTAGGTCTGTGCCAAGACTTTCTCTGTAAAAGTCTGTCCACAAAAGTTGTCTTGGAGAATGACATTGGTGTTAGGGACAGACTCTGAGAGGAGAGGCAAGCCCTGGGAGGAAATCCAGAGGAGATATCCCTTGCAGAGAAAAATTTTGTGTCTGTCTGTTGAACAAGAAAATGAACAAATTGAAATGACTTGGATGGAAGAAAAAGCAGGACTTGGATCTTTTATGACAAAAAGATTTTTAAATATACAAGTATGTCAGCAATTAGAAAACTAACATTAAACTAATTCATAAATATAATTCTGAAATAAAAGATTTTTAATAGTTTAAACTTCAAATTAAAAAGTTATTATTCAGTTTTTAAAATCTCTATTTAATTCTGCCTTGCACCATCAGTTTCTTTCCTAAGACATTCTATCATTATATTTATTTCAAAAGTATTTGCCCTTATTTGTTAGAGGTTTGTTACAGTAGCCAGTCTAAAGTCTTTGATAATTCTAATATCTGTGACATAACAGGATTAGTATTTGCTGATTTTACTTTTACTTGTGAGTTTAGAAAATCCTAGCCTTAGTATGCTGAGGAATTTTGGATTGATTTTTGGACGTTTTGAGTATTATGTTACTGGACCCTGGGTTTGTTTAAATTCCAGGGAGAATGTTGATGGCTTGTTTTTTAGCAAGCAATTGAACAGATTAGTCATAGGCTTCTGGTCTTTAGACTTTTATTTAATTCATTCTTGGTATTAAGGATTGTGTTAATAATCACTGTTATGGGCTGAATCATGTCCACCCAGAATTCATATGTTGAAGTTCTAACACCCAGTGCATCGCAGTGTGACTGGATTTGGAGATAAAGTTTTTAAAGAGGTAATTAAGGTTAAATGAGGTCATGTGGGTGGTCCCTAATCCAATATGACTTGATGTCTTTATATGAGAAGAGGATATGAGGGAACAGATACACACACAGAGGAAAATTCATGTGAAGGCCCAAAAGAAGTAGTTTATATATAAGCTAAGGAGAGAGACCTCAGAGGAAACCAACCCTGCTAACTTCTTATCTCAGACATCCAGCCTCCAGAAATATGAGAAAATAACTTTCTACTGTTTAAGCCACCCAGTCTATAGTAGTTTTTATGGGAGTCCAGAAAATGAATACATTTAGGCTTGATATTAACTATTACTTGATGAAATAATTCTTGTTTTCTTTAAAATCCACCTTATGAAATTAGTGGCATGACATTATAATGAATCTATATATATATAAAAGCCAAGCGACCAGAATGACCAGAACAGCCAACCTTCCACGCCCCTCTTGCCAGCCAGCCCGGCCCCAATCGGCCCTGATCGGGGTGGACTGGCCAAACCCCACCGTGCATGATTTCGTGCATCTGGCCTCTAGTATATAATAAACGTGCCAACTCATGTTCACATAAGATACAGTAAAATATTGAATGTGTTTCCTGGGGAGGGGAACTAGAGGGGGGTTGTAAGGATTATACTCACAGTAGTGACATATTGTAGAGGAAATGGATGATTGATTCTAAAAAGAGAGACATGAGGGAAAAGACATATTTTACTATATGATTTTTAAATGTCTTTACGTGAAAGTTATCTTAAGCAATACCATGATCATATAAAAACTGGGAAAGCATTTGAGCATCTAAGTTGATTTCCTTCATGGATAAAGGCATGTTTTCAAATGAATTCAGAAAAGCATAGTAGGCTAGAGGAGGTGGACCCAGAGGCTGTGGATATGGAGTAGTTTTTTCTCTCACACACAAACACACAAATAGCCAACAGATGAAAATATCATATTCACAGTGTTTAAAGCATCTGCCAGCAAAGTGGCCAAGTTTCCAAATACATGTAACACCCAGGGTTGGTGAGAACCTGTGCCAAGGGACCCTCTCCTACTCTATCCATGACCTTTAAATCTGATCCCATATTTGGAGGGCAATCTGGTAAATATAGCAAAGATTTTCACACATAGAATGCCCTTTGACCCAGCAATTACTCTTGTCATTATGGATCCTAAAAAAGTGCCAATGGACATGTACAAAAATTTAGCTTCCAAAAATGTTCATCATAGTATGTTTTATAGTGGAAAAAAAGTGAAGAAAAATAAATATTTGACCATAGGGGATGAGTTAAATAAATTTTTTTACATTTAAGTAAAATAATAAAAAAATTGAAGGTTAAAAATATGGAAAATTATTTATTTACCTTATATGAAAAAAATGTTCCAAAATTATAGGAATATTACAATTCCACTTTTGTAAAGAAAAATGACTACATATAAATACAAACCATTGGAAAGATACACATAAAAATACTGAAATGGATTATTTTGAATGATAGGTGTTTATAGGTGATTTTTAACATGTTTTTGGATTATCTTTTTTCCATGATTTAAAATAAATATTCAATACTGTTTTTTAAAACTCAGTATAATTAAAAACACAATATAATTTATGTAAATAGAAGAAAGATACCTTGAAAAGATATAGTGATGTAATTGCTTCCATTTACAAACATGATGATGTAAAATTTCTGAAATGTTGAGTGCTTTTGTATTTATTTCTTAGTGGTTAATGTCTTGCTCTTGTTAACTGATAATTATCATTTATTTTAACTATTCCTAAAACTTAGGATTTCTAGAGTCAGACTAATAGATATTCTGTTGTTATGCATACCTTTGATAAAGCTATTTATTTTACATTAATCTTTTGGAATGAGACTAACTTCTACATACCCAATTCTTTTAAGAAAATTAGATCAATTTGGAGATAATAGACATCTTTGCAATATTGAATCTTTTCATCCATGAATATGATCTATCCCTTCATTTATTAGTATAATTATCAATATAATATTAAAAACAAGATTTTGTAAAAAAATAAATTTCAACTTTATTTTTATAATCAAATATGTACCATGGACCATCTTTCCCAAAATGTTCTATTTTAAAACCAAGGCTAAAAAGAAATTCCAATGTACTATAAATAATCAAATCTATTGGAAAACAAAATTACTACCTTTAAAATAAACTACCTCTATAATATTGTTCTTTTTTAAGAATTAAGAAACATTGAGTTTTTCATGCAGGTGTGCCCATGTGTCTGTGTGTGCATGCCTGGCTATTTTTGGCACATAGATCTATTCTCTTTCTATTTATGAAAGCAACAAGGAAGTATGATTTAGATTGAAGTGTGTTGGAATTGATCCTCTGGGTACGGTGTCCTGGGGTTAGACTCTACCAGAAGCCGGCCAGGCTGAGCATCCTCTGCCTGCCCTTCTCCAGCCCCCATGGAAGTGGAGCCAGAAATGTTTCTCTCTGGCTCACTATGCTGTACACAGGCCCTCCCAGGAGAGGGATGGCAGTAACAGAGCTGTCACGGGGCTGCCACAGATGGTTCTGTGCTAAATCTGCAGCCTCAGTGAATGCCTCCTTGGGAGAGGGGTGAGGTGGCTGGCAACTGTGTTCATGTCACTCCAGAGACTGCCTTTGTGGGTCAGTGAGCAGAAGGAGGCCCATTAATTACAGATGGCAAAGTCCTCCCTTTCTCCCTCTTGCGTCTGCATTTCTAGATTTGCATCTGGAATCAACAGGACAGTGACATGGTAGATGGTTTAGGTGAAGCAGGATTACCAAAACTAAGGAATCCTCTCATGATGCCTTGCATAAAAGCCTGAAATAAAATCCAATAATTCCATGGGTTCTTGGGTAAATAAAAATAATAGCTACCAGAGAGTTTGCTATGTGCCAGACACTGTACAAAGCAATATTATTCAGCATATTATTTTGTTTTAAATGTACAAAACTGCAGCATTCCTGCTTTATGGGACATGCAGCTGAGACTCAGATAGTTTAAGGTACTTGCTAAAGGTCACACAATTTAACTGAAGGCAGAAATTGAACCGTTTTATTCACAAGCACATATATCATCATCATCATCATCATCATCATCATCATCATCGTTAAGGACTTTCTTAACTAGGGAAATAATTTTAAGCACATCCTGAAATATAAAACAGATTTCATTTATCAGGTAAAAGTAGCAAACCTATTTAAAATTGACAGTCTATATTTAGGAACTTTGTGTGCAGGTGTGGTTTACCTAAATAGATTCATCTTTACTGAAAATGCAACTTCTTCATTCCATGGCGCCTCTCAGTGTATGTCTTCATTAAGAAGTTCCCCCTTCTCAGGATGCCCAGTTCCTTTCTCATTAATTTTTATTGAAAATTATTCCCTTTTCCTTTGGTTCATGATAGAGATGTTGTTATTCTCTGTCTCTCTTTTTTTCTTCATAAACTATCTCATTCTCTTGGAGCCAGATAAATGGAATTACTGAAGTGTTCAGTGTGGCCAGGGAAAGCCAATCTGGTCACATTTTAGGGCAGACCTCTGGGATTAGGATGATTATAATACATTAAAGTAAATGAGCGTTTTTTATTTTAATTTAATATTAAATCTATGATCAAAAAACCAAGACAGCCCTTAGAGCATGTGTGTGAAGCTACCCCGTGATCTGTGGAACACATTAAGCTAGATTAACCCTGCATTTGGGATATTTCAAAGCAATTTACCCTCCATCAAATTGGCAATTATCACACATATATGTGATTTTGATATGCATGTAACTGGGATAGAGGCTTTTTCTAAAAGGAAAGGGTGTCTGTGATTTGAACTCAAGGAATAAAGTAATGTGATGAATTTGGCACATTGTGGGTGGAGCCAGCAGGTGTGAAAACTGTTGACTCGGCTTCACCAAGTATCAGAGAACACCCTCCAGCTGGGCTCTTTTCCCCTTGACTTATACTTTCTTATCACTACCAGTATTAAGATAATACAGTGAAAATAATAAATAAGTTAAAGCAAAGCTTAGAAAAATTAAGGAACAGTTTGCCTCCCAAAAAGGAGGGACAAGGAAACTTTGGGAATCTGTAACCAGACTCCAGTGCACCAGAGAAAAGAGAGTGAAAAGCACTTCAATTTTGATGGCTGACAAGAGTGAGAGGAAGGTGGATCCCCAGGGGGTCTGCAGAGAAAGAAGGTAGGAGATATGTAGCTAAGGGCTGGGACAGAGGGCAGGTGTGGACCCACCTACACGTGTCAAAGAAGGAACCTTCCTCCATTCTCAGCAAAGGCCTCCCACTTTCAGCAGCGCTTTCTCAGCTAACAAGCTGAGGGCTCTCGCTGTGTACTTCTTGCCATCCTGGACAATTTATCCACAAGACACATAGATCAAGACTTCTGAAATAAGAATGCTTCTAATGTGGGCCACTGGTATTTTATTTCCTGGCACGCAGTGTCTCCAAGAGCACTCTGAAGTGTTAGCTTGTGCAGTGTGGTGCCTGTGGTCACAGGGAAAGAAAAGTCTGGAGTCAGCTCCCAGCACTTTTTTATTTAGGAAATTCTATAAATACGGCATTGAGGTCTCCCCAGCGTAACACTTAGCTGTTTATGCTCACCTTTTCCATACACTGAAATATTTTCACGTGTTCCTACATCCTGCCTGGGTATACTATTTTAAAGAGAAGTTACTCCCTTTAGCGAGTTTTTTGTTTTGTCTTGTTGTTTGAGTATTTTTGCAATAACTGTGTTCTTAATTTACCTAATTTCTCTGAAGTCACTATTTTAGAATTGTGAGTGTGTTATTTTCAGAGCTTGCTTTTACATAACTCTACAGTGTGAGCAGTCTTAATTCTGGGGACTCCCCTTCGTGTCCAGGTTTCGTATTTTGTGTGCCAGCCTCGGTGCTTGCCCCTCCCCATTCCTTCCACTCCTCCAGGCTCCCCACAGGGTAGAGCTCCTTGGAAACTAATGGTGGAAGGTGATGGGGTACAAAGTCACTATGAGAACCTTGTGGTCTGTCCTAGTGGCCTAGTAGGAGTGTTGGGAGTAAAAGCAGACAGTGGCAACTAGAAGTAGCCCAGACATATTTCCTATCAAAATGATAAATGCATTGTCTTTTGCTGTAACAATATCCCCTTGGATTGGTGAGTCTTAAAAAAGTTACTTAACCTCAGTGCCTCAGTTTTCTCGTCTGTTCAGTGGGGTAATAGAGAGCTACAGAGGGAGAGCTCCTGATACTAAATATAAACACAGAGACTTCAGGCCCACCCAGTGGTGTTTGGTGCTCATGTGACATTAGGAAGAAAAGTTAGGGATGCATATTGTCATCACTACATCAATCACTCAAGTAGTAAGTCAAAGTGTTATAGCTAAGAATCTATAGATTAACTGAAATGGAATGCACAAGAAGAAAAATCAATTGGCCCAAAAGAAAGAAGAAAGGAGGAAGAGAGGAATATAAAGCAGATGGGACAAGCATAAAACAACTGGTAAGACAGTAGACCTAAACCCACTCCCATTATTAAAATGAATGGAGGAAACACACTAAGTAAGAGGTAAATATTGTCAGAATAGATAAAAATCAAGATCCAATTATATGCTATTTGCAAGAGATGCACTTTAAATATAAAGACGTGCAGGGTAAAGATAAAAGGTAGAATGTACATCATAGGAACAAGCACTATAAGGCTGGAGTGGTTATATTAAGGGGGGTTAGAGAGGGCAATGGGGGGAAAAGGGACATATATATATAATTAATATATAGAGATTTATTAAATATATTATTCAAGACCCAGAGAATTACCAGACATTTCACTCATATAATGCTGCTTTCATTAGGAAGACATACAGACACCAACATGTATGTACTTCAAGTAGTTGAAAATAAAACAATAAAATTAAAAAGAGTAGAAGACAAATCCTCTTAGAATGAATTGGTCATAATTAGGGAGGAAATAACATCCATCTTACATAAACCAATTTTTAGAAAAGGAAATGGAAAGAATACTTCTCAACTCTTTTTTTAAAGTTTATTTTTTTTATTGTTGAGGCCAGCATAACCCAGATACCAAAACCTGATAAAGATATTCAAAAGAAAGAGACTGATCTGTATTCCTAATGAATTTATATGCAAAATCTTTATTAAAATTTTAGCAATCAAATCCACTAATATATACAAAACATAATATATCTTGACAACCTTGGGTTTATTCCAAGAACATAGGGTTGGTTTAACTTTTGAAAGTAATCAATTTAGTTGACCACATTTACAAAATAAAGGAAAACAACTATTGCAGTGAATGGAAAAAGCACTTGGCAAAATACATTACCATTCTATAGTAAAAACGCTCAGCGATTTAGAAGAGAAGGAACACTTTCAAACCATTAGCAGGCATAGGTGAAATACATACAGTTAACATGTTACTCAATGGTTAAGTATTAAAGACTTGCCCTTTCAGATCTGGAACAAGGCACCTCTGTTCAATATTTTACTGCAGGTCATACAAGTGAAATGGAGCAAGAAAAAGAAATAAAAGGCAGAAAATATAGAAAGTAACAAGGAAAACTGTCTCTTCATAGAGAACTAATTATTTACACTGAAAATTTGAAAGAAATCAATTAAACACCTAGGAGAACTAATATGCAAATACACCAAGGTTAAAAAGTGCAAAGAAATATACAAAAAGTAATTGTATTTTTATATAATTGGCAGGAAAAGGTAAAAAAGAGAAGTAAAAATATAATTCCCTTTTTAGGTAAGTCAAAAACCAAAATATTTAATAATAAATTTCAAAAAGACAAGTGAGATCTCTAAATTTAAAACTACAGTTTTCAAGAGACATTTTAAAGAGCTAAAGTAAATGAAGTAATATACTGTGTTCATTGCTTGGGAACCTCAAAATTATTATAATGTAAATTTTCTCGATTATTGTTTATATTCACTTAATCCCAAGTATAAATTCAGCAGACTTTTTTGTAGAAATACCTAAATATAGTATAAAATTTATGTTGAAATATAAAGGACTTAGGATAGTTCAGGTACTTACTTTTGTTAGCTTTAGTATTCAAGACAGGGTGGTGTTGCATACAGACCAAGGGGTCAGTTAATGGGACAGTATAGGGAATTCCTAAACACACGGGGAAAAACAAAAAACCCTCTCACTCACCATATAAAGATGTTAAATCCACATGAATCATCTAATTGTAGGTAAATACAAAAATTAAAACTGTAAAGTTTCTAAATGAAAACATAAAAATCCATCTTTGTTGGGGGCTAAAATAGATGAGTTTTTGTGGTAAGTCATGGAAAATAATAACTTTGAAGAACCAAAATGTTCTCATCAAAACACTGTTTATATCATGAACAAGAAAACCAAAGATAGGAAAACAAACATAGGTCTGACAAAAATCTTTTACCCGGAATATATAAAGAATTTCTATAATTCAATAGGAAAAACAACCTAAATAAAAACAAAGGACAAAAGATCTGAACAGACATCTCACAAAAGATGACATAAGCACATGAAAGGGGGCTCAGATTCATTGAATTAAAGTCAAAATGATGTAATAGCACCCTCAGACCAAAATGGCTTAGTTTAAAAAAATGACAACACCAACCATTGGCAAAAGATTGTCCTATGTGACCAGCACCTACTTACTGCTTACAATCACCATGTCTAACATTGGTTCTTCTGGAGTGAAAATATATTCTTCATTTTGTTTTTTTCTAAATACCCACCTTATATTTCAGTAGCTCTAGGATAGAGCAATAATCATAAAGGTGGGCTTTATATATGAAGTGAGGAAATGCAGGCCTCCTTATGAAAGAAAAATACTGTACTCAATTGTGTGTTAGACAAGAATAAGCTTGCCCCCAAATTCAGCCACCTTTATATATTTTTTCTGTCTCAAGACTGATATATATGGCTGTGATTATATTTTGAAAGAAAATGATGTACTGATTTTATTTTATTTTTTGTGGCAAAGCAGCATTGTAAATTTGGACTAATCCATAACAAGGTGATAGATGAAGTTTCAGGGTTGAGAATAACAATTCTATTAAATTATTGGTGGGGAAATTCATATCAGAATTGTAATTTTAAAAAGCAGTGAGTTTTAAGGTCTCAGATGAGTTTGCAGACCTGCCTGTTTTGTCAACTTCTCTCAGTCATCTATCTTTATCCTCACTATCTTTTTTTTCCTCAGGGTTTCCTCAGCACAGGCATATGTGTGTACCGGGTGATTCTAAGTCAATCCCTGAATTTTGACAAACGTGATAGAAAGAAAAGGCACAGTTAATTCAATTCTGTCATATTTGCTATAGGGCTTGATTTAGGCAAAGGAAACAAACTAATCTAGTAAGCAGCAGATAGGGACCTTGAGGGTTCAAGTAGCCAACTGGCCGCTTTAATTTGCCCCAACTGTCTATATGCACGACCATCAAATAAAGGCCTATAGCCAGGTGGCTCTATGTCTGCAGACAGCGGTAGGTGATCTGTTATCACACCACACACGTGAATGAAGAGAAATCTTGAAATGATGGCAATGGGCTGTCAGTCTGTTCTCTGTATCTAGAGTCTGTTTCTGTTTTGTTTGGTAGTTCATTTTTGTTCATTAGATTCCACATATGAGTGAAATCATATGGTGCTTGTCTCTCTCTGGCTGACTTATTTCACTGAGCATGAGAACTCTTGTGTGGACCTCTCTCACAGCACTTCCCTTGTTTGCACTCTTCAGTCTGTAATTAATTATTGACTTAATTAATGAGTTTACACATCCATTGTCCTTGTCCCCACACAGAACTTAATTTGCACAAGAGCATTTTTCCATCTTGTCCTCAATAAAATATTTGCTGCATAAATGATCCCATGAACAGACCTTCACCGGGAGAGTGGGATTTTCAAGTATTCACCTAAAAAACTGAATTTATTAAAGAAAACAATCAAAGCTCTTATAAAAAGAACTGGCCTCTTTACCGTCTTCAATCAATAGATCAATATCATGAACCTTGTTTCATAGTAGGAGGAAAGATTATGTCTAAGAAAGAATGGAGCCTCGAGGTCAGTATCTAAGGATGGAATCCAGAGTCTGCTAAATGCTATCTATTTGTGCCCTAACTGCTTCTCTAAGCCAATTATTTGAGACATTGATATATCCTTCTAAATTTATTTGCCTTTATTCCCCTTCTTTTTAGTGTTTTCTTTGTCCTTTAAGGCAAAGTAGCTTACAAGGGGATAGTGGTTTTGTTAATCACCTCATTACAATTGTGCTCTTATAATGAGTACATGGCAGCAGGCACCCAAACACCTGCCCACACCCAGTGTCAGCTCATGGAAATAAAGTAGGAATCCATTCATGAACAACAGTGTTTTTATTAAAAAATGGTCAACACTGGAGTTACTTTCTATATTGAACAAGCACATTTCTTACCGACCATTGTCATCACTAACTTCCAATCATTATTTTAATATGTATATGTTAATATTTTAAGGAACCATTTCCCATAAATCTTTATTTATGTTGTTTCTGTTAATCTCATAAGCCTCAGAAATATTTAGGATCGTTTCAGTCGTCTTTTTCCAAACCTACGTGAAGTGTTTTTGGTTTCTGGCTTTGTGAAATGGTGAGAACCCTCAAGGAAAGAGCAATCTGTTATTTTTTCTCTCACATGTCTTCTGGTTGGAGATAAAAATTTCTCTCTGATGTTCAAAAACAGAAGTACAAGTGTTTGACATCTCCTGAGTTCTGAGTGTCTGCAAGTTACAAACGACTTAAATACTACCAAATTATGTAGGCATGCCAGATATTTTATATAGTGATGTTTTTAAAGCAATACTTTGTCACTGTTCTCAGAGTCGGGGAGCACAATCTCTCTGGAGGCCTCCCCAGCAGGAAGTCTCTGCAAGGGCCCTGCCCTGTTTTTGAAGTCCCCTCTCCTGCAGAGGGGAGGTGGGGGCAAGCCCTGCCTCTACAGGGTCAGAGAGAGAGGGAGAGAGAGAGAGAGAGAGAGAGAGACACCTCCATAAAATTCTCAGTAGGTGTCATTCTGCCACCACATATTTCTTTACATGCTGAGGAATTGATATATTTTTTCTTCCTTCCAGCCTTTCACGGTTGGCAAGCTATATGTCACAGTTGCTTTCGCAAGAAAGTAGAAAGTAATTCTTTAAATGTCCATTTCTCAGATGGATAACCTGAGGCACAAATTTACAGCCTTGCTAGGAGGTATATTTCCATGATGATCAAGTGCCCTATCATTTGATTTAGCCTATGGGTGGGGCATTGGAACCCAAGTCAACACAAAACTTCAAGTTCATGCTCATAAGTAGCTTCCTTGTTCCCTCACTAAAGACACAATTGGTATTTATAAGAGGGATCCAATTACCAAGTGAGTAGTTTCTGGAACTGTCTACTAGTTTCTTGAAAACATGTGAACAATGAGAAAAAAACCTAAAATGTTGTCCTAAAACTTCATTCTGTGATTTCCTCACCTGTGGGTGGCAGAGGAGTGGAGAGGCTGAGCCTGTGAGCTCTGCATTCTGACCGCCTGGATTCCCAGGGTACCCAGGAGTCAGTCTCTTCCCTCTCTTACCCCGCATCTCCATCTATAAAATGGGCCATTAAAGCAATTAAATGGATTAATAAATGGCTTTTACTTGAAACAATGCTTGGTCCGATGTAAATGCCGTGTATACCTGAGCTGGCATTTTAGCTGCTGCTATTATTAATTTTGTTGTTGTTATTATTATTATTATTTTTAACTAGTATTCACATAATTATCACAGATGATGTATCCCTGAGGTTATGGTCTCTATTTTGTTGATGAATTGAAGTCATTAATATTTTAAAATAAGTCCTCTCTTTATTTTAAACAGCAATTAAGATGGGCTACATACAAACAATACAGCCATATTACTCTGATTCCACGTAGGCCAGGAGAGTGAGGTAAAGGAAAACCAAGGGACTGAGGGAAAGCAAAGCAGCTCTATGAGCAGTTTTTGGAGCTCCCTTAACAGCCAAGCTCACAATACTTGTTTCAGGTCGGAGCTGTACCAGGAGAAAAACCCAGAAATCTCTCTCTTGATCATTTATTTTTTAACTGTCTGAAGGGCAAGGAAATAAAATTCAGCTTTTGCTGTTCCTCCCTTTCTCTGCCAATTGCTATTTCTGGTGTCTGCCTGAAGGTAAGGGAGCAGGATGCACGGGCCAGGTTAAGGCTGGGATGGTGGTTTGGGCAGGATTCAAAGCAAATGTTCAGGCAGCTTCTGGTGGAAACCACACAGAGCCCTCTTTGAGAAGTAGGTACCCCCAGACTCCATCCTCTGAAACTCCTTAGCAATTGGGAAGATTCAGAGCTGCTATGAGTAGCTCATGGACCATCAGGGGTCCCAGCACTGCTCCTTGCTGCCCCCTGCACTCAAGTCTCCCTAGTAGAGACTTTCTTTTCCTAATAGTGAAAGAAGATAGGATGACATATGCAATAGGAGCATCGAGTTGGTATAGACCATTCATTCATTCATTCATTCATTCATTCTCATTGATTCATTCAAGGACCATGTATGGGACATTTGTGTGCCTTGCATCATGCTTGATGATGGAAAAGTCACTGCTCTTAATTGCAAAGTCTAATGAAGGAACACCCTGCCTTTCTGCAGAACTCTCATCTTTCCTTAGAAGCAATGATACTGCGCACCAGTGTGTCAGTTTCTCAGGGCTGCTGTAACACATTTCTACAAACTCAATGACTTAAAGTTGAATTACTCTCTCACAGTTCAGATGACCAGAGCCAAAACTCAAAGTGTCCTCAGCATTCCCTTCGAAAGCTGTGGGTGGGAGGAATCCTTTCTTTCTTCCTGCGCCCCCACCCCCCCCAACACACACAGCTCCTGGTGGCCCCAGCTGTCCTATCTCACACTACTAATTTCTGCCTCAGTCTTTATACTACTAATTTCTGCCTCAGTCTCCACACTACTTTCCCTGTCTTCTCCCCTTATAAGGCCACTTGCCATAGGAGTTAGGGTTTACCCTAATCCAGGATGATCTCATCTCCAATCCTTTCTGAGTAGAGTTACATTCACAGATTCTAGGTGGACATACCTTTTTTTTTAAACAGGAGAGTACCATTCAATCCAGTACCATCAAAAAATAGTACCTGAAAAACTGTGGTACATCTGCACAATGGAATACTACGCTGCTGTAAAAAAAGAAAGAACTCTTACCATTTGCAACAGAATGGATGGACATGGAGAACATTATGCTAAGCGAAATAAGCCAGTCGGAGAAAGTTAAATATCACATGATCTCACTCATTTGTGGAATATAATGAACAACATAAACTGATGAACAAAAATACATCCAGAGACAGAGAAGCATCAAACAGACCGTTAAACCTCAGAGGGAAGGCAGGGGAGGTGGGTGGGGGTGGGGGGTAAGATCAACCAAAGGACTTATATGCATGCATATAAGCATAACCTATGGACACAGACACTAGGGGGGTGAGGGCATGTGCTGGGGGATGGGTGTGGCCAAGGAGAGGTCAATGGAGGGAAAAAGAGACATATGTAATACTTTAAACAATAAAGAATTTTTAAAAATAGTAACTGAGCAAAATCTGCTTTGACATTATTTATTATATTCTCATAACTATACAGTCAGTTCCTTGAGGGAAAGAACATGGCACCTTGTTCATAATGCTCTCTCTTAATCCCTCTAGCTAGTACACTCTGGATGTCTTCCCAGTGTGGCTGGATTTGCCTCCTCTCAACTTACAGACCTTCACACATGGAGCAACCTCATTCCCACCTTTTAGTAGTTATTTCAAGGTCAACCTTCTAGAAGTTGCTCCCACACATAACTCAATCTACCTCCCCAACTCAAACCTCTCCTGATATTGTCTCCATAAAGAGGTTAATTATTCTCAGATTAGTTTGAACTTCTCCTCTTATTGGTTTGCCAGCGTCGTTACGGTGCATTCCATACGTAGCTCTTATGTATAATCTTAAGTCATTAGCAGTATACCAAACACACACAGAAAACTACAGGTAACAGAAGCTTATGCCACAACATAGGGAAGGCCATGTTTGCTGACTCAATCGGGATACCCCAGTCATATGAGTCATGCTTACATTTGGCTGCAGGAAACAGAAAACCAGATTACAGAGGTTTAAACAAATGTGAATTTATTTGCCTCAAGTAAAATGAAATATGAAGGTAGAGGACTACTGATGTAGGTCCAGCAGATTAATGAAATCAGGATTGATTCTTCCAGGAGTCCATTGACTTTTCTCTCACAGTCATGTGGGGGTTGCTGAAGATCTAGCCATTTCATCTACATTCAGACCAAGTAGAATGAGTAGGAAAGTGGAAATTTCCCATGAATTACATCTGCTCCTTTTTACTAGGAAATTAAAGCTGACACAGGGATTCTTCCTCTTCTAAAGCCAATTTCATTCACATCTGCTTTTACTCCTAGTTATATAATAACTTGGAAACGCAAAAGTGTGAATTTCCACCCTTTGTAGTGGGAGGTATCAGGGGAGAAAGAGTGGGGAAGGTCTCAACTAGTTGATCAGAAAGCTCCAGCACAGCCATCCGTAAGCTCCTGTTAAACATGAGGAGGATGTATTTAGACAGGGTACACACCATATTTCTGACAGTACCCCCAGGTGTTTTCCTACCATATGTTCTGCTACAGCCCCTGCTACAGTGTTCTCCTGTGATCCTGCATCCAGTGATGATGTGGGGTGAAAATGATGGAGAACCCTGAAAAAATTATGCAGATTATATTTTCTGTGCATTCGTTAACTAATCAATCATTAAGCAAAATTTAATAAAAGTAAAAATATTTAATTATTTATATAATTTAATAAAATGTAATATTGTTTATGAAAGATATAGTTTAACATTTAAATCTAAATTTGGTCAATGATCATGTAAATGCAATGGTTTTTTATTAGTGAAGGCTACACCTGTAAACTCTGAAGTGTTATCCCTTAATATTAATCCAATCTTAATCAGGTTTGTTAATCTAAATGCTATCAGATTTAGGATGCTGATTTTCTCTAACAAAGGAACAAAAGAATGAATTATAACTTCAGAATGTTCATTTATTAACTAGTTTCAACTTGCTGATTTCTGTTTTCCAGTTGTCTTAGAAACTACTGAATGTTTGCTATTTGCTTTCAAAATTAAACGTATGCTCACATGATAGGTAAAAGCCCCATCACTCTGAATGTGCATTTGAGAATATTCCTTTAGAAGTTGCAGGGGAACCTGCCCTTCCTAGAAGTGATGTTACCCTATGTACATAGTCTTCAATCCCTACCTCTGGTCTTAATTCATCTGTTATTGCAGGTTGTCTGAGATTCCCTTTGACTATTTAGATGGGAGTAAGTGAGGTTGGCCTTGGCTCATCTCTTACTAATCTCATTCTGTCTCTTTCCCCCTTACCATACCCTATCACTTAGTCTCAGCTTTATCCAAGTTAATTTTCTAGTTCTATTTCTACATCCTTCACCTCCCTCCCCAAATCAGTCTAAGAACCCTCCTAAAAGAGTGGAAGGCTGACTTTCTTTTGGTTTAAAGAATTACACCATACCTCATATTGTTAGTTTGAATAGCAAGGCCCACCTCCTTTGGGAGAAGCTCATCCTCCTTAGCATTATCCATAATTCCCTCTGTTATTAAATCCTCAGCTCTTTCCTAACCTGAATCCTTTCATTGTTCTGGCAGTATTGAAGTTTAGTAGTCTACTTTTTCATCTGAGTTAGTTTCTTCAATGGTAGTACACAGTGTATTCACTTGGGGAGATTTATGTTAAAAAAAAATAATACCCTACTGACTCTCCAGGAATGGGCTCTGGGCACATATTTTTTAAACTGCCAAGTGATTGTAATGCATAGCCTGTTTCAGAACCATGGTACTGTGAGCCCTTGTGAGGAAAAGACCTTGACGAAGCTTTATCTTTCCAATTGCTAAAAGTGAATCAGAAGATGTATTTGTAAGGCACCTACAATTGACAGCATGCTTTTAAAAGATAAGTCTTTGATTCTCTAAATAAAACACAGTTTGTGCATGAAATTTACGTTTGCGTATTATGGTGATGTTTTCATTAGATTCATTATAGTCCTAAACAACGGCAAAGGTCATGTGCAGAATTGGATGTAATTTATGTATATTACCAAATAGGAAAGATAAGCAGGTTATGAAAGGTATATTTAAATCTGTGGCTGGCGGAGTTATAAATAAATTGCTCTTAATATAAAGAATGATGTAATCAGACAGAAGACCTGTCTCCTGGGGAAGCCTGTCCACACAGGTAGTGTCTGTCCACCTGGGAGTGTTCACTCCGCAGGGAGTGGCCCTCAGTCAGGGAAGCTCTGAAGTGTGATGTTGTTAGTAATCCAAACTTTACCAGATTTGAAAGGCTGACTTGCTCTAACAAAAGCAAAGAAGAATGATATTTAAACCTAGAATGCTAACTGCTTAATTTATCATGAAGAATAGACTATCAGGTAGACCAGATAGCTGTATGAAACTACCTCCTGCCTTTTCTCTTTGAAGCAAAAATCTACTCTATCTGAAAGTTACCCATGAGCATGGAGACAGCACAGGTGGCATGAGAACTAAATGTTTAAGGCAATGTTTCTCCACCTACCTCCATTACTATTCCCCTAAGGGGCCTCTTTTAGATATTTTTTCTCTACCTCACCCGCCCCCCCTGAAATTCTATTGCATATTTATTTATGTGATGTATGCATTTCTGTGTTTTATATATTTAGTACATTTTCTTTTTTTATTTTTCTCTCCCCAAGAACCAATATTTGCCCTCTGGGGAGTGAGATGGCCCATATTGAGAATGCATTGAATTTTCAAAAGCCTAAAGTATAATTCCACTAGAGCAGCAATTCTCAACCTGTGGGTCGCGACCCCTTTGGGGGTCGAACGACCCTTTCACAGGGGTCGCCTAAGACCATCCTGCATATCAGATATTTACATTACGATTCATAACAGTAGCAAAATTACAGTTATGAAGTAGCAAGGAAAATAATTTTATGGTTGGGGGTTACAACATGAGGAACTGTATTTAAAGGGCCAGAAGGTTGAGAACCACTGCACTAGAGGAATGCACCCACCAGATGGGCCAGGTGGGCAATGGCTTTGAGCCTGGAGAGATGGAACCCCAAAAGGGATGAGTGGAGCTGGAGGTAGGACATTAGGTAAAGTTGAATATGCAGATGGGGTGGGATGTATAAAGAGTTCAATGTAAGATAAATCTGTGAGACATTAAAGTGGGGATGCCAGCTCCTCTCAGTCCAGACATCAGAAGGAGGATCTGGGTTAAAGGTCTACCTTTAGGAATTTGTGCTATTTAGATAGTGTTGAAAAAGCCAGGTGTACAGATGACTCTGTGTGAAAGAAATTGGGGGGGGGTTTAAAGGGAAGGGGTCATACACAGAAGCCTGGAGAGTAAAACATTTGAGTCACAGAAGGTGGAGTCACCTAGGCATACCCTAGGGAAAGCAGAGCCTAGGTTGCCAAGAGAGGTCGGTATTCTCGGCCAGAGAAAGGGACCGGCTGCTGCTGAGGGTGTTTGCTCAGGAGTCACGGTAGTGAGGGCACAAAGAAGTTAATGAGTTTGGCAAAATTAAAGGTGATCAGTGACCTTGACAAGAGGGGAGGTGGTATCTTGAGATTGCTACATCATTTGAAGTGAGATATGGACAGTCAGAGGTCACAAAAGTAGAAAGAGCTTAAGTAGACAAACTTTGAGGTTTGGCTATAAAGAGAAAATGAGAAGTGGAGAAGTAGGAAAGATTGTATGTGTTAAGGGAGGGTACTGCTTGGATAGGAGCAGGCTTACTTGCTGCTGAGATTGATATAATGAGGGAGAGATTGATGACATAGAAGTTGTCGGGAATGAACTAGAGCCTGGAATCCCTGTTGCCTGGTGACAACTGATTAATCAAGGTCATGGGCCAGGGCTGTGTGGTTTTCTTATGCATGGAAGTTAACAAGTGTTCTTCTTGCAATTGGTGGAATTTGGTGGTCAAATTTCAACTATAAAAAGCAACTTCTAAATGCATATTCTAAAATCTAACTGTTTCCTCCATTCCAATTCTCCCATGTGGTTCTGATGCCTGGCACGTTTTTCCCCATCAGCACCTTTCAGTGCAGTGATTGCCTATAGAAATTTTTGAGGTGTGAAACTATTCCCTGGAGCAAGCCCAGCATTTCAAATGTTCTGCTCAGCGAAACACAACCATCAGGACCCAGGACTATAGGAAGCTCTGCGTCCGCCTGCCTTTTCTTTCTAGTGTTAACGATTATTTATCAGACTACTTTCTCTTTTAGATACTCATTCAACTTTTCTGCTGCTTCTATTTAACTTCATATCTCACATGGTCTTGTTAAATCATAAAGACAGAATTTTCCTCAAATAGCTAAAATGCACAGTGAGATAGTAAATATTGCTCTAATTGGTTAAGCCTGATTTACATATAATACAAAATAAAAAGAACTTCGTTAATTGTCAAGTAGGATTTCCACTCTTTATTATGCTCCTTAAAATTAGTACTTCTGGATTGGTCATCTAATAATTTTGCTCTCGATTTTTTTTTTAGTGGACAGGGTTATTACATAATAATAAACCTGTCCACTAAATGGAAGTGAGTGTTTTTAACTTCTTATACATGTTCTCTGGAATTCTAGTAGCCTTGGGATTTGTTTCATTCCTGGAGTAAAATATGTCTTCACACCATCAGGAAGCATGTTAATTCATCGCAGAAATAACATTTAGACTTGGAATCACTAGAGGGTTTTAAAATATGATTAAGATGGTCCCGGATGAGGGATGGAACTATGTCTCTTATTTTATTTATAGGCTGAAAAAGTGTGTGTGAAACCCCATCTGGAAGCCTTTGTAAATTATCATTTCATGAGACTTTTTACCTCTCAGGAGGTAAAATGTATACTCCATTTTTGGGGGGCGAGACCTTGAATGGAACTGAACTCATGTGGTATATTAGATTGCTGCTTCTTGTCTCTCAGGAAGACAAGTAGACTGGAAGAGGAAGCTCCTGCTATTGATAATGCCCAGGCAGGACTTTAACCCAGAAGGTTAAACCCATAGCTACTCTGAGATGTGTCTTCTAAAAATCCACACAATACTCCTTTCAGATCAGATTTACTTTGCAGAAACAAACACCTCTGTAGAAGCTGCAAGCAAGTCTCATATATTTTTGATCTAATCAAACATACCTTCTCTGGGTTTACAAAGGTGAAAATAGGTAGTGTGCCCATTATGATTTGAATAGCTTTCTATTCTGTTTAATTAATTAATATATTTATTTACTTTGTTGAAACTGTACTTCTTTGTGATGTGGTTTCCAAACTGTTTCCAAACTGAGGCACCCAGTGTGCCTCATCATGTTATAAATGCTCAGGGGAAACACAGCGGCACTTGACATCTGCCAGACATCATAAACCACAAGCTCAAGGTAGTTCATGGTTTCAACATTAGATGACACTGCATTCCTTTTGTTCAAAAGCTGGGTTTTTGGCAGTTGTTGTGACAAAAACCAGTACATGCAGAAATCAGGACAAGAATGAGAAATGTGAGTGGTGATGTCAAATTGGAATCTAAGTCTTGTGATGTTATGCAGTACTCAACAAGCACATAGCTACTGAGGGCCCATAATAAGTCACTGGTTATTAAAGAGTGAATTAAAATATTTTATTTTATTTCAGTATATGTGTTGGCTTCTCCCCCAGCCTCCCCAATAACCACAGAGTTGTCAGGTCATCAGCAAATCACATGGCTGAGCTCACAGATAAGGGAGGGACTGCCAAGCCAACTATCAAAGGGCATGGATCCCAGAAGGGGATAGAATCCCTAAAGGCAATAGCTGTTCCTGTTAAGTAAATAAAAATGTTCCTTTGGACATAGAAATGAAATTAACTTCCCACCGAGACATCTCTTAGAAGACTGTTGCTAATGTGCATTTTGTTATCGCTGTATCCAAGAATTAAACACTCACCCTATTGAGTGACTCTTTCTGTGTCGTTAGATCCTGGCCAACGTGATCATCTTCATCTGTGGGAACCTGGCGGGAGCATACCACAAGCACCTCATGGAACTTGCTCTGCAGCAAACATATCAGGACACGTGCAATTGCATCAAGTCCCGGATCAAATTGGAGTTTGAAAAACGTCAGCAGGTAAAATGCATTTCAATCTTAATTCCACATTTTTTAGGTATTCTAAGATGATATTGTTACTGTTAATATCAAGTATGCAGTTCACTCATTCACAGGCATCAGAAAGAACCCAGAGTAGCCCATGCCCAGAATGGCTGTGCACTGAGCAGAGTTATAAAATAAAGAGCAAATTCCAGTCAAGAGCACTTGCCCAGGTCTCTGGCTCGATCCCAAGTAGGGGGCATGCAGGAGACATCTGATCAATGATTATCTCTCATCATTGATGTTTCTATCTCTCTCTCCCTCTCCCTCCCTCTCTGAAAGCAATAAAAATATATTTTTTAAAAAAAGGAAGAAAGCAAAAAGGGATATTCTGAAGAAAAATAAGACTTACATTAAAGATGTTTAATAATACTGGGTGTACCAGTTAATAATGGCGGGTTTTGTAATCAAAGAAAACACTATAATTTCAAGAGAAACATCAAAAGTGCTTTATTCAAAGTAATGTCCATTGCTAGCTACACATATCCGCCATCTTTCAGGTAATTTGTGGATACCGTCCCAATATAACTTTTCTTGTTTTGAGGCAAACCATTCAGAGACCCAATTTTCCACTTCTTCGTATGTTTTGAAGTGCTGCTCATAAAGTGCGTGTGCCATTGATCAGAACAAGTGGTAATCTGAAGGAGAAAGGTCTGGTGAATATAGCAGATGGGTTAATACTTCCCAGACAAGATCTTTTAATGTGTCTTTAACTGGTTTTGAAGTGTGTGATGGTGC
>NW_005353967.1:2120149-2126636 GCF_000412655.1 Myotis brandtii | reverse complement strand
AGTTTGACACGCATCTTCATCCAATAATGCTTGTAATTGTTGGTCTTCAAACTTTTTCAGTTGACATGGACGTTCTTCGCCTTTCACATTGAAATCATCACTTTTAAAGCATTTAAACCAGCGTTCACAAGTATCTTGATATGGAGCGTGTTCACCATAAGCTTCCCAAAGTATACGATAACTTTTTCTTCAAAATAATGAATTAAAACTTCCTGCAAATGCTTTTTTTTTGGCACGAAATTCAACATTTTTAAGCATAAAAATATCTATGATGTTAACACCTTCAGAAAATTTGACATATGAAGTTTTGAAGCTTGCTGTCAATACAACAAAATAGCATACATATCAAATCGCATATATATCAACAAATGTGTAACTCCATCTATTGAAAAAATCCGCATTATTAACCGGTACACCTAGTATATAATTTTATACCACCAATGTATTTTATTATCAATATTGGGAGTCAACTCTCAGGGTCGGTGCCTAGAATGTAGTACTTTTCTTGTTAGGGCTACAGGAAATATGTTTCTAGAATTATAATGAATGCTTGTACTTTTTTCAGACCAACATGTAAATAAATAGGAATAAAAATTTATCTTAATAAATCTATAAGATATGATCTGATAGATATAAGGAGACCAATGAAAATTGACCAGTGGCAATCTGTGTCCTTCATACAAAGGAGCAGGCCCTGAGACCATGAGGACTGGTCCCTCCATAGACCAGTTTAAGCATCTCACAAACCAAATTAATGCCCAAGGGTTCCGAGTGTCACTCCCAGCCCAACGCTTTGCCACATGCCATCTTTGCTTCATCTACAGTCACATGACAAACAGCAGTGCCCTTAAAAGTGCTGCCTTCAGGGGTAGGATTGATTCTAAGCAAAATAATTTGTTTCAGCCCCAATTTGGATAAAATTACTACCATTCATTTTAATATTGTATAATCCATTGATTAGAGAAATAAAAGTACATTGGAGTGAAACACAAACATGCTTAGCATAAGGCAGGGTGCCAGGTGATGGTGCCTTGTCATTGTCTTAGCCCTAGCAGCCGCCTACCTAGCTGCCTGAGAGCTCACTGCCACACTAAGTGTCTCAGGGGTCCATTTCCCAGGGTCCTCATCTCTCTAGCATCATCCTGAAACTAGACTGTGAATTGTTTGGTGACAAGGGCCATCTATTAAATTATTATTTTTCTTTATATTCTTAGAACCTAGTCCAGATCCTTGCATGGAGTAGGCAAGGAGACATGCTTTTAAACACCAAGTGACAAAATGCCTAAATATATTCTACACTGGCTTGCTCTCTTTTTCTCTCTCTATGGTCAATCTTCACAATGAAACCATTAATATATATATGTAGTTATCAATCATCCTACAACTATATCCTTTGACACTTTGGATTCCTCATAGTTTATAGCAATCCCTGGAGTACTACTCACACCCTCATGATGCACTATTCATAATCTCTCCTGACTTCTCTGCAAGTTAAATGTAATCTCTGAACACTCCACCCCTTGTGATTGCTCTGAACAAACTCAGATACTATCTTCCCCTCATGAAGCTCACTTATATCATCATTCACTAAAGTAACACTGGTCATGTTAAATCTGCAAAGAATAAAACAAAGATAAAGAGCAAAAATGTGCACCTCCTTATTCTCCCAGGCCTGTATTCCTCTCTCCAAAAGTTTCAACTATGATTTTGGCTGAAGTATTTGTATGAACTTTTAGGCTTGTTGTCATGGAAGTGATCAATATCCTTCCAGTAGGGAGTGTAGAGACAGAATTTTGAGTGTGTGTGTTATGAATGACACAATTTTTATGTCAAATATAAAATGCAAGCTTGAAATCACCTGGCCTGTTAACTTGATCCAGATCTGCTAAGACCATACATTTAAACCAGCCTGTATTAAGATGATTGGCTCATGGGTACAGCTGTGATGACAGTCTTCAGGGTAATGGATCTTTAAAGCAGTGCTAGATTTTGACATTGATGAGTATAGCACTTAACATAATTTCTCTTTCATTCTTTGCCAGTAAATTTTATTAACAAGTTGAGGGGGAATATGTTAAGGGGGGTTATTTAGGAGTGAATGTTCCATAAGGTGGGTCAGAACAAAGAGACAAATGTCCACAGTAGATTATACTCTTTCAAAGGGGGCAGATAGATCCATAAACACTCAAAACTTGGACTCTGAGGACAAAACTTTCAAATGAGTGCGCTTTCTGAAAAGTTATGAGTGGGATTTTGAATGTCTTATTGAAAAACAGAGGGAAATCCTTTCATTAGAGAGCAACATGCTTCATCAGCTGACATAAATGAACAAAAAATATGGCAACTTCCATATGAGAGAGAATTGATGGAACTCTCAAAGTTGGTTGCTAATGAATAATTTAAAACTTAAATTATTTAAAACTTGCCTTTAAATAAAGTTTGCTTTTTATATGCCTTCCTGAAATATGTTCCTATCATTTCCACTGTAAATTAGAATTTTAGCTACTATCTTCTGCCTTTAGTGACATCATGATTTGATTTGATTTGATTTGATTTGATTTGATTGGAAAATGAATAAGAGAATGAAGATTAGAGAGGCCAAATAAAGAATATTATTGTGCAAAAAATAGAAAGACACCAATTTTATGGAATTTTGTGGGTATTTTCTCTAGAGAATGATGAGTTTAATTATTTCATCACTTACTATCTTTTTTTTTACTGGTGAAGTAGAGCGATGGGCTGGATTGCCTTCTAAATCTAATGAAATGATGGCTAATACAAACTTCCAGCTGAGAGTGCATTTGGAGAACTTGCTTTTCTGTGGCTTCAGAGAAAGTTCTGTACTTGCTCCCTATTTAGCCTTTCTTTTCTGGAACACTCCTGGGTAGAGAGAAGAGGAATTTGAAAATCAGATGCTAACATGTATGTCTCCAGTGTCACTTGGACCCTGCAAGGCAGGACCCAGGCCTGATCCTGTCACACCCCCTCTCCCAAGGGAGTGCTCGGGCTTCTGGAAGGCAGGGAACCCGCACACTTCTCTGAACCCAGAGCCCTTTACACGTGTGCAAGTGGGAGTTTCGGCGCCTGTCAGGGATGTGGTTAGAGCAGTGGTCAGCAAACTGCGGCCCCTTGAGTGTGGCTCTTCCACAAAATACCACGTGCGGGTGCGCACGTACAGTGCGATTGAAACTTCATGGCCACACTCAAGGGGCCAAAGAGCTGCATGTGGCTCACGAGCCGCAGTTTGCCGACCACTGGGTTAGAGGGTTTATATGTTATGAGGGAGCCTAATTGTCCATTACACCTGCCCCAGGATTCTCGAGTTCTATGAATGTTAATGAATTCTGCTGAGATTAGATTTGCAAAAAAATGCAGATGAAAAACACAGACTACCCAGCACCTCAAGCTTAAAGAAAAACGGTGTAAGATACAAACTTGTTTTTTGTTTTCTTGCTGACAAGATCACAGCGTGAGATGCGAATGTGCCTTTTTCCTTCTTAATGAATTGTCTGTGTTCTGGTATAGAATGATGTTTCCTTTGTTATATGTTTTATAACTTTTTATGCAAAATCTATTTTACCATGATTTTGTCACTATGTCCTTGTCCCGGTAACTTTATGATTGTAATTGCTGTATTTTGCAGTACTTTTGTACCTTACAAGACTACTACCACTCTTCTTTTATATATTTTTATATCTTTTTTTTTCTACACAGTTCTCACACAGTTTTAATATGGTTTTTTTTCTGAAATATTTTTCAATCTTTTTCTGCTCTTATGCAGAGGTTATCTTCTTTTCAACTTGGCTTATATCTGACTATAAATAGTGTTATAAATGCAGGGACACTGTTGGGATAGATGCGGATCTTGTTTCCAGACACTCAGGGAATTCTCTGTTCACTCTAGTCATGCTTGCTTCCTGAGCCATGTGCAATAATCACGTGCAGACGACATTTTATGTTTTTTTACCTTTAAGGTTTCACGTTGTCTGGTATCAGAAGGCTTCAAAGCTGCACTGAATGACATTATCCTGTTGGGCAGCTTTATTGGTGCCTGTGTTTACAGAAATGGCCAGTGTTTTGTTCAAATGTACATTAAATACATCTTTCAACACTATTTCGATGACTCTTTTCTAGCTTCTTTAAACATTCTTTTCTCTGAGCCACGCCACTTTGATTTTTCTTTTAAACCTAGACTTACCTTGTTGTTGAGAGAGATAAAGCTAGACCATTTGCATTGTTGTCAAAGTCATGATTCCGTATCTAGTATCTCTCATTCTGTTTCCTGATACATAGTGTTGTTTCTTAATTTGTTATAGCAATGTCATTCTAGTTTGTATTTCCTTTTATTTTAAGTAGGATTTGTAAGTTCTCTATTCTATTTCTAACATATCTTGTAAGCACTTTAGAATATCCACCAGCATTTTAACATTATCATTATTTATCCAAATGGTCCCAATAATGCTTATCTATGTTCTTCCTTGCTAATA
This sequence comes from Myotis brandtii, assembly GCF_000412655.1. Taxonomy (NCBI): domain Eukaryota; kingdom Metazoa; phylum Chordata; class Mammalia; order Chiroptera; family Vespertilionidae; genus Myotis; species Myotis brandtii. Next base: position 2,122,149 of record NW_005353967.1, on the reverse strand, counting down.
AATATTCCAGTTTATCTTATTTTAAAATTAATAAGAAAAAAGTTATCTTCTCTTAGGTATCTCATAATGAGTGTCTTTATTTTTGCTTTCTTTTCCACTCACCACAAAATTTCTTGAAAAAGTACCTACAATTCTATTTCTCTCTCCCTCTTACCCACTTCATAACTTCACTATTCAACTGCTATCACAATTCACCATTCAACTTGCTAAATTTAAAAGCATTTTCCATCCTAGATTTGTGCAGTATTGATGTTTTTGCCCTCATTTTTGTCTATTTGGGGGAAAGTATTCTTGGAGGGAAAAGCCAAACCTCCTTTCCCAGTTCCCACCATCTGGAACCATTCTGGTCTCTGGCAATTTTCTCTCCACATTCTTCAGAGACGCTTTTCTATTCCTACCCACCAACACACACATGTGTTGCTCAGGGCTTGGCAGAGAGGCATCTTTTCTCCATCCTTGTGTTGGTCAGCTTTCAGCTCCTCACATATTTCCAATCATCCTGTCTGGATTAATCGCTCTCAATGCACTCATCTGCTCTCCACCTTTTCTGGAGTTCAAAACTTATTTTCATTAGCATCACAAACTCAGAGTGTTCAGACTCCGTCTTTCCTCACACCACACTCGACTGTCATCCTCTCTATTTCTATTAGTGAGTCCATCCTCTCTCCCTCACCCTAACTCTGAATCTTCTCTCTTTGTGCTTTCTCCTTTATTTCCCCCATAAAATCAATTGCTCTGCAGTAGTTTTTATTTGCCATTCTTACTGTTGTGGCCTTAGGATTTCACTGCACCTTGTCCTCATCAAATTCATGCCATACAATAGTGTCATATTAATCTTTCCAAGGTTAGTATCAGGGTGAAACTAGGCTTGTAAACACCGTGGCTTGATTTATAATGCAGGACCTTTAACAGGTGTTCTTTGAGTTGTTTACTGAGGGGCAGTATTGTGTAATTGTTATGAGCATGACTCTGGTTCCTCATTGTTTGGTTTTGAGTTCTTTCTGGTCCTCAGTTTCTTCATCTGTAAAATGGAAGTGTTATCCACTCAGGCTGGTATAACAAAACACTATGAACTGAGTGGTTTGTAAATAGGAGATATTTATTGCTTAGAGCAGTGGTTCTCAACCTTCTGGCCCTTTAAATACAGTTCCTCATGTTGTGACCCAACCATAAAATTATTTTCCTTGCTACTTCATAACTGTAACGTTGCTACTGTTATGAATCGTAATGTAAATATCTGATATGCAGGATGGTCTTAGGTAACCCCTGTAAAAGGGTCGTTCGACCGCCGAAGGGGTCGCGACCCACAGGTTGAGAAGCGCTGGCTTAGAGTTTTGGAGGCTAGAAATCCAAAGTCAGGGCGCCAGCATGACCAGGTTCTGGTGAGAACCCTCTTCCCGGTTGTAGATGGCTGACTTCTCCTTCTATCTTCACGTGGAAGAAGGGGGAGCTCTGTAAGGTCTCCTTTCTAAGAATATTGGTCCCATTTATGAGGGTTCAGCCTTCATGACCTAATCACTTCTCAAAGATCTCACTTCCTCAGACTTTCACATTAAGGGGTAGGATTTCAACATATAAATTTTTTGCGGGGGGGAACAACATTCACTCCATAGCAATGGAATAAGGATTTTACCTACCTCAGTAGAGTTTTCGGTATCTTATACATTTTTATTATCACTCAAGGAGCATGTGCTCACTAAAATAGAAATATGTGCATATATATAAACATATTTTTATTATTCTCATATATGTGCTTGCTAAAGGTATATGTATGCTCACTATATAAATAAACATATGTGTTTGCTAAATATGTATTTATATATTTGCTTATACATTTACTAGAGGCCTGGTGCATGACATTCGTGCACTAGGGGTGGGGTGTCCCTCAGCCCGGCCTGTCCCCTCTCGCAGTCCAGAAGCCCTCGGGAGATGTCCAACTGATGGCTTAGGCCCGCTCCCAGGGGGAGCAGGCAGTTGGACATCCTTAGCACTGCCATGGA
>NW_005353967.1:2115516-2119862 GCF_000412655.1 Myotis brandtii | reverse complement strand
CATAATAATATTATAATATATATCACATATATATGTATGTGTATATATTATATATAGCATATATGTATATAATATACATCCTGAATTCCAAGTGGCCTAAAGAGAGTCCACAGAAAGTAGCTGACACTTTATATCAGGGCAGGACAGCTGGCTTCACTTGGAAACTTTTAAGAATGATAATAAAAGGAGAGCCAGCGTCTGCAACTTTAAAGTCCTGAGAAAAGAAAAGCTAGTTCCACCCCTGAAAGTTAGGAGTTACTTTTGCAGCCAACAATTATGAAGAAGGGAATGTCAAAAACTGAGAGGATTCAAGGATGTCCCAGTGAGAGAATGTCCAGAGTTCATAAGCCTTTTGAGAAGGAAGATGCTGCTTCATAAGCCTGAGAAGGAAGATGCCGCGTTTGAATCACCAAGTTACCAGTCAACAAATTTCTAACTAAATGCATTACCTTCTTTTTTAGTAATGTCTTACTCCCCATCTCTTTTAAGTCATTATTTAGAAACATTTTTATACTGAAAAAATAGGGAGAAATGATAAGACACTCAAGTTAAGGCCTGCATCTTCATTTTTTCAACAGACACTCCAAATATCCTCACTGGACTCATTCTCATTCTGCTAACATCTCAGTATTAAGGATAAAGAGAGAAATCCTGAAAGCTTCCAGAAAGAAATTTAAAAAAACTAGATTAACTGCTGTGGGACAAAAGTCAGATTTGCATTTCTCACAAACACCACCAGATGTTAAAAAACAGTAGACGAAAATCTTAAAAGTATCCTAAAAATGTATTCCACACTTTGATTTATGCACCAAGTCAAACTATTATTCATAAATGAGGTTTGAGTAAAGACTTTCAGGCATACATGGACTTAAAGTGCAACCCACACACATATTTTATGACATTGGAATTTGAAGGTGTTTTTTTCCCAAGTAAAACACACAAAAATGAATTCAAACAAAAAAGAGAAAAAGTTAAAGGAATAAAGAAATGTTGTGAGCCATGAAACTGGTAAAGCTTGAGAGTTAAGACAAAATAATTGTTATATAATATAAAAATAGCACTATTCATTAAAATAGAAAGAAGAACAAAAGTCTTATATTTTAAAAATCAAGTCAGTTCTTGGGAGTTATTGAGTTGATGGCTCTCTTGTCTAGAAGAACCAATTCCTTCTAGGCCATCAACAACAACATAAGGAATTATTTACCCCACTGCTTTTAGTCATGGTGACTATAATAATTTCAAACACAAAAGAGAGTATTATATTGTTTTGTATATATCAAAATAAATTATGTTTTAAGTTTGAAAACTATCTCAGTGCTATTCAAAATTCAGTGCAGAAGTAAAAAGACATTGCTTATATAAGGACTACCTATCTTGAATTATGCAGTTTGGTACACAGAATCTTTAATATTTTTCTTCCATCATATGCAATAAAATCTCAGCTTAAGGACCAGATAAAATAGTGCTTATTATACTTAAGCTATGGAAGTCAGAATCCTCTGAAGCACATTCTACATTTCAGCATTATTGGTATTTGCATTTACATAACATGTTTCATCTAAGGAAACTGAGTTCTTTAGAAACATCATAAATACCACGTTGCATAGAAATGTCTCATATGGTGGTGCTATTGCCATAACTGCATAGGGTGGGGAATTACTGAGATACAGCAAAAGCTTGTGCTGGCGGGCCATTCACACAGTTTCCTGCAGGCAAGGCTCAAGTGTAACTTTTATTTGGGAATAATTAGCTCCTGGGACCATCTGTCTTCACCTCATCCTACCGATGCATTCAGTCTAATGCTTTTCCCCTGTAAAAAGTTGCTCTAGGAAAGTTTGGTGCCCTCAGAAAGGGTGAGGGCCTTCATTCCCCCACCAAGCAGACCCCTCTGCCCATCTTAGGAATGTATGGGTGTGTCTTTCAACCCCTAACTTAAGGAGCTCTGCCAGGTAATGTGACTGACCCTGGACAGGTGTTGTTTTCTGTTTTAGTTGGTGTTTTAACTTCTCTGTGCCTCTGTTTTGAGGTCTGTAACACGTAAGCAGTCATGGTGTCTGCCCATAGGGTTATTCTGGAGATGAAGAGTATATGACCAAGTCTGAAGCAGCCTGACACAGTGAAGTGTGCAGTACACATGGGCCCTTAGCCACTAAGTGGAAATTATATGGAGATTGAAGGTCACAGACCTTTAGTTTCCATGAGTTGTAAATCCAAGGCTTTGTACAGAGATCCCATATATTATATGCACACTCAGAAATGCTCTAAATATTACAGGAAAAAGGTAACCACAAACATGCACTTTTGGAAATTTGCAATGCTTTTGACACATTTTAAAAATTAAAGAAATAACAACTCTACTAGTATGAAGGTATAGAGGTACTGAGAATGAAGGCACTAAACCTGCTAGTGTGTTGCTCAATATTTGGCCTCCTAATTGTGCCTTCTCTTTCCTCTCCACCATCATTTGACAAAATTTTAGAAAAATTTAGGACATCAATTCTAGCTGCTGCAGGTCATGCTGTGCTTGACTTTTGCTGTTTCCTGATGTTCTCTCTTTCTGTCTGCGTTGAAATATGTCAGACTTGAAGTGCAAAGCAAAGGAATAAATCAGATTCCCTGCCTTCCTTCTTCCTTCCCTTGGAGGAACCCTTTCAAAGGCAAGGGTAAAATGCTAAGAGTGATGTCCGTGCTCAATGGGCTTCAGTTTCTTCGAGACTTGAAGTGCAAAGCAAAGGAATAAATCAGATTCTCTGCCTTCCTTCTTCCTTCCCTTGGAGGAACCCTTCCAAAGGCAAGGGTAAAATGCTAAGAGTGATGTCAGTGCTCAATGGGCTTCAGTTTCTTCATGTGTAAAATAAAGGCTCTGTCTGGCTTATTTTATCTTTTTTAAAGGCTGAGTAGTATTCCATTGTATGTATAAAAAAGATAACTTGTCTGATTTCACTCAGATGTGGGATATAAAACAAAGAGTTACAAATGAACAAACAAAATAAACATACAAACCAAATAAACTCATAGATACAGATAACAAAATGGTAGCTGTGAGAGGGGAATGTTGGTGGGGAGGACAAAAAGTGTAAAGGGGTTAAGTACATGGTAACAAAAGGAAACTAGACTTTGAGTTGTGAGCACACAGTGCAATACAGATGTCATATTATAAAGTTGTACCCTGAAATTTATATAATGTTATTAAACAATGTTACACCAATAAATTTAATAAGGAAATGAGGGCTTTAGCCCCCAATAGATTTACATGAATTATCTTTTCTAATATTACTTTCAGTCTCTCAGAAACTTTCAAAGGAAAACTCGATGACTGGTTTCCTTTTCTTCATTTTTTACTGCATCTCAAATTTTGGCTATGATTTTGTGGTGTTTCCATTAAGCTTTTCGCTCCTTGCTCTTTGTGGACCTTCATTTGTATTCTGTGAACATAGCGCTCATTTCTCATGGCATATTACTCCTATTTTAGCTAATTATCTTCATGAATTATAAATATTCATGCATGCCGGTTACAAGAAACTCTTCAGAGCAAAGCTTAAAGATAAAATAGTTTTTTAAGTGAACAGTTAGTGTTGTATTTACAATGAAGAGCACTACTATGATATATGGAAAAATACTATTTAGCCTAGAAATATATTTTTCCATGAATATCAACAACTGGTGATCCAAAAATATCAATATTCTCCATTCTAGTGGTTTCATTTGCCATTCAGGTTATGTTTCATGGCAATAGAAAAAGGCAGAGTTGTCTAATAATTTAAGAAAATCTTGGTCAAGCAGTATGCCTAATTTCAGAAAAACTGACTTATTGTGAGAATTGAAATATATGAAAATACATACAATGAACTAGTCTCAAGTCATTAAACTTAGAAAATTTTAATTATAGATAAAATTAATACAGAGCATTTTGTGTCATTTAATAGGATTTTGATGAGCAAAATGATATTATTTGAAATCTTCAAAATGAGCTCTTTCTGCCATTGTAAGCAAACTAGATTTCCTGTCAAGTTCTTAAAATTAATGGAATTGGATAAAGGTCTTTTTCTCACAGCTATGGCTGAAACAAACAATGATGGTTCAGAAGATAAGCTACTAGACGTTACTAAACATAAAACTAGTCTAATAAATTTGAGCGATCTGTTATAAATGCTATCATTTTTATGTCTTCAGAATAATACAAGTGAGATCTACTTAAACTTGGAGATGTATCCTCACTGAAGGAATTTCTTTGTTCGTTTATCAAACAATATGATAATAGTGAAGTATGAAAGCAGAGGTAATGTTATTTTCCTGTTTCAATCCTCATTTGCATAACAACTGAGTAAAATGTTCTCCCCAATCTC
>NW_005353967.1:2053124-2115452 GCF_000412655.1 Myotis brandtii | reverse complement strand
TGGTAAATATATCAACTTCTGAGTATGGAGAATCTAAGTGTAGGCTTTACTAAACTACTACTATTATATATAAATGCATACATGCAGAGAAAGAGGGGAGATGGAACTATGTATTTTTCTGTTATTCACTTTTTATCTGTGAAGGAATATGAGCTGAAGAACTATAATGTGCAGTACTTCAAGGGAGGGGGACTCGCAGGAAGGCTTGATTACTTGACACCTCTGCATGCTGTGTGTTCCAGGGTTTGGGTCTCCAATTGTTATTTTTCACTTGCTCCCTTGGGTTCTCAACCTTTCTCATGGCTTTAAAACTATCCACACACTGAGGTCTCTACAACTCTGATCAGTCCCCTGAAATCCAGACTCAAAGTTCAATAACCAAGTCCATGTTTTCATTGGAACGTTTAATGAGCATCTTGAACATAACATGATCAAAATGGAACCTTTGATTTCTCCCAAACCTAGTTTTCTTCTGTAAATGATACCCCATTCACCCAGTTGCTCAGGCCAGACCATAGGAGGAACCATCATGGACTCTGACTTTCAGTACACCCAAACCCAAAGACTGTCACCTTCTCCCTTACCACCCTCATTCATGCTACCTGTCTGCTCCCTGGACTACAGCATTAGCAAATTTTCCTTGATCAAAGTATTGTCCCCTACATTTTATCACCACACAAAAACCACACCATCAGATGATGTTGCTCCTCACCTTAACTCCAGAGAATAGAATCTAAATCCCTATCCTTGGTCTATAAGGCCTCAAAAGATCTGGCACTGACTGAGAATTCAACCTTATATTCTACCACTTTTTCAAAGTACTTAAAGGATAAGAAATGGTCAACCAAGAAACTTACGTTAAGAAGATAAATAAAACAAACTCTGTAAATATACACTTGTTCTTCTTTCTTCTCTCAGCTTCTTTAATAAGCATAAAATTATCCTATATAATAAAGAGCTAATATTCAAATGGCCATTGTGCCCTCTCACCGGGGCTGGGGGACCTGAGGCCACACCCTCCACCCGGCGCCAGGCTGGGGAACCTGAGGCTGTGCCCCCACCCTGCAGGGCTTGACGGGGGTGGGGCCAGCCGGGTCTGGTCTAGTGCGATTTCGAGGCACACGTGATGGGTGGGGACTTGACTCTGGGTCCCACAGCGCGCCCCAGACTCTGACAGGAGGGAAATTTTCATATACATTTTACTAATTTTCTTTCATTTCTGACACTTCTATTATAAAGGGCAAATAGCAATATTAAAATATTTCCTTTAATTAATTCCCTTTTAATGTGCATGAATTTCATGGACCAGGCCACTAGTATATAATAATAATTATTATTACAGTGTGTTGTTGACATTTTAACATTTACAGATTTATATGTATACTATGCTATAATACCAATAATTGTATGCAGAAATTATTATTGTGTGCAACAATAATAGCACACAAGGGTAAATAATAAGGGAAAATTGAGAATGTGATCCTAAATTTCATATGCAAACATAAGTGGTCCAGAACAGCCAAAATAATACTGAAAAAGAAAAACAAATTTAAGGATTCATGCTTCCTAATTTCAAAACTTTCTACAAAGCAGTAGTAATCAAAAAAGTGTGATGGTGGCATAAGGATAGAAATATTGATCAATGTAATATAATTGAAAGTCCACAAATAAACCATCACACTTATAGCCAATTGATTTTTGACAAGAGTGCCAAGTTAATTCAATGAGAAAGAATAGTCTTCAATAAATGGTTCTGTGACAATTGAATATCCACATTTAAAATAACACAATTGCACCTGACCAGTGTGGCTCAGTGGTTGAGTGTTGATCTATGAACCAGGAGGTTGTGGTTAGATTCCTGGTATGGAAACATGCCTGGGTTGTGGGCTAGATCCCTAGTGAGGGGCTTGCAGGATGCAGCCAATGATCCTTGCTCATCATTGATGTTTTTCTCTCTCTCTCCCTCTCTCTTCCTCTCTGAAATCAATAAAAATATAATTTAAAATAAATAAAATAACATAGCTGAACCCTTACCTCACACCATATACAGAAAATAACTCAAAATTGTTTTTTAAAAAAACTAAATGTAGGAGCTAAAACTATAAAACTCTTGATAGAAAGCATTGCATAAGTCTTCATGACAGGAGTTAAGCAAGGTTTCTCAGATATGAAACCAAAACCATAACAACAATAGGAAAAATAGATAAATTGGACTTCACTAAAATTGAAATCTTTTGTACTTCACATAACCATCATGAAATGAGAAGGGACTTGTATCTATAATATATAGAGAACCCTTACAAATCAATAATTAAAAACCCAAATACTCCAATTAAAAACAGCGAAAAGGATCTTAATACACATTTCTCCAAATATAGTACACAAATGGTCAATGCACACATAAAAAGATGCTTATCATTTACAATCTTGTTTCTAGTGATCTGTGAGTATAAAAAATTCTTCCTCAATGACAATCATTTCTGTATCTCTGTGTCTTACCCCACCTGATTAAAACAACTCTCTCAGATAGATTTTAAAACTGACCTTCAGTAAGTGGCAGCTGCCATCACTGTTTAGTTGTGGTCTTTTATCATTTGCACAAAGTGAAAATGTATGAAGGTAAATTGATTAACTTAAATTCAGGGATAATAATGCTAGAAATAATGTTTTACAGCATTAACTATATAAGTGGAAAATTAGATTAAAGTAGTTCAAGGGCATTTCCAAAAACATGAAACCCAAAGGTGTCCCCCAAGTGTAAGCCCAGAGTCTGGGCATCCCCTGGCCTGCCTCTCCATGCCCTTGCCCCTTGTCCACTCTCCAGTACAGCTGCTGCTGTTCTAGGTTAAATGATGACTAGAGACTGAAAAACTTCTTTCCCTAAAAAAATTCAGTTCTGTAGAGCCTTGTGGAATAAGAGTCCATATAAAAAGAAAACTGAGAGGACTGCGAAGACATGTTCCCATCCTATATAGTAAAAGGCTAATATGCAAATAGACCAAACAGCGGAACTACCAGTGGCTATGGCACGCACTGACCACCAGGGAGCAGTAGCTCAATGCAGGAGCTGCCCCCTGGTGGTCATTGCACTCCCACAGGGGGAGTGCCACTCAGCCAGAAGCCCTGAGCTGGGCTCATGGCTGGCGAGCACAGCAGTGGTGGCAGAAGCCTCTCCCGCCTCTGTGGCAGCGCTAAGGATGTCTGAAGGCTTAGGCCTGCTCCCCAGGGGGCCTAAGCCATCAGTCGGACAACCCCCGAGGGCTCCCGGACTGTAAGAGGGCACAGACCAGGCTGAGGGACCCCCCTCCGAGTGCACGAATTTTGTGCACTGGACCTCTAGTATATTAATAAAATACTATTGAGCACCTCCCTGAGAACAGAAATCATTCTCTTTTGTCTGTGGGACAGTTGACCAGGGAGAAATGTTTGCATAAAAAATGCTGACAAAGAGTTGCTCTGTGAATAGTGGACCATTCCTTGGTGACATGGCAAAGACAAGACCTGTAGAGGGTAATGGTGTGTAGGCTTCGTCCAGCATCTTTGCAGCCTCATCCCCATTCTGGATCATGGACCTGCCTGGGTGACCAGCATGGGGGCGTCAGCCCAGGCCCCCAGAGTCCTGATTTGAAACCCAACATCAAAGGGTTCTTCTTTAAAGCCATTTTTCTGGCAAGAATATAGAGGGAATGATGTAAAAAGTGCAATTCCTTTAATGACTGCCTCATCTAGTAAATAAATTGCATGTCCATTAATACCCTACCACCTCCACCTCTCATTTCAACCTGCTGAGGTTTCCAGCTCTGAGCAGAAGATATACAAACATTTATCACAGACATAAAAGCTGATCAACAGAACTATAAGAGGTAAAAGTTTTAAATCATTCTCTGATTATAGCTGTGGGCATTTCCATTACCTTTTTCATTAAGTAGTGACATGTATAAAAATATTGAGCTATTTACATTACTGGAGAGGGAAAAATACAGAAAAAGAGAGACTGACTAAAATTGTTATTTCTCCCACAAAATGAAAATCCAGCTTTCAAGTATTAACCATAAATGTTTTTCTGCCCTCGATTATTTTTAAGATGTGGAGATGTGATGAACATTGTAACAACAATATAGATAAATATTCCTTTTATCTACCCGTGAAGGTCGGATACATTTTGGGTATGCTATTCAAAAATTCACATTATGTTTTTTATGTAATTTTTATCAGTGTTGATGGTGAAAAGAAACCTTTGCAGAATGCTCTGCATAACTTCATCTGTTTCTAATACTTTCTTTTATCAGATTAAACCCATTGTTCATATGAAAAGATCAAAGAGGTTGTGTCTGGGTCTCAGGGGCTGATGTGAAGGTAGCTCTTGGGACCCTGATGTTATTCTGTTAAGCATGTGCATGTTAGATGAGGAGGCTGAGGCTTGCAGCAGCTTCTTTAGAAATACCTTGGAATTGTTGCTTCCCTTCCTTTCTAGGAAAAGATCTTCCTTCTTCCCGTAATGTGCCCTGACCACGACCTGCCAACCTTCATTGTTATATAAGCTCTGAAGTGAACTTTGTAGTCAAAGCAATAAACTATTACCCAGAGGGAAAATTTTTTTAAAAAAAAAAGGAAAGGAAAATAAACAAGAAGGAAAGAGATTTTAGAAGTGACAGAAAGGAACTTCCAAGATTCTGGGTCCTTTCCATGTGCCTCTGTGTTGGAACTGATACTGTTTTAATTCCCTTGAGCCCACTATTGCTGTGGGTGTAAACAGGGGAGGGCTGACATTCGAGTGCAGAGTAGTGGTAGCTCTGTTAACAAGGTTTATTTTTTAAACTAAGTATAATTACTAAGAAATTTGGATTTCAAACCCTCTCTCCCTCTCTCTCCCTCCCTCCCTCTCTCCCTCCCTCCCTCTCTCTTTCTCATTTCTGTTTCCCACGACATTTCCCATAAGCCAGGCCTGGAGTGTAGATTCTGGAGCCGGCCAGCTAGGTTTGGGTTTGGCTCTTTTCTGATATATCAGGCAAGTTACTTTTGTTGAAACATCCAAGATGTAAAAAATGGGGATGGTAATCATCTCCATCCCATGTTTCAGCATTGCATGAGGATTAAATTAGCAAAAGGTATTAGGATTTCACTCTTGTCCTGGCACGTAGAGCTCAATAAAAATTGGGGAGTTTATTATTCCTTAGATATTCTAAACCTGCCTGATTATTTAGAACACTTAGATGCTCTCAGAAATATTTGCTGATCAATTCAAGCAAAACTTACCTTAGATAATCTTCTGCAATTGAGACTGATTATTTTCATATGGCTAACGAGTATAAAATATTCTCATGTGGATATTTTCCTATCATGAGAGACATGAGGTTTCAAAAATGACCAATTCTCACCATCACTCAGGATGAATAGATCTTGATTCCTGGGAGAGGAGCCCATTTGTGGGGCAGATTAGGAGTTCAGTTTTGAAGTGTGAGGGTTTGTTATAAATCCAAGGAAAAGTGTTGAGAAGGCAATTGGAGCTATAAGTCTGGAGTTTAGGGTCATGGGCTTGGCCAAGGATGTGCATTTGAGAGTAGTTGGCAGATCCATACTATTTAAGGTCCTGAGATTGGAGTCAGCCATCAAGGGAGCCTGACAATTAGAGTCCAGGGAACAAGGAGGCATCAGCAAAGGGCATGGAGAAGCTTGTTTCCTGCAGCAGGAGTGTGGTGCTCAGAAAGGCAACTGTGTCCATAGTTTCACAAGGAAGGGAAGCAACGAACCATATCCTTACCAACAGCGGTTCTCATGGGGTGGTAGGTTCAACACAAATGAGAGGCGAGGCATCAGGAAAGGGTGCAGGGTTACTCTTTGGGGGAGCTTTGCTGCATAGAGGGCCAAGGAGAAGAAATGGTTCCAGGAGGGTTATTGTAAGCATGGAGAAAGAGCCGCACATGAGTACCCTGTTGAATGATCCAGTAGAGAAGGGAGTATGGATGTTGTAAGAGAGACGTGGATTGCTGGAGCCATATCTTTGCAGGAAGGAAGTCATGGCTTCTATTGTGCATGAGGGTGGAGCTTACACAGGACAGGACCATTCTGGACTTACAGGGGAGTGGGGGATGTCAAGTTCATGGGGATAGGTGCTGGCATGTGCTTATCCTTTCCACTTTTATTGCTTCCTTATGCTGTTTGATTTACACATCTTTGTGCCTCTACACACCCCTGCCACTCACACAGGCTAGAGTGGCAAGATGTGGGCAATCAGTAAACGCTCCTGGAACTGAAAACGTTAATGGTGAGAAAAATGTGATTGCCCAGATACTGACATCAATAGTATCATGAGTAACCTGTGAAGTTTTGAAATAGTGAAAAGTGGGGCCAAACCTAGACACATAGAAACGGTCATTTAGGAAAAGAATCCAAATAAGTGTTGCTTATTGACAGTTGTACTGGGACTATGTGCTGATGAGACATTAATGGCCGAAACATACATGTTTCCCTCAAGTTTTAAAGATCTTGACTCCTGGGAGAGGAGCCCATTTGTGGGGCAGATTAGGAGTTCAGTTTTGAAGTGTGAGGGTTTGTTATAAATCCAAGGAAAAGTGATTTCTAGATCCCTCTTAGGCTTTGAGACTAAGATATGTAGAGACACACCCCTGGGGATTGATACGCCCAGAGAACGCCCCTTGCTGCCATGTTGCAGGAGTCCCAGCCATGTCTCCTGTGTCTCAGAGTGGAACCCAGTGATCCAACAGTAACTGAAAATTGATTGTGTCTAGGGGAGATTCCCCTTTGATGGTGGCTTATTGGGTTGTGTTTCTTTGTTGCTTTTATTATTTTTCTGAGTATTTTAGGACCAATTAATGTAACTATAAGAAAGCTCAGGTCTTAGTTCCAAGAAGTAACTATTTATAAAGTAACTATTTATGCTATTTATAATGATGTTTATCAGGGGTTGGGAATTGTAGAAAAGCAGAGGGAAGCCCCACCCACCTGTATTTGAACCCCACTTGGGAGCTGGGCAGTCTGAGTCCAAGGCTTCCCTCGTCCCCCATGAGCTGTGTCCTGTACACAAAGGATATCTGTGGCCCTGGCTGGTTTGGCTCACTGGATAGAGCATTGGCCTGCGGACTCAAGGGTCCCGGGTTCGATTCCGGTCAAGGGCATGTACCTTGGTTGCAGGCACATCCCCAGTAGGGGGTGTGCAGGAGGCAGCTGATCGATGCTTCTCTCTCATTGATGTTTCTAACTCTCTATCCCTCTCCCTTCCTCTCTGTAAAAAATCAATAAAATATATTTTAAAAACAAAAAAAAAACAAAAAAAAAAAACAAAGGATATCTGTGATGTTACTGTGGACAGCACTTAGAACAGCACCTGACCCAGAGAAAGCTCTCTGCAGGTGTGAGTTGCTATCTTTTGAAAGGCTTTCTTAAATATTTTGCATTGATTAGGTACCAATTCTAAGCTCTTAAGATGTCCAGGCATGTTTAAAGCAAGAGCCATCAGTGGACTCAGAGGAATAAGCACACTGAGAGAATTAATTGGGGAATATAGATAGTTTTGCTCACTAAATAGTAAGACAGTTGAATGAAGGACTATAGGTGGTTGCCAACATTGTTCATCTGTCACATCAAAGTGAATCTGGGATCCACATCATCTAAATAGCCAGGCAGTCAAGCATCCTTTCCCACCTCAGTGCCTGGAGGGCCGGCGTGCCCCCTTCCAGATGGCAGCATTTCGTTACTTCATGACAAAAGCAGGATGGTGCCAGATGTGATGCAGTTCCTTGTGACTCCGCAAGGTGTGATAGGAATCCTTCAGGAGGAGGAATAACAGAGTTCATGGGTCCATGTACAGTGAGGAGGAAGACAAGCACCTGGTTGTATGGTCTTCAGCCTTCTGTGATGGATCTGTCAAATCTGGGACATGTAATAATGACATACACCCAGGGAAGTTGCGGAGGGAGCAGGAGCCCACAGTAGGACTGGATGGGCAAGGCTAGTGGAGAGTTAAAAATCAGTGAGGCTAATTGAGTTTCTGCCTCCTTTGTCGTGTGCCCTTCACTACAGATGCGTGGAGTAAGGTGGAGCCTTCAGGAAAAACAGGAGGAGCTGTGTGCTAGGAGACTCTGCTTTGAATACTCAGTAACGTGGAGGATTGGGCAGGGTTCAGTAAGTCACAGGATGGTGGGCAGTGGTTCCCCATGCCTCCTGTGCCTTCCACCTGTTCCTGTGCTCTGTCTTTACCCCATCTCCCCCATGCACACATGCATACACACACAGCACTTTTTTTTAAACCAATAAGCAAAGTGCTCAATAGAACTATGTTTTTTTTTTAATTTAACTTGATTGTTGAAAGTGTTATATATGCTCTTTTATTCATTTTTTTCCTAAGAAAGAGGATTAATGACCTAAGTTATTGACTCAAGGACCAAACAAAGGCCCACCCTGTGTCTCTGAAAAGACCCCTTGGTGTGAAGCATCCAGGCAGGGCTCAGAGCAAATGTCCAGATGTGCACAACAAGACCTTTGCTCCCTCCGCTAAAAATCAGATGCCAAAATTCCCAACAAATATATTTTCTGCAAAGTCATACGACCCTGCAAAGGGGCAGTTGTGACTATGGTGTGATATAGCTGCCTACAGCCCGCAAGGCCAATAGGAAGAATTGCACATTGTGACATTCAGGGCCCCCAACTCCAGGTGCAGTGACCACCCTGCCTTCCTAGGGTTTCCAGTGGTGAATGTGGGGGTCTCTCACCTTAAACATGAGCCCTCCTCCAGATTTAAAGAGGCAGACTTCAAAGCCTGTCCACCAAGACTTTTCTCAACATAGTGATTTTCAGTTGGACCAGCAAATGCACTGGCCCCACTGGAGGCAAGGCAGAGAGTAGCAGCATTACTTTTTCTCAGGCCTTCTTTCTGTCTGTCTCCAGACTTTCCTCATGAGCAGGTTCCTGTGACCTCTCTTTGTGAGATTTCTCCACTCTTGGACTGTGATGTTCTTCGCCATGTTTACATTGTTCTTTCTAGGACAAGTTTAATTTGCCTTTTTACCCGTGAAGAAAACTGTATTAACTGCAACACTTCTGCTGAGAATACAAAGCTAAGGAACAGAACCATTAGTTATTGTTGATCCTACACATATGAGGCAGGGTTCTCCAGAGAAACAGAACCAATAGAATGTGTGTACATATAGAAAGATTGTTTTGAAAGGAGTGGTACACATGATTATGGAGGCTGGTGAGTCCAAAATCTGCAAGGTGGGCCAGTATTGTGGTTCAGGTCCAAAGGTTGCTGCTGCAGAATCCCTCCTGCTTGGGGAGATTGGTCTTTGTTCTATGTAGGCCATCAACTGATTGGATGAGGCCCACCCACATTATGAAAGGTACTCCGCTTTACTCAAAGTCTACTGACTTCCATGTAAATCTCATCCATAAACACCCTCACAGAAGTTGACATATACAATGAACTATCACACTGAGTTTTTTTGGTGCTTCAGTTTAAACACTAAGATGCATTTTACACAAAGAATCTTTGGAAAATTAGATATTTCAACATGCTAATCACTCAGATTCTGAGATGAAAGAAAGAAGAAATGCCATTGGCATTAACTTTGCAAGGGTTTGCTTGTCAAAATAGGTACCGTTTTCTTCATTCTGCAGCTATTCACCCTGTTCCATTCAGCCAGTCCCAGTTAAATAATGTGTAATTATGTAGCTCTCTCCAACGCAGTGTAATTTAAGATGTGATTTGACATAAACAAAAGTGTCTTCTTTGTGTGTGTGTGTGTGTGTGTGTGTGTGTGTGTGTGTGTTCTATTCAAGAACTTTATAATACCCAGATTACCATACTGTGTTGGGTATGTCATCACTTGCCACCAGCATGGAAATGGAAATGAAAGCAGTCTGGTAAAATTGATACCAAAATCATTGTCATTGCTCTGTAAACGTGCTGAAAACCTCTAGCCATTGGCCTTGAAACCCTCAGCTGTGTGAATTCCAAGAGTTAATCCTCAAGTGTCCATGGCTTGTAACAGGACCCTTGTGGGAGCAGGACACTGAGTTCTAAGGATAAATAAGGCCTCTGCTGTGAACCAGCTCCACCAGAGTGACCCAACGCGCAGGAAACAGTTTCATTCATCTGATCGGCATGCACGAGAACAGGACTTTCTTCAAGTGCTTGGGAGAGTTCCCTTTATATTTAGAATGGTGGCCCCACTGCTCACACTGCCCGGGTGCTCACAGAGAGCCTTCATCCACACCCCCCTGGCTTTCCATTCTGAGGTGGGAAGTTAATTGGATCCAATAGGCCTGCGTAAGCACGGCCCTCAAATGTGGAGCTATTATATAAATGTGAACACTTAACTTCCGTGCCTCCTGTCCTCACTACCCTGTGCTTTTGTGCTCCCAAATCTAGGCTTTTCAACTTGGGCTATGGTAGCTATGGCAACGCAGGAGCAGGTTACAGGGAGAATGGAAGTAGGGTAAGACCCTCTTCAGTATGTGAACCTCCATCATTAGCCACCACTGCTACCCACAGAGCCCAAATACCTGCAGCTCCCAATGCACAGATGTCTCCCTCACACCTCTGTGCCTGTCATCTCTCTTTCTGCTTCCCTCTACCCGTCCCCGACTTCCCATCAACCTGGCTGACACTGTTAGCCTCAACCGAGGTGGCACTGCCAGGGAAGCCACCCCAAGAACAACAGCAGTCCATAGCCCTGCAGAAGGAGTGGTTTGTACTGTCTCTCACAGTATTGCCTATGAAACCCCACACTCACATTTCACACCGATATCAGCTTCCTGCATGTCGGCCATGCCCAGTGACCTGTGTACTCCATGCAACATGAGGGGCCCCAGACACAGCCCCTTCATTGCATTGCCTGTGATCAGAATGAACTGATATACAGACAGAGGTCAAACAGATGGAGATTCAGATGTCCACCTTCATTACTGATGACGCGCTCTGGGAAAGCTTGGCTCAGATGTGACCCCATATGTTATAGGTCAGTTAGCTCCAGTCCCTGGTGGAGCTAAACAGTTGCAGGCACCCCTGCTGGAAAACGTTAGGAGACTGAGGAGCAGATCAAAAGAGATGTGTGGTACCTGAAAGGAAAAGGAGACCAGGGCCTGTACCGAGCATGCTCACATCCTTCCCCTCTAAAGAGTGAGAGGCATGGCTGGGGAAAGGTTGTTAACCTCTAGCTTTGGTCTCTCCTATGTGGGTTAGTCAGGGCTCTTCAGGAAAACACAATCAATAAGGTACATGCCTACAGAGCTATGTGCATTATGGAGGTCAATCTGCTTTACTTAAAATAAACTAATTGTAAATGTTAATAACATCTTTAAAAATACCTTTATGGCAATAGCTAGGTTGGTGTTTGGGCAAACAACCGGTCACCATATTCTTGCCAAGTTGACATATAAAATTAACTGCCATAGCATGGACACAGGCGAGGGAAGTGGGCACAAGGTGAGGAGGCACCCTTCCCCATGCTCTTACTAATAGAGGCAAAATTCAGCACCATAGGTCCTCATAAATATTCACTGCATGAACAACTTTCCCAGATCCCAAAGCAACATATTTTTTAATTTTTTTCTGCTATTTGGGAGCCAGTGCAGGGTAATTTGGGTAGGGAGGTGTAGCTGTAAGCAGCGGGCATTCAAGTAGTTTTAATTATAAAGACTTAAGGGTAAAAGAATTTAACCATGTACCTTGATATATATATTTATATTCTTAAAATATGTTTATTTATGTGTATAATAAAACACATATTAGAGTTAAAGGCCAACAACAATGAAAATAATCTTTTAAATTATTTACTTTTTATTAGTTCAAAAAAAAATTAGGCTTTTTTATTTAATTTTTTTGGTAAGAGCATTATGATGGAATATGCTTCGTTGCTTAAGAAATTTTTGGTTAATACTTTGCAATCTAATGCTTTTAAGTTCCGTGCTTAAGCTCAGTCTATCCTGTCACTTGGTTTAATAGCCAAATTATTCCAATGAGAAAATGTTCCATGATTGGGCCTCTAAATCATGACACTCATTTTCAATCCTATCTCTACTCATGCAGAGGTTTTTTTATGAAATTCAGCTGTAAACTCTCCAACTTTTTCCTGATGTCAGTCAGTTCTTGCAAATCAACGGGAAGCTACTGCATTCTTATTTTTTAGCAGATGGGTTCAATCTGTACTGAATCTTCATTTGGGAGATTTTTCACTGGATTTTAAAATTCCATTTCTAAGAATTATAAGTACACATATATGAGAGTTTTTATATTGTTTTAGCAAGAAGATCACAAGGGAGATTTCTAAATACCTGCTTTTCAAGTGGTTTCTCTATAGCGTGTCTTCTTATTAAAAAAAACATTATTTCTCTCTCATGGTGAAAACAACAATCTTACTTTGAAAAAGATTTGTGAGTGTGTGTGTATTCAAAAATATCTCTTAACTAGTATGATATTAGAAGTTCTTTGTCATGTTAGGAAATATCAACAAATTTGGACTCATTAATTTTGGACAAAATAAGACAAAGAAACAACACTCCTCTTTAAGTTTAATGACGTCATTACTGTGCACAGGATAACCAGAAACTACTGTGTGGTGTGGACGTGCATCACATTCTGGAGTTTTGTACAGATTTACTCTCTATAGAATTAACCACACAGAGAACATTCTAGAGCATGTGCACACCACATGTTGCAATATGCTATGAGTTAATCTACCAGAGAGAGTGCCAGTGCTAGACCTCTGCTCAGGAAGTCTTCTCTTCCAGCCGGTGTGCCCTCTATTGTAGGTGATACGGTCGCCTAAAGAGGGTGCTGTTGCCAATCAAGATATTAAAGAGCTGAATGTCTTTCTTACTTTTAATTTTAAAAGATAGGCATAAATAGAAGTTTTAATTTTTCTTTACACACCCTGTTCTAGAGAAAGCCTTGTTCCCAACCCAACCCAGAAATTATCACAGTACCCTCATTAGGAGCATAGTGTGTCCTTCTTTTATCTAGTTTGGTAAATTTTATTAAATTAATCACATTATAAATAAGTGTTAGTAAAAGCAAGATGAGTAGATGTCAAGCTAATAATTTCCCCTGGAAACTTATCCTGGGTCTGAAGTTCATGCTCTGTAACTCAAGGCTGCATCTGATTAATGTAGCCCAGGATGAAGGCTGAAGAGTAGCACTGTCAGCTGAGAAAACTGGCTCACATGCCCACAGCCGCAACATAAGCTGCATCCCACTTTTGCTCAATGACCCTTCCACAGCCCCAACTCTACCATTGGTGTAAAGTTCATGTCAACACCCATCAGTTTCCTTTCCAAGAAGTTCTAGTCCACTGGTTCCATATCCATGTCTTTATACATAGGTATTAGTTTCCTGTTGCTGCTATAACAAATCACTATAGACTTTATGGTTCAAAACAACCCAAATTTATCATCTTACAGTTTTGAAGACTAGATGTCTAAATGGGTTGGCAGGTCTTATTCCCTCTGAAAGCTGTAGAGGAGGATCTGTTTACTTGTCCTTCCTAGTGTTACACACACACACACACACATAAAAGAAGATAATTTATGGCAGACAGTCTCCATTTGGAGAACTGCTAAATGGAGAAGACAGGAAGATATTATAGGATAGAAAACAAGGAAGAGAAATATAGAAAACATCTGATTTATGGGGGCAACATAGTCAACCTTGTTTGGGGTGAGAAGGAACAAGGAAGTAGGTATAGAGCCCAGAGTTGGCTTGGCGTTTGAGGAACAGCTGACTGGATAGACTATGTTTCTGGTCAAGTAGAGTATTTACAAGGACATGAAAGTTGTCTAAGTTTTGGTCTGCTGAGATGGCACCTCAGGCAGGAGTGGCTCCATTTTGGGCCAAGAAATTTATTTCAAAACTAACTTCTACAGGCTGCCCACAAACCTTGGCTCATGGCCCCTCCTCCTGCTTCAAAGCCAGCAGTGTGCCATCTTCCAGTCCCTCTCTCTCTGCTTCCATTGTCACATCACCTTTTCTCTGTCTTTGCACTTGGCTCCCTCTTTTGAGTCATGTGATTATACTGGGCCCAACTGAATAATCAAAGATAATAACCTCATCCCAAAACTCTTATCTTCATCATATCTACAAAGTTCCTCTCTCCAAGCAAGTTATTCTTTTCACATGTTCTGAGGATTAGGATGCAGATATCTTAGGGAAGCCATTATTAAGTCTACCACACGTGGCCTCATCACTTTTATGAATAACCATCAATCAAGTGGTAATATAAAAGTTGCTGGTCCAGAGTTTACATACACCAAAAGCAAAAGAAAGTGATTGCAGATTTTAGGGATACAATGATGAGGTTAGAAAGATAATAGAACTCCTTAGGCTAGGATATAATTATTTCCCAATCAAGCAAATGTTCAAATTTAATCACAATAAGTCTTCTGGAAGCAAGGGGCCATTGGCAAAGATAACTCTCCCATTCCAAGGCAGAATCACAGCTGAGACTCCTTCCTCCAGCTGTTGCAAGTGCAGAGAACAGCTGCTGCCACCCTACCCCTACCCCGGCCTCCAAGAAGCCTGGTCCCTCCCTTTCCTGCCCTCCCAGCAGACAGATGCCTTATTGCCTCCTGGTGCCCAGCCATCTAGCTGGCAGCCCTGAACCACAGCTGTAGGGCTTTCTGTTCTATTTTTAATTTGTTGTTCTGAGGCCATGGTTGTTTTAATAGCATTTCACATGATTTGGAACACACTTTGCATTAGGTCCAGAAGAGCTTTGCCAAGAATGCTATTCCCTTACCTCCAAAAGCCACTCTGGTTGGACTTGTCTTCCCCAAGACCCCGCTTACCTGGATGACCTTGCTCACTGATCACCTAATAGACAGTGCTTCTTGGTTGTCAGGTCTGAGTAAGGAATCTCCTAAGAATGACGATTTGGGGTTAAGGGCTTCTTAATAACAAAGAGGACAGAAAAGTTCTGAGTACTTTGCCATCCTCAGAAACATAGTCATAAATTTAGCAAGAGAAGGAACATCATGAATCAGGAGGGTGATCACAGATTGTTCATACCTTCTTCTATTTGATGAGTGGTCTCCACATAGACCTTGCTTCTTAGGTCTGCAGTGAAATTTAGGGCAACAGTTCAACACATTCACATATTCAGTTTGAATTAGCAAAATATAACCAAACAGTCTTTAGTATATTAACATATTACACTGGATTAAGTAGATGTTAGAGGCCTAATCGAGTAATCCAAAAGAGTTAAAGTCTACAAATATGTCAGTCTGTTCATCTCTTGATTTTTAGAATCACTAGCAGAATTACTAATGCTACTACTGATAGGCATCTATTAAATGGCTATAAAAGACAGAGTTATATACATAACTTTTAGATTGATACAAATTGAGCCATGACAAGTAAAGATATGCTATATACCAGCACCAACCCATTGCCCAGGTTTTTCATGTGGCAGGAAACATTGTGGGCCTATGAAAGCACTTTCTGCAAAAGACCCCAGCGCTATCACCATTCACTCTGATGTCAGAGTTGGCTCATGTCCTTGGGTGCACTCCCTGTGTTTGGCATCCTGCCATTGCAGTGCCTCATTGTGGAGCTTCTAGACTAGTGCCTGAGGTCCTGGTACCTACCAGGAGACCTCAGGACTGTGCCTTTTAACTGAGAACCTTTGAAAACATCCATGGTTTCGGCATTTGTGGGCCAATGAAATCCCATGTTGGGGAAGCAAATTAAGGGTCCTTATGAAGTGCCTGGAGTGGTGATCATTTATGAGCCACTTTAATATTCTTGATTCTTAAACATTGGTTCCTCTGGAAGACCAGTAGGAACTGCCCATGGGACAGGGCCTGATCCAAAGCTGGTGGAAGGAAGACAGTCAGAGCAGGCCCAAATACCTTGGGTCAGGATTCTGGCAACAGGGAGTTTGACACACCCTAAATGTGGTTTTGCATATCCCAGATCTCTTAGAAAGAGATTTGTGTTCCATGTGATCTTGGAACTCTTTAGTCTAAACTGAGAATTGCAGGGGTCAGGGAGGCATCTGAAGGAACTCAGCAAGTTGGGCTAGAGCAGCAGTTCTCAACCTGTGGGTCGCGACCCCTTTGTCGGTCGAACGACCCTTTCACAGGGGGCGCCTAAGACCATCCTGCTTATCAGATATTTACATTACGATTCATAACAGTAGCAACATTACAGTTATGAAGTAGCAACGAAAATAATTTTATGGTTGGGTCACAACATGAGGAACTGTATTTAAAGGGCCAGAAGGTTGAGAACCACTGGGCTAGAGGGTGATTTCCGAGTGACTCTTTGGAGAGGCCTCTGTCTGGATCTCTGAGGTTTGAAGTAGCCAGTCCATTCCGGTGAGCTCCAGCTGCAAGCTTCCAGGTTTAATGTGCCAAAGCTCTATAAAGTAGAAATGGTTTTTCAAGGTAACACTAGCAGTTTCTGTTTATGGAAACCATCAAAATTGAAGTTATATGACCATTTGAAAAGAATCTTTTCATAAAGCTTCTAATAAAAACATTTAATACCAACAGAATGGGGCAAAAGAGACATAGCCACAAATTGTTCAATCTGAAAAACAGATGAGTTTTATTTTTCCCTCACTGCTGAATTGAAAAGTCATTTTTAAAATTCCACTTCTATTGTAAAGAACAATTTCTGCTCTCCAGTAAGATTTTTACTTTCAGAGGGGGGATAGCAAAGGCTCTCTTTTTAAGCCATTGAGAGGAGACACTCTGAGCCCAGGAGTACTGCCCTCCCATCTGTTCTTCTCTTCCTTTTGCTGCATTGAAATGTACCATGTGATCGCAGCTGTCCCCAGGATGTCCCAGGTGTCTATCTGAATGTCCTCCAAACGAGGTTCCCACATGGTGGCCGATACTTTCTCTCCCACCAGGGTTGACCTCTCACTTTGGAGGCTCAGGGACCTGACCTGTCAGCACCTCAAGCATGTGCTCCACTCCTGTGAGGAATTTCATATGCACTGGGCATCAAAAGCAGAGAACAGATGAATATATCACTACGCCAAGAAATCCCACTGTCACTAAATAAGATACTCATATCTGCAGATCAACTCATGCTCCATGTGGTGGAGGTCCACTTCTAGTTGTTTATTGTGCCTCCGGAGATAATAGTGCATCAGAATGAGCAGATGAGAGGGGTGGCAGTAGTGGCTGGTCACAATGCTCCCTTGCTGCCTCCATCTCCTCTGTAGAAGCCAAGTGGTAGACACTGTGGTCCTGAGCCTGCCTGGCCTCTCCCTGGACGGAGACCATCCCCACTTGCCTCTTTTAATGCCCTCTTCCTTCTGCATCCGGGTTGGTTCTGACAAGACATTCTGCAGTGTATTATTCTTTAAGATGTCTGTTTGGGTTTATTTGTGTTTGATTTGTGGTATAATTTTTAGAGAAAAATATTGTATCACTTTTTCTGGGCTCCAGGAGAGAAAGGAACCACCTCTCCATGTGCTCATGTGCCGCCTACACATTAAAGGCTGCCTGAGAGGATGGCAACTGTGTTTATTTAGTGCCCACATCATGCCAAAAACATTTCATGTTTTTATCAGTAACTTCAATGAAACCATGCAGGGTGGGTGGAAATTTTTTATATTGTTGATGATGAAACTAAAATTCCGAATGCGAAGTCCAGGTTACACAGCAGTGTATAGGGATGAGGATTTTAGCCTGGTTGTCTGGATCTACTTGCCTGGCCATCTCCCCCACATCACAGATCTCAGCGCTGGGGATCACCCCACCCCTCCTGGCTTCTGCCCCATCCTCTCACACTGTGCATCATGTTCGCTAATTCCATTTCCTGGACTTGTCTTCCAGTGTCTCACTTGTACTTTGGAACAGAACCCTAGTAAAACAGCCAGAAGAGTCCATTACTGGGATCTATTTCATGCCCAAGCTCCTCTACCCAGACCTAGAACTCCTGCGGCAGGGTCTGTGTTATAGGCACCTTTCCATCCGCAGTAGCTATGGTGTTTGATGAGATAATCAAGTGTATATCAAGAGATGTATTAGACCAACCAAAGGACTTGTATGCATGCATATAAGCCTAACCAATGGACACAGACACCAGGAGGGTGAGGGCATGAGTGGGGGGGGGGCAATGGGGGGGATAAGTACACATATGTAATACCTTAATCAATAAAGAAAAAAATTTTTAAAAAGAGACGTATGGAAGGAGTAAAATACTAATGCCGGGATAAATAAAAGAACTGTTCAAATAAACTCTCCCAAGTTGTCCAAGGGGAAGAAGTTTAATTCTCAGATTCCTAGGCTTTTGCATTTCCCTAATGAGCAAGAGAGTAAACCCAAATTAAAGTTGGTGTAATGGCAGGGATGCACATGGCTAAGAAAGAAAGGCTTAAGCCCTCTCCATAATAGTTCCACCTTCCAGTTCTAATATGTACAAGATATTTTGGCAAGAACTACATGATCCACTGTCAAACCACCCAGGAATACGAGTCCTAATGAGATCGCAAAGGAGAACCAGTGTTCTTGGTAACTGTTCATCCGCTTCCAAATCTAAAACATACTACTTTTTTCACTACTTCTCACTATTTACTGCAATTCATTAACTTTTCTTAATACTTTTAACAAAATAATATCCTCTTCTAAAATAATAAAATAACTTGCTAAAGTCTTGTTCAGGAGGAGAGAAACCATTCTCTTGATTTAAATGAATACATTCTATACTGATGTGGATAGAGCAATAAAATTATGTCTTTGGTATGGAATAATTTTGTGTTTTACTTTTCACTAACTAAAATTAACTAAATTTTTATTACCTTAAAAAAAACTAAAGTATTCAATTGGTGTAAAGGATATAAAAAGTGAAATCACTGCTTGCTTAACTTCCCTCCCTTCATTGTAAATGAAATATTCTAAGTGTTGACCAGGTAGATATGGGGCAGGTCAGCTACAGATGACATCAGGGATGCAGGATGATATGTTGGTGACTAGTTTGAATTCTCCAGATTGAAAATTCCCTCTTTGCTTGTGCCATTTTCCAATGATTGTGCAACTTCTCTGGAGAAAAAGAAAGGAAAAATCAAATGTATAATATCTCCCTAGTTTCTACACAAATAGTTCTAATGAAAAGTTGATATAAAGAAAATTAAACACTTTTAATAGCATATTGTGTTTTATATTTAAGTTGTCTAAAACCATGGTGCAATAGTTAATTTGGTGTTAGCTTGGCAAGAACATGGTACCCAGATGTGTGGTCAAACACCGGTGTAGATTTTGTTGTGAAGATATTTTTAAGAGATTACCATTTTAATGAGTAGCCTTTCAGTAAAGCAGATAAGCCTCCATAATGTGAGTGAACTTCATGCAATCAGTTGAAGACCTTAAGAGAAAAGACAGATGTTCCCAAGGAAGAGATTGCCTTCAAACTGCAGTTGCAACATAATTTCTTCCCTAGGCCTTCAGTCTCCTGGCCTTCCTTTCAGAATTAGGACTTGACAGCCCCCACATTCATGTGATCCAATTCCTTAAAATAAAGATGATTATGATAGATAGATAGATAGATAGATAGATAGATGATAGATAGATAGAAATGTAGATATAGAGATCTATAAAACTTACAGATCTAGATACACATATCTATTGGTTCTGTTTTCTCTGGAAAAACTTGATTAATGCACACATTTGAAAGTAAACAAAGGTATTTTCTAATTGTAGAAAGAAAAGATATATGACATTGTGTTACAACTGAGAATTTCAGCAGCCAGAGCCCTTCTTATTTTATTCCCCTGGAAGAAGCCAAGTGGTCTGAAATTCTGACCCAAGATGTGAACTGTGATGAGAGGGATGATATTTATCAATGTTCTGTTCAGTCTTTACTAATTCTGGAGAAGCCCAGAATCCATCACATCTCTACTAGTTTTCTAAAACATATTGAAATATACCTGACTCTAACTTCAACCCAGAATTTGGAGGCAGAGTAAAGAGACATCATGGGTCTCTATTTGCTTGTGCCCTTTTTCAATGATTGTGCAAATAGTGTGTCATGATTTTTGTGGAATTACCTGAACTAGTAGTACTTCCTAAAGGGGAAATGACAGAGAATTGGAGGGGATAAACACAGGAAGAGCCAAAGGAATAAAGCATAGCTGAGTCAAACCTAAGCTGTGCAAAAGCACTGCCACCTCCAGGTGATGTGAGCTTGGGTCATTTTCGATAATAACATCCCTAATGCACAGGCTTCCTGTGGGAGTAGACAGTTAACGCACAGTTAATGCACAGTGCCTGGCACATAGAACCCACTCCAGACAGATGAAGTTGTTAGTATTGTTTTGTCATGTACTGAATGTCCTGGTTTTAAATGCATTTAATTCAGAGCCTAGTACATGAAAAACTACATAGTTAACCTAAAAGCAGGCCTTGTACCCTATGAGATGTGTAGGGGAAGGGGAAGAAAGGTCACATGGTACTTGGGAAGCTGTGGGCTTCCATCCCAAAGTAGCAGCTATCTGAATAACAGAGAGCCTCAATTTCCCTTGATTCACATGAAAGATGAAGATCATCCCCCATTCCACCTTTCTTGAGCACTCCTCTTCTTTCTAATCTGTTCTATGTGTACTTTATGTAAGAGGGTGCTATAAACCCAAGTAGATGGGACTAAGCTGATGTCTCAAAATAACATTTATTCTTTCAACATTTATTGAGTACATATTATTGGCAAGACATTTGATAATATTTTTAAAAGAAGTTATATAATCATTGTGTGACAAATTATGCATGTACTGAATGGATTTACTGAAGGCCTATACTATTATACTGTCATTTAACATTATTAGAAAACAAAAGCATGCTTTATATACCAAGAGTATATTTCTCAATGGTATATGAAATGTGTGTACACACCTTCACATTTTCTAAAATGTGCTCCCTCTATCCCATAGAATAACTTCTCTAAGATTGAATCTAGTTCTTTTTGCTTGCTGATGAAATCAGCCCTCATATGATTTTAATTATTAACTATCAAATAAGACAGAGAGATGATCAGCAAAGAAGGAACTTTGCAACCAGAAATGAAGTCATAATTAACACTAATTTTTCAACTATTAACAGCATATCCATTCTTATTTTAAATCCAGTATTGCAGCACCTTGATTTCTAAGTCAAACATTGGAAAACACTTTGATTCATCTGGTTTTTGATAGAATGACATTATTTTAAAATTTGCTATGTGTTAAGAAGTATTGGGGAAAATGGAAGAAAAAGCTAAGGCATTTTATATTTTGTTCTTTATTTTGCATATTTTACTGCTACTTACTGTGGCAATTTCCCAAGCATAGAATGTTGCAGAGCAAAACACAGTAAAAATGCATGTATTCAGTGGCTTTCCCCCTTAATGATCCACTCACGGAAGTTGCTGCTCGAGTGGGCATGGGGTATTCAAGAAGAAAATGGAGGAGGATTTATGTTTAGTATGAATTACACAACTGAAGACTAGTTCTCTCCATCAAAGAGCTGCCTTGAAAACGTCGTATTGTTCACTGTGTGTGCAGTGGAGACATCCGTGACAGCGTGTGAATCAAGCTAATTGTAAGTCTTACTTGGTTATGAAAAAAAGATGACATGTGCGTTCTTCTAAATTAAGTCTTTCTCACACAAATTACTGGTTGCCACTGAAAATCAAGCAACATGCATTATGAATTCTGACTGCTGGAGTATTAGCTATTGAGTGAGGAAATGAGATACTTTGTTTGCAGCTAAACGCAAGTTGACTTTTACTTTATCTAAAAGTAAGTGTTATAGAACGATTGCTTCACCAGCTTCTAGAGCAAGCAGACTGGGATGGTTAGTCCAGGCCCTTCATTCGAGGGTGAGGAAAATGAGGCCCAGAGAGGTCAGAGGTGGCCCGAGGTCTCACTCCAAGTAATGACCAGCTCAGGCTTGAATTTCAACCTTCTGGTTTGTGTGCCGTGGTCTTGCTGGCCCACCATCATTCTGAATCATGATGCCAAACAGCCACCTCCAAGCCACCAGCCACGGAAACCCAGGACGTGGCCAGACCCTTGCACAAGTCAGTACCATCAAGACATGAGGAGGTGGAGGAGCTGGGATTTGCTCCCAGACTTGTGATAATCCAAGCCCATGCTCTGAGCCGCTGCACCCTCCTCCTCAGCTGACAACTCAGTAATAACTTGGAAATTATTATTTTCCAAGAAGATCCATTTGATGGCTTTTATTGTAAAGCCCAGCATGTTAAATAACAGATGAGAGACAGATTCTGGAAATCATAATAACAATGCCCTTTGGAGGAAGGATATGCCCTCTATTGTTCTTACTTTGGTTGTCAGTGACAGTTGCAATGTGTCTGCAGTACCCTTAAGTGTGGTTTTCCATAGAACTTCCTCTATACCAGGAGTCACCCAACTATAGCCCAAGGGCCAAGTCTGGCCCACCATCTGTTTCTGTACAGCCTCCTGAGCTAAGAATGTTGGTTTCTTTTCCCATTGTTAAGTTTAAAAATCAAAAGAGAAATAATATTTCATGAAAATTATATAAAATTAAAGTTTCAGTTGCCACAAATAAAATATTAGCACACAGCCACGCCCATTCATTTGCTCTTCATCTGTGGCTGTTTCCCTAGTAGGATGGCAGAAGTGAGTAGCTGTGACAGAGGTGGTATAGTGCACAAAGCCTGGGCTATTCATTTCCTGGCCCTTTGCAGAAGGAGTTTGCCCAGCCCTGCTAGAGGCTCTGTGTCATGTGCTGGTCCCTCCCAATGGTATAACTCCACTTATTGACTGTGAGGCTACACGACCCTAGAATCCCGCAGCTCCCCAGAGGAAATGGCTCCTTGAAACGGTGAGCCTCAGAGCTGTCCAGCAGCCTCTCCTGGTGCATAGGGACTCGAGAAGGCAACAATGCAGGGGCAGGACAGTTAGAGGAGAGATAGGAGAACATTTAAGGATCCTTGAGGGTATTTGAATAAGTGAGGCACTGGCAATGAAGAAGCGGAGGGGAGAAGTCTGCACAAGGCAGGGCAGGAAAAAGTCAGCTCATGAGTCTGCAGCAGCCTGTGGATTGCCTGCCTCCTTCTCTGCCCTACAAACGAAGATTCTGTTTGGGGTGAACTGTATCCCCACAAATGCATATGTGGAGGCTCTAACCCACAGTAGCTCAGAGTGTGACAATATTAGAGATGCAGCATTTAAAGAGGGATTTAAGTTAGAAGAGATCAGTAAGCTGGGTGCTAATACAATCTGACTGGGATGAATATAAAAGTAGACTAGGACACAGAGAAAAGGCCATGTGAAGAAGACAGGGGAAAGAAGCCATCTATAAGCCAAGGAGAGAGGGCCTGTAGACATTATTTAACCCTTGGCTCCTCCACGCCTGTGGAACCATGAATGCTAGAAGCAGCTCTCGCTTAGTTTGCATCTGATGGAGACAGTCATTTTTGAATCGGAGGCAGGCTTGTTTCTCACTGTGACTAATGGAAGTTGGGAAGTGGGGCTGTGTGAATTCCAGAGCCCACGCCTTATGCGGCCCTGAAGATCCCCTCTCAACTTTTGGGGACTGCTGCCTTGAGATTGCCATTAGGAAGCCAGTCCTGCCTGAAGGAGGATGAATGGCCATGTGGAGGAGACCAGGGTTCAGCCGCCTGCCAGCAGCTACTGCCAAACAGACATGTAACTGGGGCCACATTGGGCCTTCCAGCCAGGCCACCCCCCTCCAGGTGAATGCATTCAGGTGACTGGCCCACAGCAAAACCAGCAAAGGAACCACCCAGCCGATCCACAGAATCATGAGTGTTCTGAACCACTGGGGATGTGTTTTGCAGCAATAAAGTCCTGAAACATTCCTAATCCAAACCAGGCCTGAGCTCAAGTCAGCATGAGCCCAGGAGCTGGTGAGAATAATGTGCTATTTTTCTTAGAAATCATTGCGTCAGATTCAGAGACCAGGTTTTCGTGTGTCAGTTTAGAGCTCTTAAAAATCTTCTTACTATTTGATAAATATTTTTATTGGTATGACAAAGTTGAGAATTCCCAAGCTTATATATGCTGATGTAGTTATTTCAAAGAATAAGTATTTTTAATGCAGTGTGGCCATGGTGTTCACTCCCATACTGATCCCAGTTTCTGCTTCTTGGCAGAAACCGTGCCCTCTTTTCACTTTGGCAGGGCTGCAGCTCATAACTTATTCATTCATTCCCTCTTCACTCCTCCACACCGCATCCTGGGCTGTGCACCTTCCATCAGGCCCAGGGCTCCAGTCGGTGACAGGAGGAGCCTGCACCAACGTGATTTACATGAACACTTGGATTTGTACCTGCAGAATAATGAAGAGGAGAGTGACAGTTCTTCAGCTCTAGAACGATCAGATATCAGAAAACCTTTAAGAAAAAAATACATAAAAGAATGTAAAGGCCCTTTATTCTCTACAATTGCCCTAGAAATCCATGCATGCATGCCTACTTAATGCATATGGTGACAAAATTCAAAGATAACTATTTATATGTCTATAGTACATAGATATCTGTAGATATGGATATTATATATTCCACACATATATAATATATACCTATATTTATTATATATATTCTTTCATCATTTCTTTTAATGGAGAAAATCACAGGGTTTTAAAAGTTACCAATAAAATCATTTTTAAAAGTATTTCATTTCTGCTGCCACACTCAAGGATGTCTTCCCATTTCCGCCTGATACCTAACAGAATGGAAGAAACCTGGAAGTGGAACAGGCAGCAGAAATATACTCAGACACCTCCCAGGCCCCAGGGAGGACACTGGGAGCAAAAAGAAGTTACATGACTTACCCACTGTCCACTCATTGAGTGGCAGAGCAAGGCCAGAATGTTCTACTGGATAATCATTGAAAATCAAGCTTTTAAATGAGCTGCCCAGTGGAAATCTTATTCAAAGTGTAATGAGGCATTAGTCACACATTCAAGTGTTTCTTCCTGTATTCACTGGACAAATGTTTATTGGGTGTCTTTCTTCTCTGTGCCAGGTTCTGTGTTCCGTACCCAGAACATCATGTTGAAGAAGGCACAGCCTGGGCACACTGGCACCTACGACCTTGGGCAGGAAAGGAAACAGCTGGTTTCAGTAGAGTTTGAGGGTGACGGTGGGTGCCAGAACAGCACTCAGGACCTAACCCCATTGGGGTGGGAAGGCCATGCAGGACAGCTGTCAGGAGGAGGTGATGGGGGAGGCAGTATGTGATTAGAAGTTTGAGGAAGAATTGGCGGGACAGCCTTAGGGAAGGAAGGTGAGCATGGGTGGGAACAGTATGATGGAGCCAGTGGTCCAGGTCCAAGGGTAGCAGGCTTTCCAGCGAGCAGGTGAACACAGTGCCCAGCTGGGGCTCCATAGGATTCAGAAGAGCTGGGCCATGGGCTCAGGAGGCGGGCAGCAAAGTAAAGGAGGTAGAGTTCCCAGGAGTAAATTCGAATTTTGT
The DNA here is from genome assembly GCF_000412655.1 of Myotis brandtii. NCBI lineage: Eukaryota > Metazoa > Chordata > Mammalia > Chiroptera > Vespertilionidae > Myotis > Myotis brandtii. The sequence continues at coordinate 2,090,031 of NW_005353967.1, read as the reverse complement.
AACATACTGGCAAGCTTCAGATTTGTCAGTAGAAGCAGTCAGCTGGGACTGACCTGATTTGGCTACTTCACCTTTTAGAAAGACCTCTGCTGCAGAAGAGAAAGGGTGAGCAAGCGGGTGGACAGCAGGTAGGAAGTCCGGTAGGAAGCGATCCATCATCAGAGGGTGGCACAGGTGGCCAAGACCCGGATAGTGGCAGTAGGTTGGGAGAAGGTGCAGTTTCCTAGCGTGAGGGACAGGAACTGCTGCTTCATTGGATGGGGGATGGCAAGAGGGAAAGAGCAGTCAAGGATGAGAGCAGGTGGCAGCTGCAGGTCGACTTTTAACTGGATTTAAGTTGGGAGGGAAGGGGCAGCTCTGGGAGGGAAATTGATGGTTTCCTTTTGGAAATGCTGCTTTGCTCGCTCTGCATGGGACAGAGACCACTGCTTGTTTGTTTTTCCAATGTTTACTTTCTTCTTCTTCTTCTATGGTAAGAGGATCTTCTTAGCTGGGCACATGACCAGCATCCTTAGAGGTGAGTATATCCTTGTGACCTCTGGCCAATGGCAGGTGAGCAGAAGTCACAGTGCACTTCTGAGAGATGCCCTAGCTAGTTGTGCTTTTTTATTCTGGAAACTGGGGGCAAGAAAGTGGTTAAATTATGGACCACATGTAGCTGTTCAGTGCATGACCTACCTAAGGATAATTCGTTTAACTTTCACACACACAAGCATGCTTGTGTGCTCTCTGCAAGCCAATCAGAGCTCAGACCACAGAGCCTGCCATTTGCTTCCTCTGAACTTAACATTTTCACAGGTCATAAGAACTTACATGCTCAGAGTAAACAAATGAGTTGGGAAATACACCAAATCAAGGCTCCCTTCTACATTATGTGTATGATTAAACTTGAGTTATCATCATTTGTAACTTGCAATAAAATCTGTTAGAAGGGTTATTTTTTAATTATAGAAGCGCCAAGTCACAACTTATTTATTTCTTTAAGTAGAGGTGCATATGAGATACTGAACAAGAATTATATTTTTTAACTATTTTGATATGGTTCTCTCAAAGCAGACATATTAGTGGAATTTAGATGGGTGAATCCTGGAAGAATATCTACAGTCTGATTACCAAGAAGGTGTTTTCCAAAAGCAGATAAAGCTTTAAAAATACTTAGTGCCAACAATATTAACGCAATCAGGTGTGCAACAAGTTTACAGTCTGGCAACCTGTAGCAGACAGGCACCTTTGTACTTGAGTGTGAGCCATGGTCATCCCATTTGAGTTACTTTTTAAAAAATATATTTTTATTATTTATTTCAGAGAGGAAGGGAGAGGGAGAGAGGGATAGAAACATCAATGATGAAAATCATTGATTGGCTGCCTTCTGCACGCCCCACACTGGGGATTGAGCCTACAACCCCGGGCATATGCCCTGACCAGGAATTGAATCATGACCTGGTTCATAGGTCAACAGTCAACCACTGAGCCACACCAGCTGGGTTCATTTGAGTTACTTTTACTAAAATTCTAGGAATGTGATGGCCCTTGAGCTTTCTGCTGTGCTGATTTTGCTATACAGTTTGCTGCTTGCATCCTCACTTTTTATCTGAGAGAGTTCGGGACATTGCTTGATTAGCGGAATGAGAATGAGTGCTGTTCTGCTGATTCCCTTTCCTCATGTATTATTCTTTCCCTGGAAAGTTGATGTTATGCAGAAATGATGGGTCCCTCTCCCTCTATCAACTACATCGGTGCCCATGGGGACAATTAGTGTTTGAAGGCAGGCACAATATTTGACCAGTGTTACCTGCGAGATTGTGTCTTGGAAGGCTCTGCTCTGGAGGATGGCATCTGGCACTTCAGGTGTCAGGACAGATAAGCAGAGCTTTAAAGTTCACCTCCGCACTGCAGTGTCCTTGGATCACCCCACCCCTGCCCGCCAGCATTCAGCTTCACATTCCCAGCAATGTAAATGCCCACTTCAGGACTCAGTCATGTGCTCAGGAGAGAAATGTCACTGAGTTTCTTTTAGAAATTGCCTCAATTCACCCCTTCTCAGAGAAAGCCTTGTGATATTGCCTGTGATTCGAACTGTGCCCCAGTGGTGCCCTGGGAGCACCCTGTCAGGGGTTTGGACAGGATGGGTGGGAAGAGGCTGAGGTCTGCTGAGAGTGGGAGCTGTGAGACTCGCCCTAAAAGCAGTTTTGCTCTGGGGTTCAAGTGTCCCAATTCAGCACAGTTAGGAAAAAGGATCATTCTCCCTCCCAAAAAAAGTTTAGAAGTTTCAATATGCCATCATCCATCACTATGGACATAATTTATAATTGGACTTGATTAGCGCATTGTTCTCTAAGGTCTCTTAACTGCAGAGTCATCAAAGATGAGTGATAATTTCATTCTTTCACCTTCTATTAATGATTTACTCTCTAAAAGCATCCCTGTCATCTCATTGAGCTTATAAATCAAAGTGAGTGGAAAAAGCCACCAGTGGCTGTGAAGTCCGAAGACACCATTCTATCAGGTCTTAACTCCCTAGTGTCTACCACTTCACTTTACCCTCTCTGAGCCACTCCTATACCTTTTTTTTGCCAAAAATGTTTGAATTTAAATGAAACTATATGTGACCAGGGTTTGTAATATGAGAAAACAATATATGCATGCAGTGAAAGGACTCAATCTTTTGTAAAAGGGAGCAGTGATTAGTTGAAGTTCATATTGGTTTTAACTTGCACAAAGCACTCCAGTTTTCCTAGACTATAAAATAAACAAGCTGACTTTCACTCGCATGCCTACACTGGCCATTAATATGGCACCCCAAATTCTTGGCCATCCTTCTTCATCCTCCTCCCACTCATGGAAGCCACTCTTCAAGAAGATGAACTCGGTCTTCTTTGTCAAGATCCCAATGGTCTCTCCTTACCCACAGTCCTTCTTATAGTCTTGGCATCATGTTCGGATCTGAACACTTGGGTTCTTTCCTCTGTGTCACTAATTGTTTGACTCCAAAAGAGTGAGTTTCCCTGCCCGGTTTCTTAGTGGTTAGAGCATCAGCCTGTGGACTGAAGGGTCCTGGGTTTGATTCTGGTCAAGGGCACCTACCTTGGTTGCAGGCTCGGTCTCTGGCCAGGTTGGGGTGCATGTGGGAGGCAACCAATTGATGTGTCTCTCTCACATTGATGTTTCTCTCTCTCTGTCTCTCTAAGAAATCAATGGAAAAATATTCTCGGTTGGGAATTAACAACAAAAAAAAAAGGAGAGAGAGGTAACATCTAAAAAGGGCCTCTTGTGGTTCCATAAAATGCTTCGAACTTACACAGACATGGAGACCTTCAACTCACCTGGGTCAATGGATGTATTTTTTATACAAACAAACTGGGACTCAAAGGCCAGAATGATTTGGTGGAGGTTTTCTAGATGGTGGCAGAGAATGGGTAGGAACCCACATCTCCCATTTCAGTGCTGCTTCTACCACAAAGTGCTGCTGCTCTCCATCATCCATAAATATGAAGACTTTATCTTTTATAAAAGTCAAAGAAAGATAAAGCAAGACCTTCCAAATAATAAGAGTATTCAGTGCCTTCTGATTGAGTGATGAGGAGCAAGATTTCTAAGGAGGGATCTGAGAGAAACAAACTAAATGTTATAATGGGAAACAGCAACAATAGCAGTTGTCCCTAGAACTTAAGTTTGGGGACATGCTGGTGATGGAGGTTGGTGCCAACGGAGATGCTTCTTCTCTGAGACCTGCAGACATGAAGCTGGCTGCAGCAGGAGATATGAGAAGGCGTTGACATATTTTCATGTTCCTGGCAGGTATTTTCTAAGAGCAGCGTTTTCAGGTTTGATTCCGAATGGACACCTGGTATTTTCATCCTGCAGGACACTATTGAAGGACATCATCTGTTTCCTCAGCACCACGTGTAACCCAGTGGCTGCTCTGGGACCTGGCGTCTGTCCATTCTGATAGCTACTTTCTATTGGAAGGAGGAACATTTATTACAATATGCCTTCTGTTCATTGCGTTGGTTTGATATCCTGATGTATTTGAATTGCATTTAAAATAAGAACTAAATAGAAATTTTGAAGGAGAAAAAAAAGTTTAAATTCTTATGGAAGGAGCATGTCACTGTCATCCTGCCTTTTGTAAAGTGGATTTAAATATTTATTACAGGCATGGTTTATTGAAGGGATAAGATAGAATATGCATTACTGAATCTTAGTTGAAAATTTAAATAGAAGTCTTCTTTGCTTAAATTGGATTTTCCTTTCCACCAAAATAATCACAAAAATAGCATACAAATATAAAGTTATAATATCTGCTGTTTTATATTAAAAACACTTCTGAGCGCAGTGTGTCCTGAACTTGGATCGATAGTACAATGAAAAGTACTAACTCTGTAGCTCTTTTATGAGGCATAATTGAAAAGAACAAATTCTAAGAAAACTATTGCTAATGAATAATAATTACAGGTTTAATAAAGGGATGTGTTGAAATGGAACCTTCAAACCAAGGCCAAGTTATTCATCAGATAACCTTTGAATATGCCAGAATTAGCCGAATTCTCTGTAATTATACAATTTTTTCTAGCAAGAGAAAGAAGTAATGGTATGCATCAATCAGTCTAATGACAACTTGATTTTCCAAAAGTCCCCTTAAGGAAGGCTTCCAATGTACTTGGAGAGGTGATGTAACTAGGCCATATCTGGTATGGAAAGCACTTAGGTTTGTATATTATTTTCAGATAATTTGGCAGCTCACACAGCTAAATTAACAAAAAGCTAAAATATTCATGGGAATATTAACCTTGTCAGATTATGAATTGATCAAAATTTAGCATATGTGCCAAAATATTGGGCTTTTCTTTCGAAGTATAGCACTTTGTAAAAGAAGAAAGACAAAAATAAAAGTGTCTGGATTCACCACATTTGAGTGTAGGCTCCTATTTGAGGCTCACCCCATTGTCCAAGGCTGTGATCACCGAGTTGACACGTGCTGACCCCATCACACAGATTCTGTTCATGAGCTCTATAAGAGGTCTCATGGCCTACCAGTGCACCAGAATCACATGGTAATGGGGAACTTTGGGTTCTTTTATTTCTCTGGTTGGCTGTTACCAAAATCTTTATTCCAGTCTAAATTCACACGGATTCATGAACAGTTTTAGAAACGAAAATCTTAGCCCAGTTTAGTTTATTCAACATATATTTTTCAAGCTAGCTTAAAAAAAACCAGCCAGTCATCCATCTACATTTTGGTGTAAAATATCATAATTTACAGTTGGTCATTAAATGATGCTACAGCCAGGGAGAAGAATTACTATATTCGATTCTTCTTTTTTGTTCATGAAATCTGTCTTTGGGGGTTGGCATATTCTTAATAAAGAATCCAGGAGGAAGAGAGAAGAAATTTCTTTGTTAGGTTTACCCAAAGAAGACCCTAAGAGAAGGCTCAGAGTTTAGACAGTAGGTTGGGAAGTGGTTTCAGGTAGGAGGGTGAGGGAAATCAGCTATTGAAAGGGGCTGCTGGTGGCAACAGGGGCTCAGTGCTACTAGAGACCCTGGGGAAAGTGTGTAACATGCTCAGATCTCCCCAAGGAGGGTGATGGGTGCAGAAGGTGGGGACGGTTCCATCAAATTACTTTCTTATTGGTTGGGACACAGGAAACCAGATTTATAAAGAAACAGGCTGCAAGCGACCTCTAAGGAAGGCAGAGGGATTGTGGGTAGGACACTGGCAACGTTGACTACAAGAAGCATAAGTGGAAATGAAAGTAAATGTTGGGAAAGTCTACTGGTTGCTTTAAATTCAACAGAAGACTGCACTGAATCTTCATGCACACACAGGTTATCATCATAAGATAACAAAGTAGAACTAGGTCAGCTGAGCATTGTGGCCTGGTGCATTTTATTTTCCTTAGCCCTGGGCTCATCTGTCACCCATCAGAAAGAGGACAAAATTGGTTTTAATCTAGTTGAGCTGATTGTTAGACATCTCTGCAAACACATAGAATCCTCTGGGATTTCTAAATAGATAGGCTAGGTCCAGATTCATAATCTGTGTTCTACATGCTAACATTCCTTATCACCGTTTTAGAAGTTAACAAATTTATATTCAGTGTCTATTTGCTTTGATAACGACAGAGATTTGATGGCATCTCAGAGCAACGGAAGAAAGATCAACACTCAGTTATGCCAGTTCATGGAGAACTGAGGTCCCTCTACAGGCACGTACTCTGTCTCCTGTTGACTTTGCATCTAACTTTACCTGGACCAGGCTGGGATGGGCTTTGGTGAGAGTCACCCCATCTCCATCAAGATGCACTCCTGGACTACCCTCTGCTCCTCAGGGGTAGTTCCCAACAGCCACCTAAGTGGTGTGTATAGGAGATGGACCCCTGGCCCTGTAAACCTGGGAGCAAAGCCCAGTTTCCCCAAAGTCCCTACTCTCTCACCACTTTGTTCATAAACACACACACAAAAGAGAGAGAGAAAATGTGGAAGATGGAGACATATTTCATTCAAAAATGTTTATCAACATGGAATACCACAATAAATATTAAATCTACAATACCTGAAGAACATGGTGTTTTCTTCAGTAAATTAACATTTAAAATACTCTAGGATGAATATAAACTTTCAAAGGAAGGTTATATATCACATTTTTCTTGAAGAAAATGGAAAAGTACAACTCTAAATAAAATAAGTACATATTAAAATAAGTGTAATATTGCATGCTATTGTGTACTGAATTTACTGAATTTAGAAACCAAACATACAAGAAAAGCTCATAGCAGCTTTTTGCCTTCCACCAGTAGTTTTTTATAGATGACATTTTACAGAAGCCAATATTCCTGATATTCTGTCTTTATAATAGTTCAAAATCACTAAAGGAGATTGAATGTTCATCATAGAGGAAATGAAATAGTTGAAAATATTTATCTTATTTAGGAAATGTGGAGTATTGGTTGACTTTCTAAAGTGCAATAAAGCTTGTACCTTATCTCTCAATGGGCAAGCCAGCGAAAATGAGTGTTTTCTATCTTAAACCACTGGTTTCTGGCATTCTAAACTTATTTCTGCTTTACTACATTAGAATCAAAGTGGATAAATAATATCCTTGGGGAAATAACTTTGCCTTCCTTTTTTTCTCCACACTGAAGAACACATGATTATAACTCAATAAATAAAATAACACACTCTGACCATAAATATTTTGATTTTTTTCAACATGTAGTCCTAGAATCTGTATTTTTAACTCGTTGAAAATAGTCCTCAAATTGGCTGCGCTACAACTCAGTGATGTTTTCGAATATTACTTGGATGCTCCCTTCGTTATTTGAACTCTCGGTCTTCCTTCCACACCTTGTTTCAGGAGCGGCTCCTGCTGTCCCTGCTGCCAGCTCACATAGCCATGGAAATGAAAGCTGAGATTATCCAGAGGCTGCAGGGCCCCAAAGCCGGCCAGATGGAAAACACAAACAACTTTCACAACCTGTACGTCAAGCGCCACACCAACGTCAGGTATACTGCTCTGTTCTTTCTCAGCAAGTCCGGGGAGCCTGGTCGCTGCAGCAGCGACATTTTTAACTGGAAGCCCATGTTTGCAATAGCATGTCTCCTTTGCAATCATTAAACCTTGGCACGTAGAGTAGTTACCCCTTCACCCACCCTTGTGCTGCCTCTTGGAGCCTTCACGTTAAGAAAATAGGATCCTCTACTTTATTGTGTTGTCCCTCTTAGCCCTGATTTCTATGCTGACCATCATAAAAGGGGGATAGCTGGACAGTGGTCCTCATTCCGGGAACTCCACGGTCTGATCTCATGTTCCCCGGGGCCCAGGACACTCAGCCTTGCAGGGAGATTGGAGGACGGGTCGGTGGGCTCTCAGCACAAGGACGAGTTCTCACAGTGGGCTTGACAGGCCTCAGAGAAGCCAGCACTTTCTAGGGAATCTAGATGTTCATCAGGAATGTAGGGTTTCCGGGATGTGGTCAATCAGTGACCAACATCCCAGGAGACTGATGTGCAGCTTAATTATAGTCAAAGTTATTGCTTTCAAAGTCTGGCGCAGTCCTATCTCCTCGGGAGCCATTCCTGGAATCACAGTCCCTGGAATCAGATCGGATTGGGGTCAGGAAGGAAAACCCTGTGGGGCGGCTTGTTCTCATCCATGTCTTTGGCCTCATTCATTATGTTTTGATGTTAATACTTCAGCTGTCAGAGTTACCCACCACCCTCTTCAATAGTTCAATCATAACAACTACAAACAACCAAAATTTGTTGAGCATTGACTAGAATTGGGATAATTGGGATCAACCTGTTCTGCCCCACGTCCAGACTCTTTCCAATGCATGATGCTGCCTTCTGGTGTGGTTGCTTCGGGTCAAGGATTTTTGAAACTCATTAATAAGAAATAAATTTAATTGCAAAATAAATGCATTGCTGAAACAAATCTCACTTTGACAACATATTTTAGAAAAGGTGCATGGAGCTAGTGATATACATAGAAATGCTTATTGAGAAGGAGATAATAGAAAAATGGTTGCATATTAAGTAAGAACCGTGAAAGCACCTTTGTATAAATGAAGAATCGGGAGTGATTTTTTTTTAAGTCCCACCATTTGGGGAGATAGATTAAAAATTAAAGAACATTTACACATGTTAAGGAGTAAAATTATTTAAAATAATATCTTCAGGTTCTTAAGTGTTTTACATACATAACTAAAGAAAAAAAAACATTTGCAGTATCTGACAAGGTATATTATACTAGAATGAACCTCTTCCAACCTTGACTGTCTGAGAGTCAACGATGCCCTTCCCATTTCAGAAAATACTTTTAAGTCACATATCAGTTATTCAAAACATGTGAAGATACATGCAACTATATCTAACCAGGATCACAAGAATATCTATAAATAGTTATGACACAATGCAGGAACCAACAGACCTATAAAAATGACTAAAGATAACCACCAACTTCAGGTTTCTCCTGCTATGAATTATCAGTTTCTGTGTAATGAGTTACCCCCAAAATGTAATGACTTAAAACAAGAATAAATATTGTCTCCCAGTTTCTATGGGTGGGAATTTGGGAGCATTTTAGCCGGGTGATCAGCAGTTGTTGGTCATTTCTGTGGTACCCCACCTGGTGTGGGAGGGGACAGTACAGGTGTGAGCAGCAGGAGGTGAGGATCCCTGGGGCCACCTTGGAAACTGACTGCCTCACTGGCTACGGCAAAGGGTTGGGGAAGCAGCTTCAATGCCCTTAATTTCCCTCACACATTGTCTGGAATATGTCTGCAGTATTGAATTAAATTTAAATTCATAAAATATATTTGGAATCCAAAAGTAACTTAAATACTTAAAAATGTAAAACCTTAAATGGCACGAAATAGCCATTTAAAACAAAAATATGAAGACGTGGCTTTTTCGTCCTGCAACAGGACATGTACAAGCAAAGAAGCAGGTCACACAGATAATACCTGAGTGTTTTGGGGGTTTTCTTTTAATGAGGATTATTAGGTTGTAGATAGTACCAAAGAGATCAGTTACTTGCTTTTAGTACTGCTTTGACTATTCATTCAACAAAACATTTATTCTCCATTAATAATAATTACTAGCTCTTTGTTATGCAATGATAATAACAACAATAATGATGATAAGGAAACGGCAAGGAGGGGGAGGAAAAGACAATTTATAGCCATAAAGGTAAGAACTACCAGCTGCTTCCTGAATCTTCCTGGTCTTCCTCCAAGTCCCTCTCACTGGTGCTGAAACATCATAAACCCATCAGATCTTTGAAAATAGACAGACATGGCTCTTAGCCCAATGCCACCATCCACCTCTGAAATGACCTTTCTGCCTTTCAGAGCTCAGATTCTAGAGATTTTTCCACTCTCTCTGACTAATCTTTATTTCCTCACTCTCCTCAAATCAACACTCTCTGCCTTTAACCTCCCCATGTCACAGAACTCATTCTTGCTAAATTCACCAACTGTCTTGTCCCAGATCTGTGTTTGTCATACTTCCACACCCTTCTCTCAATGACTGCTCAGGTTTCGTGGCCCCTGTCCCTTGCCCTTGAACTCACAGAATTCCCCCATCCCTCATTTTCCAGACATCCTATCCCTTTTGTTTTATTTCTACAGTTTCTTTGGTGGTTTTCTCTTCCCTAAATCTAACTCTCCTGTAAAATTAGTGTCTTCAGAGCTTTCCCCTCACTCTTTGTGTTCTCTCCAGCTCTCTCCCAGGATTTAATTACCATCCACGTGGTGCTGAGACACAGAACGCAACCATAGTTTTCCGTACTCATCTACCTAATGGGCGTCTTCCTCTTGGGTGTTCTGCAGACACCACCATCCAACTCCGTACAACCAAAGCTGAGTCAGACATCTTCCCCTGCTTTGATTTGTCCCACTGGCATGAAGGGAGGCTGTACTGTCATTCCCTAAGAGTGACTTTCCTGGACTCCTCACCATCTAATGCCCACCTCCTGCCCAACCCCTCCTCCTTCCCCCCACCCCCACCGCCGCACACACACACACCACACACACTATTCCTTCTTATAGCAGCCTGTTGTTTTCTTTTATAGAACTTATTATCATTATATTTGGACATTTTAGGTATCTTTATTTGTTTAATTCATCACCCAACTAAACTCTGAGCTTTAGGAAGATGTACCCTAACTGTTTCATCCCCGCAGGTAGTAAGTAATCCGGAATCTTTTGGTAAGAAGACTTTCTTTAAGAAGATTATTATTCCAGGAATTTTTAAATTAATAAAAACAGGATTTTGGCTTTTATTATTTTACTGTTTCTACTTTTAGGAATTCTTATAGTACAAATTTATGTAACAGATGGAAGCATACCTATTTGATATCAGGATTAGGACAGTGTAATGGACTGTCAGGATGACTACTAAATAAACCAGAGGGAGAGAGGGGCTGAACCTGAAAGAGACAGGTGATCAGTAAGAATAGAGTAGAATAGGAAAAGTGCATCATGTGACTTATTTTCTCTCATTTTAATTATAAAAATTTAACATAAAAATGTACTCTGAACGTTTAGCAAAGTGTTTTTGTATTCCCTTTCCAGGGAAATGACATTTTTCTTCTGAAAATAAAAAATGAAAAAAGAGTATATACTCTTTGAATAGAAAAATCTAGCATTACCTTCTTAATGAATATAAACTTGCAAACACTGCCCCCTTTGTTCATTCCCACAGTATCCTCTATGCTGACATTGTTGGGTTCACCCGGCTGGCCAGTGACTGCTCCCCAGGAGAACTGGTCCACATGCTGAACGAACTTTTTGGGAAGTTTGATCAAATTGCAAAGGTAAGTATTAGTGATTCCCTTTCACTTTGAAGATATATAAAAATTTGGCTTTCTTTTCCTCTGGCCCCTTATCAACTTTTTGCTGTTTTACAGAAAGCCTCCTTTAGGAATGTTGTTTGTAAATGTGTTGGGTTTATTTGCCATTGAGCCCTCCTGATAAGTCTCAAGCCTAACTCAAGGGTGAGAAATGCCATAGCATGTAATTAACACATTTTCATCTATTTTTAAAACTTCTACTTATATATAATTCAGCACACATATAATAAATACATTTTGAATGATGAGATGTAAGTTGCATATCTCTGTGCACTATGCTACTTGAAGGTCCTTTTTTAGGCATTTTGATGTCAAGGAGCTGGAAACATGGTTTCCTCTCATCCAGTTATAACTATCATGTTGTAACTATCATGTATTCTCATTGTTAAGAAGCATCCTAAACCCCTAAAGTAGGATGCATAACTTCTCCCTAAGCCCTTTGTTTACTATCATCTCACTTTTATTCATTGATCCTTGTGCCATTCAAGAAAAAAACAAGTTCAGTAGTTGCTATTTATATGTTCATTTATAAGAAGTTTTATAGAGAAGGAATGATGACAAGTGATCTAAAACCATATTAAACCTTATTTATTGGAACTGTTAGGGTTTATGGTGGGAATATTGATAAAACATTTTCTCTCTCCTTTCCTCTCTCTGAAATCGATAACGATAATAATAATAAACTATAGAAAAACAGAGCTAAAGGCAGCACACCTTTTTACTTCAAAATATATTACAAAGCTACAGCAATCAAAACAGTGTGATACTGGCATAAAAACACACATATAGGCCAATAAAATAGAATAGAGGGCTTAGAAATAAACCCAGGCATATATGGTCAACTAATCTTTGATAAGTGTGTCAAGAATTCACTATGCTTAATATTTCAGATTTCTGTATTTTAGATTGAGAATATCTATGCAGGAAATATGAGAGGGTAGCCTTATCAAAAAATATTTGTTTGCCTTTTTATTACTTAGGATACTGTTATCAGGAATTACTAGCACGCCATCTATAGTTCTGTAGATAAGCATCAAAGTACACCCACTCTCCATCAGACAAGGAAAGAATTATGAAAAATCTTCTATAAACCTATAATATGCTTCAGAACAAAAAAAATTTTATATTCGTTTTATTATTTCAAATGTGTTCAATTTATACATAAGTCTGAGTTGGTGTTAGGAAGGAAAAGAAAATATGTGTTTGGTTTTGGTTTGGGACTTCTTTATTTTAGTGAAGAGTCTATAAGCTAGATGCAAAGATTAGAAGTAAGTGTAAGATTGATGCATATGAATGAAGTTGATCTCCATATTATGAAAACAACCCAGACAAGAAAAATGATGAGTTAGTCTAACTTTATAGTTAACTGGTTGAATCTGTCAGAATTGTTTTATTTATTTTTTATTGGTTGATTTTAGAAAGAAAGAAAAGAGTTGGGAGAGAGAGAGATTTATTATTCTACTTATTTATGCATTCATTGGTTGATCCTTGTATATGCCCTGACCCGGGATCTAACCTGCAACCTTAGCGTACCGGGACAATGCTCTAACCAACTGAGTTACCCAGCCAGGACAGAATTGTTTTAAATTACTTGACAGTAAAGAATGGTGCTTTATTATATGATGGAAATGTATATCAGAAGCTACATGTCTGCAGGTAAGAACCTTTAATATAAACAAAGACTGTGAGCATAGTAGGGAATGACATCGATTCTAATTCCAGTGACGTTCTGGTCATCATTTTCTGCCCTGGAAGATTCTATTCTGCATAGAATGTTTCATTTTAGCATCAATGTTTGGGGATGTTTACACTAAGGAGAATGACCTGTCTGTATATTCCTCTGCTAGTATTAAGTAGAAATATTTCCAGAACATTCTCTGTTTCCCCTTTCATTCCCTTTCCCTTCTTCTCCTACTTTGGCAAATGGGCATGTGAGTGATGGTGGCTCATTCTTGATGGGTAGTGAAAAGAAGCCCAACTTGTTCTCATTTCCCTCCCCATGAATCCTACTCACTCTGTCAGTAGGATTAGCTCTTGATGATATTCTGCAAATTTAAATTCTCATATAAGTGCTTTAATGCAACTGAAATTCTGTGATTTTTTTTTCTTCCAGGAGAATGAATGTATGAGAATAAAAATTTTAGGAGATTGCTACTACTGTGTGTCTGGACTCCCAATATCACTCCCCAACCATGCCAAAAATTGTGTGAAAATGGGACTGGATATGTGTGAAGCCATAAAGTAAGTGTAATGCTTGGTAAGATCTTCTTTAAACAGTTTAATAATTTTAGCTGCAGTTCTCAGATGCCACTATCTGTATTTATAAGTCTACTGGCATTAAATGCATTATTGTACATTTAAATGTAAACATGCAGGGATGGGGGGGGGCGATAATGTGGGAAAAGGACACATATGTAATAACTTAATCAATAAAGAGATTAAAAAATAAATAAATAAAAATAAAATAAATGTAAACATGCAGAGACCCATTTACTGGTATGTGAGTGACTTGATCCAAAGTATGCCTTCTCTGAGTATTTTGTATTATTATTTTTAGCCTTAGATTTTTTGCAAAACTGAGTTAGAAATCTATGGAAAAGGACAACTTTGGGTTTTTTCAAAAGTGATTTTTAAAAATTTAAATATCTTCTCTGATCTTAGGGAAACTGCACTCTTAGGATCCCTCATGATTTCTGACAGATAATATGGCTGCACACAAATTGTAAGAAAGAAAGTAGTTTTATCACCAGGCAGCAATTAATATACAAACACAGCCCAAAACTACTTCAGCTAGTCAACAATTCTCAGCTCTGTGTGGTTTCAGTTATATGTCACCTATTTGGCTCCTTATACAGCTCACAAAGTGATCCTTAATAAGTTGTTTTGTTACACCCCCCAATAAAGGGCATCACAGCCAATTTCAGGAATTCTTTGTTCTCTCTCACATGTCAGGACAAGCATTTCATTCCTATTTATTAAAGCCTAAGGTGAGGATGAATAAAGGAATTTTAAATTTTTAAGATGGTGAGGAGAAAGCACACACTTGGCATCGGAATTTTGCCAGATCATCTCAGGGTTTGTCACAGGAACCAGAAACATGGGTCTGTGAACGTTTGCCTGTGTTTTTCCCTCCATGTGTGGATCCACACTCACTTACTCAGCTCCTCGTCCCCGGTTTGCCGAGGCCCCATGGCGGAAGCACTTCAGCTGCAGTTTTGGAATGTTCCCAAGGCTTAGAGAGCAGTGTTTTTTTTCCTGTCATGAGAATGCAAACTGTTCTTAATCAAGGAAGTGATATTCAGGATCCTGATGTTGTAAGTCATTAAGGTTCCTCTTAAACTAGAAAATGTGTCTACTGCTGTTGCAAGTTTTAGGCAATTGCTTCAACATTTTTCTATAGATCACATAGATTGCATCTGCATGCATTAAAACACTTGGTCAGTGAATTCATTTGAACCTTTGACCAACTCATTTTTTCTACAAAAGATACATAGGACTTGGAGACTATTTTAAAGAGTCAAATCATCAACCAGTCAATTCTGTCACAATGGCCATTGTAGAGCGCCTCGCCTTCCCTTTTTATGCCCAACTGGCTCTCTGCTGACCATGTTTTGGTCCAGAAATGCCACGTGGTTGGAACTGTTCTCTCTCTATGAGGTAAAATCTTAAGAACAATTATGGGTTCTACAACAAATTATTTATCTCCCAAAGATGAAACAAAGTAAATTCTTCCAAGATGACCCAGGTCAAATAATAAACTTGTATCTTGTATTGAGTGTCTACATTGCCCCAGGCCCTGAACCCACTCATGGGTATACAAACCATTTGGACAAGGTCTGTGTCTTCCCGGGGCTGACACTCTGAGAGCAGATGTGAACACAAACGGGGGTGTTAGCTGAGCTCTGGGAGGTTGGAGGACCTAGGAAGGGTTCCTATATCAACCAGAAAGCCTTCCTGGATGAGGAGAAGGTCATGCCTAAGCCACAGATGGAAGAACAATGCAAACTGGCCCTGTGACACACACACCCTATCAGAGAAAGGAGCCTCAGGGGAGTGGGGAGCAGAGAGAAGAATCATCATGAGCAGAGACCCAGAGGTGAGGACCATACAGGGCCTGGGCTGCCATAGCACTCTTTGCTGATGGAGGGCAGAGTGTCAGGGGCAGATCTTCTACATTATGTAAATGTTCTGGCTCTCCCTGTGGGCAGGAATGAAGGGTTTGGATGGCCTGCATTGTTTGTTGCCTTTGGGAGGAGGGAGGGGCGTGGGGGGGGTACCATAAAAGAAGATAGAGTGAGAGGAAGGGCAGGGAAAGAAAGGAAGAGAAGGGATGGGAAGGGAATAACTTGCTATTTTTTTTCAGGAGGCCATTTATTTTTACATTGTAGGTTTGTTTCTTTTTATCATTTTTAGCATACACCAATGGTGTCATTTTACCATTTAAGCATGACATCTATGCCTAGTCTTTTTGAGCCATTTAAGTTTCATTTACTGCAGCCACACCTGGTAACCCTTCCTCTTTGCTGTGTTGCAACCAACATCATTGTTTCTTTTCACATAGCCTCTGGGGGTGATTCTCTCCAGGTAACTAGGGATACCTTCAATAACATTTTAATTGATTAATGTACTTAGCTGGCAGAAATAAATAAGCATTGCTAAGCATTTTCCCTTAAAGGAAATTTTTCATTTGTCTCTGTTAATGAGTTGAAGACAGTGTCCTAAGGTATTTTTAACAGCTGTTAGAAGGAAAGCATTGGGGGGATTGGGTGACAAAGTTGAAGGGATTAAATTAAAACCTCATAGACACAGACAACAGTATGATGATTACCAGAGGGCAAGTTGCGGGGGGAGGGGGTGGTAGAAGAGGGTGAAGAAGAATAATCAGAAAGAAAAACCATTTTCTGGCTCAAGGCAGTAATCTTCTGCTACAGAAGAATTCGTGACAATATTTCCAACAGTCTGAGAAATTCTGAGTAATAACATGCCCTGAAAATTGGCCAAGAGTTAAAGGAAGGAGAGGCTGTTCCTGGATGGTGATGTAAGTTTCCTTCTTTTTAGGAAAGTGAGAGATGCTACTGGCGTTGATATCAACATGCGCGTGGGAGTGCACTCCGGGAATGTCCTTTGCGGAGTGATTGGCCTGCAGAAGTGGCAGTACGATGTGTGGTCGCATGACGTTACCTTGGCCAATCACATGGAAGCTGGAGGGGTCCCAGGGTAAGGCCTGACGTTGGATTCCTCTCTTTAAGTTGGCTGCATGGTTAGAAATGATAGGTCAGAAGGTTAATAACTTACTTCTCAGTGTTGGATGATTTCTATGGTATTCATGTCCTACAGCCTCTTACATTAATCAGATAAACATGACCTGTCAAGTCCCAATTCCACCACCCCCGTGACCCATGGTTAAAGACTATGGATATCAGATTCTAATTATAGACTTTTACTTATTTGCAAATGTATGAATAGGGACATAAGTTGAAGATGTTTTATACTGCAGTGCAGACATGGCATTTCTCTATTATTGGTGACCTCTGAAACCAGTACTATTAAAATGAGAAAACTGTGGCATCCGTCTCTGGTTAGAGTGTATTTCAGACAAGAGGTTTCCAATGCAAGTACTTTAATTTAGAGAAAAATGAGAGCAAACTTTGAGAAAGAAAACTCCTATTTGTATACAGATCAGCATGCTTTCTAAAATGCCTCTGGCAGGCATTTCAGAAAATATCCTTATCTACAAAAATCCTTTATGCTCCAGCTTTCTTTGCTGTTATTCACCACACCCACCAGACAAAGTTCTGTGAGTGCAGAGACCGCCAAGTAGGAGTAGCTCCTGACCTCCAGAAGCATCTTTCTAAAGCCCTGGTTAATAGACTGTCAGCCTTATCACAGTCCCTTTTCCCAAGAACATACAGCCTTCCCTTCATTTCTGAAGTCACAGAAATAATCTCCCTCCTTCTCTATCTTGACTGTGGTTGTAAATGGAATTTCAGACGTGTCCATATTTCTTCTGTCACCCTGGAGCATCTGAATGGAGCTTACAAAGTGGAGGAAGGGGACGGTGACATCAGGGACCCATATTTAAAGCAGCACCTGGTGAAAACCTACTTTGTAATCAACCCCAAGGTCAGTATTGTAAAGAGTCTATACTGTAATTGGCCTATGACTTCTGTGATTAAAAGGCAGAGGAGCAAATTACTTGTATAAGTACGTGTTTCAGTTAAGTAAGTCTTTGCCTCTAAAATAGCTTTAAATGCATATGGCATTTTAATTATGGAACGTGTTTTAAATAATGCATTTAAATGTATTTATTAAAGAAACAATTGAAATAATTGCTCTCTGTGACAGGGTTGTATTGTTAGTCAATGTATATGTTAATTTGTGGTGCTTCTGGGAGCAGCCTGACAGATGGGAAATTAAAGAGAAATATTTTGCTTAGGCCCTCAGATGATAAAAAAAAAAAATCTAATGAGATGAAATAGGATAAACATATAAGAAAAGGGAAAAGAAGGAATTTCTAAAATATTAACAATAAAGTATCACATATATATTTGTGCAAGGACAGGGGTATACAGACACATTTAACTTTCATACAGTAACTCCCTCTGTTACTGGAAGACCTTCCCACCCATCCAGAAGGCTGGGACCCGACTCCTCCTCTGTTCACGCCACATATCCTCCAGAATGAGGGCCTTAGAGCCCTCATGTCCTTTAGCCTCTCAACTCCTGCCAAATGAGTGTTATTGCTATTTAAAGATACAGATTCCAAGACTCTGAGTGTTTATGTAACTTATCCTAAATCACACAGCTTTAAATGGTGCAAAAATAAGCAAGAAACACTCCTAAACTGTCAAAACCAGTATCATAAAGTCAACAGGATCAAGTGTGTGGATGTGTGGATATCTACTCATGGTGGTCTCCTTCAGACCCTAGGTTTACCTTTGGTGGCAAACTTTAGTTCACTGTGACAAGCAGGAAAAACTGTGGGATGATGGGGGGAGGGGGGGTACCATAAGGAAAAGGCAAAAAATAGAACATGAAAACATTGTGTTTAGGCAAAGAACACCAAATCATGGGTAGGTAAGACCATTTAGCATTAGAAAATAGCTTCAATCTCTAGTCCCGTCACTTTAGTGAAACTCACCATCAAGAAAAAGTTAGAACAGATCAGCATATCTGTTTAAAAATTTACTTTATAAAAATGTTTATTGAAATGGCTATTTTTCCTAAGTTTAAATTACAGGTAACTTTTGCTGCCTGGGGAAAAAAATGACTCAGCTCAAACAGCTTATAACACTGCCTGCCAGTAGCACAGAAGGAGTGAGGGCAGAAGCCATAGAGGTGAAGGGGTGATGTTAGTGGAAGATGCTTAGTCAAGGGAAACTTCCTGATGGGGTGGAGCAGGAAGGAGAGGTTGTGCAGCTTTCCCATGCCAAGTGTAATGATTAGTTCCTCACCCCAAGGGAGAACGACGGAGTCCCCAGCACCTCTTCAGAACTCGTCACACCCTCGATGGAGCCAAGATGAGGGCCTCTGTGCGCATGACCCGGTACCTGGAGTCCTGGGGGGCGGCCAAGCCCTTTGCACACCTGCACCACAGAGACAGCATGACCACAGAGAACGGCAAGATCAGCACCACGGTATGTCCTCCACGTTCCAAAGCATCTTGGCGCTAAATGAAGGCTTGTTCCCCAAACCAAAAGGCATCGCCTGCCAAAATAACTTAAAATGAAGCAAGTTTACCATCTCTGACTTCTCAGAGAGGCCCCTTAAAAATAGCTATTAGGATGTGAATGAGTGCCAACCCCACATTGCCAGGGCTTTTAACCCAGAGCGATTTTGCATCAGAACTTTATAACCCTACGACTGCATTATTGACAACTGACCGTAGCAACTGAATACAGTTGAGCTTTTTTGAAAATCCAGGTTTGTGTTTTGTGCTTTGTTTTTGCCATCATTCAGTAGAAAACCTGAGCATCTTAATAAAAGAACAAGTGGAGGCATAATGTCCTTGGAGTTTGAGCAGCATTATTAAGATGGTCTTTTCATCACCCAAATATTCAGGCTGTGGCGGCAGCAATGTACATTCTATTGTAGTTCCTTGTTTATATCACTCCAACTTCCATCAGAGAATAAAGTCTCAAGGTTCTTTACAACAGGGACATTTTCAATAAGATGGCTGCAATGCAGATAGAAAATAGAAAGAATGATAGAGGAGAGAGAAATAAATATAATTAAGCACTTAGACTAACCCCAATGGTATCTTTAGATTTTAACATGATCTCTGAGTAAAATTAACTCTAATAGCAATGGAGTTGGGGTAAAGAAAGGAAATGGAATGTTATGTATTTTCCATTACTTCTGAGAAGAAACATACCAGGTTGTCAGGTGAAAGTGGGCATTTCCAGTCTTCCTGTGTCCCAAACCTCCCAGCATGTCACAATGACACACCAACATTTATCTTCCAAAGACAATGGAAGAACAATGCAAACTGGCCCTACAGGTACTACAGGCACTACAGGTAGGGCTCAGCATTCTTGTTTGACTTAGTTATGTTTCTCCTCTCAACTTCCCTTGTTCTTTTTCAAACTAAAAAATGAATGTGGCTTGACAGAAGACTATGACCTACCAGACCATCAGTAAAGGAGACCACCAGGACAAGTCCTAGAGGAATTTGTATTCTATTGGGAAGAGAGAAAATATAAGTAGAAAACAAAGGAACATGATCAGCTGCAGAAGGCCATGATAAAGATAAAGTGGAGTGATGTTCATGAGAGTGCATGGGTGATTACTCTCGGTAGGATGGCTGGGGACGTCTCAGAGAAGGAGAGGAGGAAATTAGGAAAGGAGGTGGCAGAACAATAAATTCAGTGGTTCTAAGATGGAAAGGAATGTGGTCAGAGAGGATCCTGTGTGGCTGTAGTGTCATCAACAATGAGCAAACAATCGGGCTGAGATGCACTAAGGTAACTGTGTTTAATTCACTCTACTAGTAAGTATAGTGGGAGGTCACTAGAGGATCTTAAGTGAGGAACGGGCATGGTATAATGTGCTTTGCAATAACGGAGCAAGAGTGCAGGGGACCAAGTGAGAATTATGCTCACTTATGCTAATATTTTAGTAGTGTATACAGTGAGAAGCAAATTCAGGGTCTACTTTGAATGTAGAGCAAATCAGACTGGTGGAGTGGATATGTGTGAAAACGAGGATCAAAGATGAATTCACACTTCTTTTAGCGGCACAGCTGGAAGAATGATGATGACATTAACTGCGATGACAAATGCTATAGGGAAATCAAAAGATTTAAAATGGAAAAACCAAAACTTTGCTAATGGACATCTTCAAATCAATGTGCCTTTTAGAATCTAAGTGCAGCTAGGAAGTTGGCAGCTGGATGTGCAAGTCTAGAACTCAGGGTAGAGGCCCACGCTGGAGATGTGAATGTGAGAGGGGTCAGGTTTTAGATGGTATTTAAAGCCATGGAGCTGGATGGAATTATCAAGAACAGATCAAAAGAGGAGGGCCTGGAGCATCTGGGACCTTTTAGCATTCAGAGCTGTTAGAGGAAAAGCATCCTAAGATGCTAGTATCAAGTTGTCAGTGAGAGTCGATGCTTTTATCACTCTAATGAAAAATAATAATTTGGATAATTTTATCTCAATGCTACATTTATTATTAATGCTAATGGCTAATAACCATATTTCTCATTGTGTTTGTTGTTCATCAGAAGTTGGTTGGTTGGTTGGTTTTCAAGAAATTAGAACCATGTATAAATATTAGAACATGATTTTTCTGTGCTATTTCTTATGTATACCTGTGAAAACGTTATTGTCCAGGTGTTATTGATATTGTTATGGTTGTTTATTTCTCATCAGTCTTATTGTCCCAGGACTCAACAGTGCCTGTCTCCTTCATTATCTCATGGGACCACAGGAAATATTTCACCTGACTTTAATCTGTTATGTTAATGAAGATGCCTCCTTCAAGGGAATGTTGCAAGGTCTAGTCTAGTGCTTTAAGCTTCCAGAAGTTGTTTATGAAATCAGAGGGACCTCTTGAACAAACTCAATTTTCTTAACTGGCTGGTTTCACTAGTCACAGATACAGAGCCTAGGGGCTGCTTTAGCAGCAAGATAGGATATCTTAAGAAAATTCCAAGTCTTTGTTTAACACATGAAGCCCATATGATGGTTACTTAGCTGTGTTCCTACTCACTTTCAGAAATGATTAATAATCATTCTTATTAATACATCCCAGGATTGAATAGTTGTCACTGCCAGAAGTTAATTCTTTTATCCAATCCCCTATGCAGAGCTCCATTGATTCTTGGTTCAACATTGATAGAGCTGGTGAATAATGTATTATTTTACTTTACATAAGAAAACTTGGAGTTTAGTTTTGTGGGGTTTTTTAATGCTTTACCTTTTCCTAGGTAAATGTATTCCCTTAACACATTTCTTACACTAACCTTGGAGATAAAGCAGCAAAGAGAAGTTTCTTTAGAACCATTTTGTTTCGATTTTAATTTCCACTATAACTGTATGACGATGAATCTTGTGGTTTTTTAGGTCTACTATTGAACATTAACAGTGGGTGTCCCATTGATAAACCCTGACTGGTGTCTTCCTCTTATTCTGTTTTCAGGAACTCCCAGCACTCATATGTCAAATCTTTATTTTTCAATTACAGTTTACATTCAGTAAGATCCTGTATTAGTTTCAGGTATACAGCATAGTGGTTAGACAGTCATATACTTTACAAAGTGGTCCCCCCAATACACATTCTTAACCAAAGGCACCATTTCTTCACAGTTTAATGATAAGGATTGACTATAGACTTTGTGGTTATGTTTATGTTGTAAAGCACTTTTAAATATTTTTCTGATGCCAAACTACAATTTCAAATGATTGTAAACTGTTTACATAACTCTAATAATGATTTTTCTGTAGGCCATTGTTTGAAATCATATCTTTGAATATTAAGATGTAAATGTTAAAAATCCCGACAACCAGTCTGATACTTTTGACATCCACAGTTTATAGACGACACCAACATTTTAAATATAAACTGAGTTTTTAATCTTGCTTTACATTTATAGTTAAGTCTTTGTTCCACATGGGTAATTATATGTTACCTAACTGAAATTTCTCATGATAAAAGAAGAAATATGTTTTACATAGTTATCATCGCAATGCTATTTTAAAAGTATATTTTTGGCAACTAATATCCTTTTTTTATAGGATGTACCAATGGGCCAGCACAATTTTCAAAATCGCACCTTAAGGTATGGTATATGTTCCATTTTCTAATTTGTAAAAGCTCACTTTTTATTTATTTCTGAAAGTAATTGTCATCAATTATAATAATTTTGAAGGCTACTTCTTCTAAAATAGCAGCTACTTGTGAAGAGCCCTATTAAATTGCTCTCAAGCTTCTAAAAATAGGATTATTAGTATCATGTTATTAGAATTAAGAGAGGGGAAAAAGAAAACACCACCTGGTAATCACTGTAGAACTTGAAATTATTTTCTTAAAATGATTCTTCCTGATATTAATATGTAGCAAAAAATGGAATTTTCTTAAAATGAGTATGGTCCTTAAAATTACATTTTTCTGTTTTGAATCTTAGAGATAAAAGCAAAAGAAGTCTAGCTTTTCTATGGTAAAAAGTAGGGCTGCCCAACCTCTCTAAAAAGGAAAAAAAACTTCCCACACGTGTCTCCAGGCCCCAGTCACCACCCATGGTAGAACTACAGGCACTAATATCTTTTATTTCCACGTTGCTCTAGCTTTGGGAGTTGGAATTATACTGTAGTATTGATTTGGGGATGAAGTATTTCTTATTGAAGTAAGTAGGATAATTCATGGAAGGCCCAAAACTCAAGCCAGTCTTTTTTTCCCCACAAAGAAGTGGGTTTATTCTTACAGAAAACACATTGTATCCAAGTAAAAAGTAAACACAATTAGGTAGATCATTCCCTGCAAAGCATGGCAAGGAGTGAACATCACCCCAGAATCCCTCTAGGTGACTTTGTTGTAATGAGCTCTACTTTATATTTTGTGTAAAATTTGAAATTTTAACATTGAGATAGAACACCCATAGCCCTCTGTTACAGGGATAATTGGGTTCTTGGGCCTTGGAGGAGTTATGTTTGAAGTGACAAGTGCCACATTAAAGAGAACCCCAGCCAATTTAAGGAATATCATGGACCCCATAGCATACCTTGAGAGTGTGTGACTCTTCCGGCCAAGCAGGCGCTAGCAGGTCTGCAAGCAACTGTGCACAGAAATTTTGTGACCATCCTTTCACTTTATTCTCGATGTCTCTTCTGTTGTCTATCTGCCCCTCCCTGAAACTGTGCTGCAAGAACCTGTTTTCGGAAATGACAGCAGGAAATGCCTAGTGGAGCACCAGGGTTATGTGGGCAGTGTCTTCTGGGATGAGTGCTGTCTGGAAGACAGTGATCAAAAGCTATCATTTGTATCTGGACTAAGCATGTGGAAAATCTGATTTCGTCCTTAGTATTCGTCCAAGACAGACCCTATGGCCATTATCCTTTAAGAAGGGAAGACACTGAGGTGCAGGGGGTTAAGCGAATGCCCAGAGTCAGGCAGCTGGCAGAGGTGAGGCCAGGATGTGTGTCCTGACTCTGTGGTGCCAAAGCCTGCACTCCTCACTGCGCTCCTGTCCTGTCTGCCTTCTCAAGGGTCCCCTCCATATCTGTTCCCCTTTCCTCTGTGGTGGGTGATCTCTAGTGACTCTAAGGGCCTCATGGAGATAGACTTTCAAACCAGCCTCACCTGGGCTTCCCTCGAATACCCTGGCTCTGTCACATGGCCTACATCATAAAACCTCTCTGAGCCTACAGCCTGGCCATGAGGCAATGTCACATGCTATTGAGGCATCATCTGAGCTAACACACAACCTCCTCCATGTCTCCTTAGATATAAAAGCCCTAGTGTGAGGGTGGGACAGGTTAGAGAAGGAGCTCAGGAGAAATAATGGAGAGAAATTGGAAAGAAAGAGGGGTTGGGGACAGTGAGCAATGGGGAGGCCATCGGTGAGGCCCAGAGGCAGAAGCAAGGACTGGAAGATCAGAAATGCTGAAAGTCAAAGGAACAAAGCCCTGGTTGGCAAGTTAAGAACTCCTGGTGGGTAGATTATGAGACCTAGCAGTATTATTATTTCCCTAGCAGAAGTCACCAAATTACAGAAGCAAGAACACTGTCTGTAGGTTAGTAATTTTTGTCCAGATAATTAGTGAATACAAAGGTGAAAAATCATATGCATTTATTGACCACTGCATGTGCCATGCTTACTGCATTGACCGCTATACAGGCATTGCCCAAGCTAATCCCAAAACAGATTCACGAAGGCAATGCCATTGTTAGCCACCGGCATAACATTGAAGGATTTTGTTTTTCTGTGAATTCAAGGACCTACAACTGTTTCTTCTTAGACTTAGAGAGATTTTGAGAAAAAGCCACCAAATTGAAGTCAAGAAGCTCAAGTCCAGTGAAGGGCTGATTAAAAACAAAACGAAAAGTCTAAAGTGAAGATAGCTCCTCCCTGTAAATGAGAATTAGCCAGACTAGATGATTGCTAAAGTTCCTGGCTTTAAAAAAAAAAAAAGAAAAGATAAATAATTTGTCTTCTTCAAGCAGTTTGGAATATGACATGTCAATACCTCTTGACTCTGTATCTGCATCTGGGTCACTTAATATTATTCTGGTTTTGAACCAAGACTGTCCTTGGCCTGTTTAAAGAAGACAGGACTTGAAGACACAAATCCACAGATGCTGATGGAATTGCAATGCCCATCATCTCATTAATGATTATTCCGTGAGATTAATTACAGATAACTCTGACATTGTATATTGATTGGCTTTTCTTGTCTATATCTAGAGGCAGTTCTGAACTCATAAAAGTGTTATTTTTATTACAGAATAGAAAGTCTATTCAATCGGTAATTTAACCAACCAGAACACAGAGAAGCCATGTGCTCACTGCACATCCCACTCAGGGACCTGTCACACCTAGACTTAGGCACAGGCTGGTGCAGGCCAGTTGGCGAGGGCCAGCCTGTGTTTTCGTTCTTTGCAGGTGCTTAACTTTTTAAAACATTTATTGTTTTGGTTTTCTCATGCTAATTGTCAAATTAACCTTGTGAAACTCACTATGATTTTGGCTTAATTTATTTACAAAGCATATTACAGCTGAATGTTATTTGCTTCCACCACCAAGTGAGTGGTCTGCAAATATAAGTGGGGTTTTCTGTGAATTGCGCTTTCAAACACTGAGGGACATTTAAATACATACAATTAAGCTTTGATATGCCTAAAAAAACTGTAGTTCTTCAAATTCTTGAAAACAGACCAACGAAAACATGAACAAGGAATAACTATTTTGTCAACTAAACTGAATTTTTGCAGGGGAATTTCCAAGCCAGTGTGTTCTGTCATAAACTAAAGTTTATAAAGGCAACCAGTCAAGGGCTAATGTGTCTTGTAGGACAAAAAGTTCTTTCATCTCAAACACCAACCACCTATCCTTCAGTGTTGCTTTTGATTACCAAGAAAAATTTCACTCTAAGTGAAGTAAGGCCACATTTTACTGCACCAAAAACTCAAGTCGGTTCTGTCGATTCATAGAGTGGCTGCTGTTAATAAAGAAAAGGCTGTTCATGGATTCATTCTTTTTACTTGTTTAACAGAATTAAACAGAGGTTTTGGCATCATAGAAAAATTGGGTTAATGTTTAGTTTAGTAATAAGATTCTTACCCATTGCATTTCCTTTTTCATGTAGAACCAAGTCACAAAAGAAACGATTTGAAGAAGAATTGAATGAAAGGATGATTCAAGCAATTGATGGGATTAATGCACAAAAGTGAGTTCTTCTTAATCTTTAATTATCATTCATCCTGATAATTTCAGAGATGATATTTCAAACCCTATTATTTGAAAAGATTGTTATTTCCTGCCTAATAAACACTCTCCAAGTAAATTACTAATAAAAAGCATGAGATGTAAACATGGAGAGAAAAATCATAGCAAAATATGTTCAGGAGGTCATATGAAAGATCAATAGGAATTCCTTGTGGGAAAAACTTTAAGTTATAGTAAGTAGCACTATCCATTCAGAATGCATTTATTCCCATGCAAAACCAGAGAACATGGAGCTACCCATGTTCCAAATTGTGGAAGAGTGTTATGTATTAGAATCTGAATTCATGAGGGCACTGGGAAGAAGACCAGGTTTTTCTGAGGTGGGGGCACAATATTGTTCAGTCTATGAAGTCTATAAATTCTATGAATGTCTATTCAGTCTATGAATTGCTGTTGTAGTTTTAAATGGTCCAAGAAATGCCTTAAAAAATTAAAGAAAGTAGTGGCATTCATGGCCTGGACAGAACAGTCACATCCATCAGCCTCTGAAACCACACCAGGTGCATGTGCATTCAATAAATGTTTGTTGAATTAAGTTGTAGTGTAAACATCAGGAGGTCCAAATGAAAAGCTCCATGGAAAAGTTTCCATCCTTATGGAAACTGGACTATCTAATTTTTATCATGAAAGTTGACTCTTGAAAAATGTAAATGATTTTCACCTAGAACTCTGCCTCCAAAATTAAGTTGCACGTCTTTGCAAACTGTGTGCTTCTTCTACATTGTTCATTTTAAGTATTTGTTTTAAAATATTTATAGAGTTTATGAGAAAATTACATGACTGTGCATGTGTGTGTGTGTGTGTGTGTGTGTGTGTGTGTGTAATTGAATATATACCCAATAAAGTATCTTGGTCAGGCTACAGTTGTAATTCAGATATACTGGCACATTGAATTAACACCTGCCTAAAGATCCTTTATGTGCCCTAAATGCAACATGTGGCTTGAATTAAGTCATTTCCTCAAGTATCAGTCCAGTGTTCGTAGCTTACAAAACTCAGTGTTAGGTGCTAGGGACACAAGGAAAGAGAAACCTGGTCTTGAGCACTTCCTGCTACCTACAGGACACAGACAGATAGGTAACTGAAATCTGGACTGGAATTAGGGGGCTTTGCAACTTAATGATGAGCTGGTTTTATTTCCCCTTTATAAATTTCACTCATTTTATTTCCAAGCTTATATAATTCAGGAGCATTTTTAAATTAGATGTTTCTCAATAAAGAAAAAACTTTTAATAAGCTACCTGTATACATGATTCATAGTTTCATAAGTACACAGTTCTGGAAATGAGTATAGTAAAAATATATCTAAATTTTATTTTCTGTCCCTTTTCTATATTAACCAACCTTTGATTCCTCCAATTAGTCTCATAAAAGAGGACAATTACATATTTCTGCAGCTAATGTAATAATAAGAATTGCCAAAAATATCTGTTTCCCTGAATCTAAAGATTATACCCTTGAATCAAAAAGTATTATTGCCTGGTCAGCATGGCTCTGTGGTTGAGCATCAACCTATGGACCAGGAGGTCACAGTTCGATTCCCCATCAGGGCACGTGCCGGGTTGTGGGCTTGATCCCCAGTGGGGGGCACACGGAAGGCAGCCGATCAATGATTCTCCCTCATCATTGATTTTTCTATTTCTCTCTCCCTTTCTCTCTTCATCTCTAAAACCAATAAAAATACATATTTTTTAAGTATTGTTATATATAGTTCCCAGTTTTAATGGTGATTGTTCTGGGACACATTACTGACTTCTGTGCCCCGACTGAAAGTGCAAGTCTTGTCGTTGAGTCTTGTGGGACATTCACACTCATCATGGTCGGCACCATGAGAGTCTTCCTAACTCTCCAGGGGTTCCAGGCACAGCATATCCACATAGACCTGGAGATGTCCCTCCTCAGACGTGCTGGTCTCCAGGGGTAACTTGTCGTTAACGCAAATCTGAGACCTCATGTACACTAGGGGCCCTAACCTGAAATCAGTAAGTGACTGATTACTGGATAAAGTGTAACAGTTCACCTGGCCTTTTCTCCTGGATCCTCAAAGGCCTTCACCCTTTATTTCCCGAATGCCTCTCAAGGAGTCCAAATCCATAGGCAGATGCACAATGGATTGGAAAGTTCTATATTAATAAATTCGTGTGAATTGATTTTTGTTTGAACAGATGTAATTTTTTTTGGAATTTTATGTAAAATACTAGAGGCCCAGTGCACGAAATTCGTGCATGGGGTGGGGGGTGCGTCCCTCAGCCCAGCCTACACCCTCTTCAATCCGGGTCCCCTCGGGGGATGTCCGACTGCCTCTCACAATCCAGGACTGCTGGCTCCTAACTACTCACCTGCCTGCCTGATCACCCCTAACCCCTCTGCCTGCCTGCCTGATTGCCCCTAACTGCTCCCATACCGGCCCAATCGCCCCTAACTGCTCCCCTGCTGGCCTGATCACCCCTAACTGCCTCTGCCTCACCCCACACCCTGGACCCAGGATTCCCTCCTCCAGCCAGTCACAGGCACCCGGGACCTGGGCTTCCCTCCCTCTGGCTGGCCGCAGGCATCCAGGACCTGGGCCAGTCGCAGCTGCAGGAGACCATGGGCAGGCGGCTTCGCCTGGGCCACTTCTCCTGGGCCACAGCCGCAGGTGCCCAGGACTGCAGGGCAGGCAGCTTGTCCCTCTCTTGGGCTGCATCCACAGGTGCTGGCACCCAGGACCGCGGGGCGAGCGGCTTGTCCCTCTCCTGGGCCGCAGGCGCAGCCATTGGCACCCGGGACCACAGGGCGGGCGGCTTGTTTCTCTCCTGGGCCACAGGTGCAGATGCAGCTGCTGGTGCTCAGGACCACAGGGCAGGCAGCTTGTCCCTCTCCCAGGCCACAGGCACAGGTGCAGCCACTGGCACCCGGGACCACGGGGCGGGCAGCTTGTCCCTTTCCCGGGCCACATCCACAGACTCAGCCTCTGGTTCTCGGGACCATAGGGCTGGCAGCTTGTCCCTCTCCTGGGCCGCAGGCACAGGTGCAGCCACTGGCACTCAGGACCATGGGGCGGGCGACTTGTTCCTCTCCCAGGCCGCAGGCACAGGCACAGCCGCTGGCGCCCGGGCCGGGTGGGCAGCTTGTCCCTCTCCCAGGTCACAGCCTGGCTGGTCCCCATTCCTCTCTCTCAAGCTCATTTGTGCCTGGCTGGTCCCCCTTCCTCTCTCCCCAGTGTTGAGTATCTGAGCCATTAAGGCATGACGGCATGAGGGCGTGGCAACCATTTGCATATTAGCTCTTTACTATATAGGATTTTATCTCTAATGTTTTCATATATGTATATGTTCTCTCATCCTATATATAGATATAGATGTAGACATAAGGTTATATATACTTGTAGAAATATACATATCTATGCATATTCATTATCATTCAGGTTATTATATTTGTAATTATTAACATATTTAAGAGAAGTTAGGAAAGGAGAAATATAAATTCATCAGTTAATGACTCAAGCCAGTTGGTCATTATTGGTGTTTATTTTTAGATATTTTTCTTGGTGCACACATTTCAATTTTTTTCTTACTTAACTTTTTTTCAGAAAATATATGTTAATTTTATGGCTAAATGCATGATTATATCAGGCTCTGCGCACCCGGCTTGCTTGGTCATATGTCTGGTGTCTCCGCTTAGCTTGTGATTATATAGAGCATTCCAGTGAAAAGTTCTTTCATTAAGCTCTTTCTCTACTTCAACTACTTTCTTAAGATAGATTTTTGTGAGTCAATCAATAAGTAAGCATGGATACTTCCATATAATTTTTATTCTTTTAACATCTGAGTGACATGTATGTATTTATTCACATGTGTTTATGTTAACATAATATTAGTGATCTGAACTGCTTGATTCTTATATTAGTATTTTCAACTGATATTTTTGTAAAACATGTTCAAATACTATTTTTATTTTATAGAAATAAAAAAACCATAATGATGATTTTACTTATATGTGAAATCTAAAAAATGAAATAAATGAACAAACAGAACAGAAACAGACTCATAGACACAGAGAACACTTTGATGGTTGCCAAATGGAAGAGGGTTTGAGGGATGGGTGAAAAAGGTGTAGGGATTAAGAAGTACAAATTGGTAGTTACAATAGTCAAGGGGATGTGAAGTACATCATAGGGAATATAGTCAATAATATGTTAATAACTATGTGTGGTGTCAGATGGGTACTAGATTTATCATAGGGACCACTTCGTAAGTTATGTAAATGTCTAATCACTAGTCGCACACCTGAAACTAATATAATATTGTATGTCAACTGTAATTATATGTATTTAATTGAAAAAAATATTATAAAGAAAACAAAACATAGCATAACAATGAAAGTATTTTCAGTAAGGGTAAAAGAAGCAAAATCTCCTTGCCCAGAACTTGAAGGGACTCCAAATGGGTTTGAAGTTCTGTGATGTGTTGCTTGGTATAAACGCAGAAATACAGTGCTTCTCTGTGGACCAAATGCTTCAGGACATGACACTACCATGTGATTTCAGTAAAACATCAGGGAACACATTTAATAATGTACTTGAATCCCTAGTTATTTAATTAGGATAACTTGAGTTTCAAGCTGGTACAACAGATGGTTGTTAATATCAAATTTTCCAAGGAGGGCAGTGTGAATAGGAATATTATATTTGCGGATTCCATATCCAGTTATTTGGCATTGTACCTTTTTTAAAATATTCAATTTTGGATGATTTACAATAAAGAAGAATGCAAGTCACTTTTTTAAAAGTAGTTCCAGATGTTTGGTTGGAGGTTTGGTTTTATGATGTCTGCCCTTTTTATTTCTAGGCAATGGCTCAAGTCCGAAGACATTCAGAGAATCTCATTGCTTTTCTACAATAAAATACTGGAAAAAGAGGTAAGCTATATTTTTCTTTAAAATCAATCATTTTTTATGACATTTTAGTTTTTCAAATTTCTTCATGAAATTATACTCGTGTTTTTTCTTACTTGTGACATTTAAACTGCCTCTAGCTATATCCAACTCTTTCTACCTTTTCTACAATTCTTCCATGCATATATTGTTTTGTCATAGTTCTTGGAACCAAACTTCATCTCTGGCTAGTCATCATTCTCAATACTCCTGGTGGTATATGATGTCTGGAACACGTCTGAGATTGGGAGCTTAAAGAAAGGAGCGTGACCTAAACAAATTCTTCCTGATAAATTTACAGTGACTTTGCACAAATTATTTCAACTTTTTGACAAAAATATGAGATTTACAGTCAACGTGTTTGGGAGAATTAGGAACCTCAAACTTTTAGGTTTTGTTGCATCTAAATACTTTCACATTATGACTCATAAAGTAAGAGCTATTTCAGGCACACATAATAAGCAGACATTTAATTTTTACATGTCAAGTTTAACATGGATTTTCTAAAATGAATTAAATAATTATTATAGAAAGGACAACTGCTCTAGGTCAGCTTTATTTGATTTGCCTTTTGTTTTGTGTTGATACCAAAAAGGAACAAGTTAGAGGCGATTTTTATTATCCAACCATGTAATTACAGTCTTAGTTTGAACAAAAGCTACTGTATTTAAAATGCTATTAAGGGAATTCAGTTCATTGTTTTATGGTTATTGAACAGAAAAAATGAAATACCAAAATTTCTCCCAAAATTCATCAGGGTTGGATTATCCAGGGGTCCTCAAACTACGGCCCACGGGCCACATGCGGCCCGCCGAAAACATTTGTTTTTTTACTTCAAAATAAGATATGTGCAGTGTGCATAGGAATTTGTTCATAGTTTTTTTTTTAACTATAGTCCGGCCCTCCAACGGTCTGAGGGACAGTGAACTGGCCCCCTATTTAAAAAGTTTGAGGACCCCTGGATTATGCAGTTACACCAACATTTTCTTTTTTTACTAGTGGTCAAGAAGGTCAATTGTCTGCTTCTAAGTCAACATACTGACTACAGATAGTTTACCAAATTGATGTTTTATATAATTCATTACTATTATTTTGACCATTTTTTCCTTGAATAACTTTAACACATACTGATGGTTACTTAATGTGTAAATGGTAAAGTAGTCCCTTCCTGGTAGAAGTCCATCTCCTTTATTAATTCTATAACTCATAGCTCTGCACAAAGCCCAGCAGAAGGGAAAAGATAAGGATGTAATTGAATGCGTAGAATGTAATTACATTTCTGCGCTTTTGCTAATGTAGCTCCTTTATCAACATGTAAATTATCCCGGCTAGTAAGTCACAAAATTCATCAGAAAAACATTCTAGCAAATAGAAGGTGATTGTCGTTTTAAAATGCCACTTTTGCTGACATTGCCCATGAAGACATATTTGCAGAGGCCAACTTTCAGGCAAGGTTGAGAGAGCATTGAGATTTAAGCTTGCTTTTTGTCCATCTATCCCCAGCCTGCTCTTCAGCCCTGCAGGAAGGATACAAGGTAGCAAGGAAGCAAGGAAGAGAAACTTCAATTCACCACCCAGAGATCCAGCATCCCTCACTAAAACCCCAGTGGCTAAAACCCCAGCAATTCATACTATAACTTCCCATAACTTGGGGAGCAGTCTGTGCAGATACAGCTAATGCAGCCTGCCAGTATTGTCCGGGGGTCTCAATAGCATTGCCACAGAAACTTTATTTCCTTTCATTTTATTATAAAACTCTTTTGAGAAGCAGTATAGTCTCAGCTGCAACTTTGGCTGTCGTTTTTCCTGCATAACTCAGGCAGGGGCAGTCCCAGGTGGGCAGCTACACTGGTCAGTGTACAGTCCTGGGTGGGATCGAAAGCCACGTGGACAAGTGGAAAGAATCTCCATCAGCCAGGCTCAGACAAGTAAACAGAATGAATGTGGACCTAGACAAAGCCCGCTGGGCTTCTCTGGCTTGTAAATTTACACATTACCTCTAAGTAGCACTAAAATAAATAACAAAATAAAAGACTAAAACTAGTAAATTGAAGGAGGAAATTACATTTCCTCAGTAGCATTCAAAAGTGAAATATGTGAAAATTTATTTGCTTTCCCCAAATAACTGTGGGCAACAAGGGAACCAGGGCTCCCGCACAGTTCACTCAGTTCACTGGTCCATCAGTCACTCACTTGTCAGGTGCTCTCTCTCCTTGATGGAGTGATTGATTCAGTTACCTTTAAATGGGTTCCTGAACAGGCCGGCTTATATAAGTCACGGTCTTTGGAAGTTACAGCTCATTTGGAGGGAGGAAGTACTCATTGCTGGGGATGAACAGCCATCGTCCTTAGCTCGTTTGTGCCACAGTCTATAATGTAGGAGTGTGATGCATGAACTGGGTAGAGTTAGGCTGCTAGATGACTGCTTCAGCCCTTCTCTTACTGAACTGCCACTCACAGTTTCTTCCTTCTCCCCCTTAGTACCGAGCCACGGCACTGCCAGCGTTCAAATATTACGTGACCTGTGCTTGCCTCATTTTCTTCTGCATCTTTATCGTGCAGATTCTCGTGTTACCAAAGTAAGTGCATGTGGTTCTCCATTGGGATTCTCATCTGGTACCATCCTACTGGCCCATGATGCTTAAGGGTGTGAGGAGATGGTAGTTTCTAAACAGAGGGGTTATGTACCATGTCACAGTGATGGTGGAAGGGGTAGACCTCAGGATCTGTGAAGTTAAGTGGTCTCCATGCATCATGTTTAGTTATAGAAATATTGGATTTTCAAAGTGGACATGTGGATTCATGTTCCAGTGTTTCCTTCTGCTTTGATTTTCATATTACTCTGATGCCCAGCTTAAGAAATATAGCCCAGGAAAACTTTACCAAAAAAGGCAAAATTGCCCGATGTTGTTTCTAATATACAAATAACATCATTGTATATTGAAAGGACAAAACCTGCTCTGGGCACACTTAGCCCACCCATTCATTCTGATTTCACAGTCTTCTCCATGAAGTCCAGGCCCTGCCCCCATCTCTGATTGTTACAGGTCACTGTCCACCTCGCCTCTCCCAGGACAGACCTGAAACAGACAGGAGAAACCGGGTGAGCTGGATTTCACAGGTTCACACTTTGGGGTGGACTCCTGCTAGTCACACCTATTGGTGAAAATCCAGTCACTCTATGATTCCTGGATTGTCTTTCTCCCTCACCTTCTTAATGAATGAAGTGTACACCAACTGACTTCCTTTAAAGAAACAGATTTTTCCCATTCTACAGTCTAAAAGAAAAAGAAAACAAATCTCTTGTCTTTTGATAACTGGGGATATAGACATAAATTTTAAGATAAATGTTCTTTCCCCTTATTATTGCCTACTCTGTTAAGGCAAAACAATCATTTTTAATTTAGTATAATTTAGAGCATTTGCGTTTAACTTCTGGGGCACAGCCAGCATTTGTGGGCAACTTGAATTGCTAAGGCTGGGTTACATTTTGTCTCATTGATAGAAAGCAAACTAGAAATGAAAAGTCTGTCTTTCTCTCTGTACTCGAGAGGATATTCTTCTGAACACTGAGCCCATTCAAAGGCTTTATAGAAATAAAACAAATCAAAATATTACTCATATATGTACAATCCAAAACTATCAGACCCCTTTTAGGAAAGGGTTCCCACTAGATTTCCCCTTCCCCATAAGTTAGCATTAAAATACGTGGGCCAATTGAGTTCTTCTAAAACTTAAGTGAAATTTGCTAATGTCAACTTACAAGTTTTTTATTTTTAAAAAAGTTAACGTTGGTAGGAGCATCGTCCCATACAACAAAAAGGTTGTGAGTTTGATTCCGGTCAGGGCACATACCTAGATTGAAAGGTCAGTTCCTGGTCTGGGCATGTGCAGGAGGCGACTGATTGATGTTTCACTCTCTCCCTCTCCCTTTCTCTTTCTCTGAAATCAATGGAAGCATATCCTCAGGTGAGGATAAAAAAAAAGTTCTTACATCTCTGTCATGTATTTGGATTAATAATTTATACAATCTTATCAGAGAGCAAAATAATAAAACATTCTCTTTTTTAAAAAAAAGTTATATAGATGATACAAGTACTACCAAGGGAAATGGACCCTTATTATTACTCTCAAGTAGATAAATTCATTCATTTTTCTGTATCTTCCTAATAAGTATTTTTTATATTTTCTACATCATAATTAGTTTATCACTCACTGGAAGGAGTTGGAAGAGAGGAAAGTGAGTCAGCATTTTAAAAGATGATGTCAAAGATGCCCTAGCTGGTTTGGCTCAGTGGATAGAGTGTCGGCATCCAGACCAAAGGGTCCTGGATTTGATTCCAGTCATGGGCATGTACCTTGGTTATAGGCTCCTCCCCAGCCCGGGCTCTGGTGGGGGCTCATGTAGGAGGCAACCAATCGATGTGTTTCTCTCACATTGATGTTTCCCTCTGTCTTTCCCTCTTTCTTCCACTCTCCCTAAAAATCAATGGAAAAATATCCTCAGATGAGGATTAACAACAACAAAAAAAAAGATGAAGTCAAAGATGACAGACTTCCAGGGACCAAGAAGAACATTTCATGGCATTATACTTTTAAAAGGAGATGTCTGCTCTGTCGTTGCTTTTATTTTCGTGTCTCTCTTTTATTGCATTGTTTATTTATGAGGACCCATACATATGTTATTTAATTATGGCAGTCCATTCTCTCAGGTATCATCACCAGTTATTATGTGTTTCTTTAGCAACAAGTTAGACTTCGAGTGTGAACATTGCGAAATCTGTGCTGGTTGCATTTCCCTCTTTGTGTTGGCAGTCAGAAAGTTCAGAGGAAGGCCTGCGGGCTCCTCAAATAAAGAGTTGAAACTTGAGTGTGTGTGTGTGTGTGTGTGTGTGTGTGTGTGTGTCACTCACTGAATGACTTATTACAGGGAAAGGACACGTTAAAATTAGCCTAAGGAAGAGACACATAGGGCAGAGTCTGGAAGGGGCCCAAATGCAGAGCTTCTGGCTGTTCTCTCCCAAGGGATTACCTTCTCCCAGCCACCATGTATGGCAATACCCACCAAGTGTCGTCAACCAGGGAAGCTCACCCAAACCTTTGGTGTCCAGAATTTTTATTGAGGCTCAATCACGTTCTGCCCATGTGACTGCCTGTTGGTCTCCAGCCTCCTCCTGATATGGGGCTAACATATTGAGTCTCCAGTCCCTTCATAGTTGAGAACTGCACCTCCTGTACCAGCTTTATATTGTACTAGAGGCCCGGGGCACTAAAATTTGTGCCCTGGGGGGGGGGGGGGGGTCCCTCAGCCCGGCCTGTGCCCTCTCGCAGTCTGGGACCCCTCGGGAGATAACGAACTGCTGGCTTAGGCCTGCTCCCGGGTGGCAGAGGGCAAGCCCAATCCCTAAGTGCAGTCCCTGGTCAGGCTCAGAGCAGGGCCGATTGGGGAGTTGGGGCACCGCCCCGTCATGCACAGAGCAGGGCGGATCGGGAGGTTGCGATGCCACCCTCAGTCACGCTCAGGGTAGGGCCGATTGGGGGGTTGGGGCACCGCCCCCTGTCACACTCAAGGCAGGGTCGATGGGGAGGTTGCGGCGCCACCCCTTGTCACGCACAGAGCAGGGCTGATCAGGGGGTTGGGGCACCTTCCCCTGTCATGAACAGAGCAGGGCAGATAGGGAGGTTGTGGCCCC
>NW_005353967.1:2034928-2052398 GCF_000412655.1 Myotis brandtii | reverse complement strand
CTGTGGGAGCGCACTGACCACCAGGGGGAAGCTCCTGCATTGCGCGTCTGCCCCCTGGTGGTCAGTGTGTGTCATAGTGACCAGTCATTCCCAGTCGTTCTGCTGTTAGGGTCAATTTGCATATTACCCTTTTATTATATAGGATAGAGGCCTGGTGCATGGGTGGGGGCCGGCTGGTTTGCCCTGAAGGGTGTCCCGGATCAGGGTGGGGGTCCCGCTGAGGTGTCTGGCCAGTCTGGGTGAGGGGCTGATGGCTGTTTGCAGGCTGGCCAAGGCCCCCAGCGGGGACCCTCACCCCATGAGGGTGTGGCCAGCCTGGGTGAGAGGGGCTGGGGGCTGGGACCTGCACCTGACTTACGCAGCACTGGCCCCCCTGCCTGGGTCCGCTCCGGGACCACCCGAGCCACCATGCCAGCTCGGGCTGGCCCCCCTGCCTCTGTCTCCGTCTCCGTTCCAGGCCTCACCTGCACGCACAACCTCCTCCTGTCTGGTCGTGACCTGTTAGGGAGTCCCAGCCTAATTTGCATATTACCTTTATAGATATATAGATATATAGATATATAGATATATAGATATATAGATATATAGATATATAGATATATAGATATATAGATATATAGATATATAGATATATAGATATATAGATATATAGATATATAGATATATAGATATATAGATATATAGATATATAGATATATAGATATATAGATATATAGATATATAGATATATAGATATATAGATATATAGATATATAGATATATAGATATATAGATATATAGATATATAGATATATAGATATATAGATATATAGATATATAGATATATAGATATATAGATATATAGATATATAGATATATAGATATATAGATATATAGATATATAGATATATAGATATATAGATATATAGATATATAGATATATAGATATATAGATATATAGATATATAGATATATAGATATATAGATATATAGATATATAGATATATAGATATATAGATATATAGATATATAGATATATAGATATATAGATATATAGATATATAGATATATAGATATATAGATATATAGATATATAGATATATAGATATATAGATATATAGATATATAGATATATAGATATATAGATATATAGATATATAGATATATAGATATATAGATATATAGATATATAGATATATAGATATATAGATATATAGATATATAGATATATAGATATATAGATATATAGATATATAGATATATAGATATATAGATATATAGATATATAGATATATAGATATATAGATATATAGATATATAGATATATAGATATATAGATATATAGATATATAGATATATAGATATATAGATATATAGATATATAGATATATAGATATATAGATATATAGATATATAGATTTATAGATATATAGATATATAGATATATAGATATATAGATATATATACACACACACACACACACACACACACATATGCTTTATTTTATTTGTATTTTGATTTTTTCTTTGATATATATAGACCCGCTTTACCCTCTTATTTTCATTTACCTTGCTTTTCTTTTGTTCTCCACTTCTCTTCCTAACTTATTTTTTTTCTTTATTAAGTTAAAAGGAAATATATGTATTCTTAACTTAATAAATTTTAAAGGTAATCGTTATATTTCTTCTATAATTATTTCTTATCATTTTAGGTCCAGATGGTAATTATAGTCAATATTTATTTAGATTTACCCATATTGTTTACCAATTCTTTGCTCATCGATGCTTTTTAAAAATTCCTTTCTTCATTTTTCTTCTTACTGATGTATATTATTTATTACTTCTTTTATTGAGGGTCTGTGAGTTCCCTGAGTTCTCATCGTCTTTGCTAAATACATGTGTCGGAGGTTCACAGAGCATTGATGGAGGGACCCATATCACTACTTGGGGGAGGAGAAGTGAGAGCACAGAGGGAAGAGAGCCGTGGCACTAACTGGAATTCCAGAGAAAGGCTTTGTTTACCCATTTAAATCGTTTATAACTAATATGACTTTCAGACTTTTTTGGTGGGGGAGGAGTCTGTAATCTCTGCTGGTTTCTTTCTCAGCAAACATGCTTCCTTGCCCCTGTCAGAACCATCTTTAAGCAATGAACCGGCTGGGAAAAACCAGAGAGGAGAAAGGACCTAGTCCTGAATCAGCCTTTTCCATTTACTGTAACAATATACTTGATTAAAGTGCCAAAGTCGAAAATCCTCACTAAAAAAAATGCGACTTTCCTTGCCTCATGACAGGGAGGAGTCAGCTTTGCTTTTCAGTAAGTACATAAATCAGTTATACTTGGGTTTTAAAAAGAAACAGCTTTGCAACCAGAATGTTAATTAAAATTGGTTATGTTATATAACTTCATGGTATGCTTAATGGGCCTGAACATGCTTTTGATAGAACAGGCATGATAAATGGTTATAATTAAGAGCTTTTGAGCAGCCATTACTTTGCTTGGTGGTATTTCTGTTCCCTGAGATAAAGCGTACCTCCAACTGAACAAGAGGGTCTGTGCGCCATGGACAGGAACACGGGACAGCCTCAGGTTGAGCATGTCAGTGAGAATTCGAGCCACTCTGGGTCTGAATGCCACGTTGTGACATCGTATTCTAAATACAAGATCGTATCATCTACAAGTAGAGATAGTTTTACTTGTTTGTTTCCAATCTGATGCCTTTATTTTATTTTTGTGCCTAATTTCCCTGGCTAGCTCTTCCGGTATAATGTTCAATAGGAGTAGCCCCAGCACACATATATTCTTGGAACAATGAGCAAGATTTTTATTGTTTCCATCTTTATTAATAAATCTTTTCAAAATTTGTTTCAATCTTTTTATTGTTAAATTATATACATTTGAATACACTAGTCAAATAAGAAATCACAAGAGAAATTAGAAAGTGCTTTGTATATCAAAACATAACATCAAATTATCTGGTATGTACTTAAAGCAGTCATTTAGAGAGGAATTTGTAGCTTTCAAATGCTAAAAAAAAAAAAAAAAAAAAGAAAGAAAGCAAGAAAATGAAACAGTTAAAATAAAAAGTCTCAGTTTCCAATTTAGGAAGCCAGGAAACAAAGAGCAAATCAAGAATGTAGAAGGGAATAATTGGTAAAGAAGGAAGAAAAAATCGATAAAATAGAAGCCAATCAATACAGAAATAGTAAAGCCAAAAGTTGATTTTTTGAAAAAGTTTAATTATTGCTAAACCATTACCAAACTGATCAAGAAAGAAAAAGAGATAATCACAAAGCACCCAAACTAATAACATAAGGAATAAAAGGGAATCCACTACAGAGCCTACAGACATTGGCAGGATAAATATGGAATGTTATAAGTTACTCAAGGCCAGCAAGATTTAAAATTAGATGAAATGGAAAAATTCATTGTAAGGAGAGTCTATCAAACCTGACACATATAGAATAGACCATTTAAATGTGTATGTACATATTAAATTTGATTTTTTTTAAATCTTCACACAAAACTTCACATGCAGGTGATTTTCTGTATGAATCCTACTATACATATTAAGAAAATAAGATGGAAGGAACTGCTCAAATATTAACGAATTTTATAAGTGTAAATGGATAAAAATATCCTATTCATGGACAGAAGCTCAAAGATTGAGGCTACAAATCAAAGGCCACACTTTTGTATTATATATGGGAGATCAACCTAAAATTAAAAGAGAAAGTTTGGAAATAAAGATGGAAAATAGTTATTTTGAGAAACAGCTTACAGAAAAAAGAAAGCAGCAGTAATATAAATTTCTGACAATACAGAATTCAAATGCAAGGCATTCAACATGACAAAAGACCTATTATGGTACAGTCACCAAGAAAGTTTAACAATCATAAATCTTTGTGCACTCCAGCATCTCTTTGAAGTAAATAAAGAGAAACTATTAAAATGTTCAGATATATTGACAAATCCACAATCCTACTTGGAAATCTTAATGCATTCTAAAATTGACAGACCAAATTGAGTCAATAAGTCAGCCCACTGGGGATTTGAATAGATATATTTAGAGAACATGCTTTGTTTCCAGAAAAATAGAAAATACATATCATTTTTAAAAAGCCATAAACCATCATAGAAGTAAAGCCTGTTGATCACAGCCTAGAAGAAAAATAAACTGTCAAAGTATAAATAATAAGCACAATCTCTAATCAAATCTGTTGAAATTAGAAATAACAAGAACAGACCAAAAATAGCCTCTTTGTAGAATTTATAAGTTAGACTTCTGAATTACTCTTGTATTAAAAGGAAATTGAAATTACAGGCCTTTTAGAAAAGAATGACAATTGAGTAGCTATAAATCAAAGCTATGGGATTTGGCTAAAGTGGTAATTATGGGAATATTTATGTGCTTAAGTACATTTATTAGAAAATACAAAAGATTAGCAACAAGTGACAATTAAGCAAAAGAACAATGTAAGTTTAAATGAAGACGGATTTTTTTGAAGTTAAATCAGAAACTAATAATCTAAAAAACTATCAGAATGCATAGACTTTAATAATATTCCAAAAGCTTTGAGAAAATCAACAAACATGCAAAGTTTCAAAAGTCTGATTTAAAGAAAAAAGATAAAAATAAGATTTAGTACAAAAAGAAATTACTTCAAATATGGAGACTTTAAAATTTTCAAGAGAATAATATAATATTTTACATTTGAACATCTAAATAAAATGGATAATTTTCTAGGAAAATTTTCCAAATTGACTTAAAAAATAGAACCAGTAAACATGACAGAAATGTGACATATCTACTTCTAATCATGGATCAGGAATACAATTTCATGAACACAAACGTCACCCACACAACTTAATAGAGAAATAGCTTTTAGGCAAGTCTCCTAAGATATCTGGGTTTCAGTTTCTCATCAGTAAAATGAGGTGATAATATTAACTTCTATCCAGGAGTAAATTAACTATACATATAAAGTCCTTAGAAGAGTGCTTGGCATGTAGTAAATGATCTATGAATGTTGATTTGTGTCATCGTATCATCATATCATCACCATCACCTCATCAGATGGTTTTATAGTTGAGATTTACCAAACCTTCAATAAACAATTACTCGTTTGTTATCTAAACAGTTTCGGACCTAAGAAAAAGAAATAATGTTTCTGAGCTCAACCTTATGAGGCTGGCATTACCTTGATATTCAAAAGGAACCAGGTGAACATAGAGTCAAATGAAACTCTTGAGAGCTTATTTTATAAGAATAAAATGGATGAGAAAGGTGGCAAACAAAAGTTCAGCAGATGAGTTACCGTGTTCCTCTTTAGTCCATCCCTCTGAGGTGTGCACTGCTTCACAGTCCCCTCCTTCCTCACTGTCTTGTCTAAGCAGGAGGCTCTGAGAATGTGTAGGGGAGATAATGAGGCTGGGGCAACTGGTGGTAGCCAGGGCCTCTGTGGCCTCAACCAGGGTCTGAGGACTGGAGTGATGTCTTAAGGAAGGATGTTCTAGAAGGTAAGGAGACAAACAGTGCTTATCTCTACTAGACTGTAAGCAGCTAAAAATATGGTTGACATCTTAATCATCTTTGTGACATTGCAGCCTAACATAGGCCTGGTGCATGAGCTGAGTCAATACTATAGGTGTATGTGGTATATAAACACCTTCCCACTAGAGATTGATTTCAACTTGTTGCTGACTTGCATCTAGATCTTCCATCTGTCTATTGACATTCGGAGTGTTGCTGCTCTTCTCTCTCTTCAGTTTCTCTAGCCAGTGTCATTGGCATGAGTTTTATTATGGTCTCAGACACACCTGACCTCTCCTTGGATATTCCATTTGAATTTCATCTTTGATTATTCATTGTAGTTCTGCTCTTTTGATACCCCCCAACCCCTTTTATCTTTGGAATAAATGAAGGTTTAAGAGGCTTTAATTTTTTAATTTTTTAAAGGACTGCTCAGAAATGTATATAATTCTTATAAATACTTGTAACCTGTTGGTAGCACGATCTGTAACTCAGTGGGCACATTGTTCACATGATCATAGAAAGCTTGTGTGTTCATTGACTCGTGCAAGAATGTAAAAGCCGGGGCCTGTGAAAGCTTGGGAGAACTTCAGAAAACACTTAGATGCATTTATTTTTTAAGGAAGTTGAATCTGGTTGGATTGTAGTGGGGAGGGTGAAGACTCAGTGTTACCTAAGTGAACGGGAGTAAGAATGCTCTGGAGGCAGCAGCTGCCAAAACATCAACAGCAGGGAAGAGGACACAGTGACGGAAAGTGCTTGTTGCATAGGTGAGTCCAAAAAAAGATAATTTTTTAATAAAGGACTGTGTATAGGGTGGTTTTAATGAGCCATCATCACAAGTCAACCAGACACAACTGTGGACGTAATTTTCTATGGACATATTTTCAGTTTTGTTTTACGTTCATTTTCATTTCTCAAAAAAATTAGTGAGGATTGAAGTCCTCATTTAAT
Source organism: Myotis brandtii (assembly GCF_000412655.1). Lineage (NCBI taxonomy): Eukaryota > Metazoa > Chordata > Mammalia > Chiroptera > Vespertilionidae > Myotis > Myotis brandtii. Next base: position 2,045,933 of record NW_005353967.1, on the reverse strand, counting down.
TAAGTCCTAATTAAGATGAAGATATGGCTGACGGCTTTCCAGGATAAGAGAAACTCTCCCCACACTAACCCATTCTTTTCTCTTTCCTGTAGAACCTCCATCCTCGGGATCTCCTTTGGAGCTGCGTTCCTCCTGCTTGCCTTTATCCTTTTTGTCTGCTTTGCTGGACAGCTTTTGGTAGGTACTTCAAATATTGAACTTCTTTGAAAACTGTGCTCATTGAATGAAAACTGATTTCTTACCTAAAACAGGGGGGTTATTGACTTACCATTTCAAGACATACAGATCCCAGTAAAGAAACATGTGTCCTTCCTGTCGTCTGCCAAAAATACAAACTGACGCAGCTCACACACAACCAAGACACTAATTTGAAGATTATTTGAGATGTTGGATGTCACATCATAAAATTGTAGTTAGGTCCACTTGCTTCTGTCAGCAATTTTTATCATCTTCTCAACATTTTCAGAGTATTTATAACTGTGACTATATAAGTATAATGGGAGACTTTGAGTATACAGGAGAATTAAAACTCAAACCAAATATATCTTTTATATCAACTTTCCAGATATAAAATCTTAGAACATCAAAATGGCAAATGTAAAAATATTTTTTAGTGTTTTAACTTACAGCAATCATTGCAAGCTCTTATGGTTTAGATGCTAGTTCTGGATATAAAAAGTAAATCTACTTGAGTCTAAAGCAGTGGTTCTCAACCTTCCTAATGCCGCAACTCTTTAATACAGTTCCTCATGTTGTGGTGACCCCCAATTTCATTGTTACAAATTGAACATAATTAAAGCATAGTGATTAATCACAAAAACAATATGTAATTATATATGTGTTTTCCGATGGTCTTAGGCGACCCCTGTGAAAGGGTCGTTCGACCCCAAAGGGGTCGCGACCCACAAGTTGAGAACCGCTGCTCTAAAGCAATGAAAGTATCCTAAGAAGGCCAGCAACGGGACAGAAGTCACAAAAGAGAGCTGATGTTCCATTTTGTTCATTGGAGATGGGTTGAAAGAGGAGAGGCCACTTTTGAGCAGAGTTCATGGGCATCCTCTGTGGAGACACTTCCCTTATTTTTTTTAACCAAAATTTTAATGTCACAAATAGTTTGTTACACAAAATAAATAGGAATAATCCTTAAAATATCTGCCAATGAATGAATGAATTTTTTTTTATTTTCAGATATCAGCTTTAAAAAGTTAGTAAATAGCAAACTTGAAAGTAGCACAACAAAACCATACTTCTAGAAATGCATTTTATGAATGAATGCATTTTATGAGATGTGTGAGGTTAAGGAAATTTCATATTTTTCATATTTCTGAAGTCATGATTTCTTCCAATTAGACTTTGACAAGAGCAAGTAGATGACACAACCAAGGAAGCAGACCTAGAGTGTGCAGGGCTCCTGGTCACTTCTCAAGGTTGTGCTACACCCATAGGATGCACTGTGGCTTCTAGGAGAGCACTTTTCTCATTCTACCTGGTTTTACCCTTTTCATGTGTTTCTTCATTGTAATGTCTTTTTGCTTTTTAAAAACATATGGTAGTATTACCTCCAGCAACATCAGTACAGTGACAGAATAGCCTCTTAATGGTTTGGAGCCCCGGGTGTCCATTGTATTCTAGTCTGTGTTGAAATCTTTTGCCCAAAAAGTGCTAAGATTCCAAAGCATGTCTCTGTCTCCATGTCGCCCTCCTCTGCCTTGTACCTTTACAAACGTGTGTGGGTTTCTATTTGCTGGATCATAGTTTAGATTATTTAAATTGGATTGGAAACTCTCCCACAAGTGAGACTAAGGTTTCTGATTTCCTGGCATGCACACAGCATCTCTTGAAAATCCCCTGAAGGTACCATAGGTTGTAGAGAAGAGAGGACTGGGTAAATATTGACCCATGGGAATCCTTGTCAAGTTCTAAAATGCTTCATACACAAAGAAGCCTGATTTTCTACGTTCAGATTTTCCTTGGGTGGAAAGCATTTGGCTCCACCCTCTGTCTTCCTGGCCTCCAGAAGGATGTGGAAGCCCATTTCTCAAGTTTTTAGAACAGGAACTATCATTTGTGCTTCTTTTGAAATGCAATCCTCATTGTAAAGCACCTTATATCATTTTGCCTCAGGAGCCATAGTTGTCATTTTCTAGTCCAAAGCATCTAGTTGTGGGATCATAGTGTATATTTAGGGTTTCAAGTTCATTTTTTTTCCTTCCCACTAAGTTTCTGTAAAAAAGGAACACAGGGCTGGAGGCTGAAAAATGAATCTGCAGAGCAACTTTGCTGTCTGTGTGGGAATGCTCTGCTCTCATGAAAAGTTTCCCCTTTCAGCCTCAGTATAATCCATCCTCACCATGGAACTTTTCACGGCTCTTGATTCCCCCTGTACCCGCCCTGTGGTCCTTCAGGGCGATGGAGAGAGAGCCCACACACACAGTGCCTGCTTCCTCCAGTTCCTGGGGGGGCTTTTCAGACCTTGACACCCACACACCTGATGCTCAGGGGTTCTTTTTAACTCTTTGTTGTCTCAAAGAAAAATTTCAAGGCTGCAGATGAACTGGTGCCTGCCTCGGCCTCACAAGAAGAGCCTGTATTTTGACAAAATGGTCAGGAAGGCTAGACTTAAAGACAGCTTGGTCTTTCTAAACTTGAATCAGTAGGATCCGTGAATGAGTCTCCCCCCAGTGGCCAGCTGGAATCCTTGATCCAGAGGTAATCCTGGTAAAATTCAAAAAGGAGTTCTTCTCATTCCAATAAGAGGTTCCTTTTACTATTTATGTGATTCTGTAAGGATTTTTTTAACTGTAAACATCAAACATTAATGCACAGCCAATCTAAGAAGGCTTTCTGTATGCTTTCTAGTCTACCCTCCAAATTCAAGCAAAATCTATGCATAGCACAAATACTCCTTGGTGATCTTGGAGAATACATTGCTACATCCTAACTGCCCATTCCCTGGCCTCCTGAAAACTACCAAATTGTATGAGGTTTTATTATGCTTTGCATTTAATTACGGATGAAATACTGAGTTTATGAAAAAGTACTTAATAACCCAGACTCACCTTCTATTAACTTATGTTAACTTTCTGAAAACGTAAATGCCAAAGGCAGTATTCATACTAATATTGATATTAAATTCTCTGTGTGAAGAATTAAAGTAAAATACTTTCATATAAAGGAGGTTGATAAAAGGTGAGCCTGACTGATATTTTTCCACCAAGAGCTTTACCTTTGTTACCCTCTGTTACACAAAACATACATGGCAAGTAAATAAAATTGATTGGTCATTGTACAACTGGGTTTGATTTTTTAAAAACAGGTGGAGAAACATCAAAATGGGCAAAAAAATAAGAGTGCTAATGAAATGCAATTCTTTCCTGTTGATTAAAAAATCACACAGGTGTTCATTCAGTGACACATTCTGAAAAAATTTTTCAGGAAAGTATTTGTTAGTGTCAGTATTGCAGTGAGAAGCCCAGACTGCCCCCCACCCTCACCCCTGCCTTAGGGGCTAAGGCAGCCATGCTCCCCCTGCCCTGCCCCCATGGCCCACTCCTCAGTTCTTGCCCATGTGGGTGCCCTCCACACTTGCTGGCCTTCCTAGAAAACTTGTCAGAAACTGCCCCAGCCCTTGTGAGGTGTCCTTTTTTGAGCTCCTGAGACTTAGGGTCTGTACCACATAATTTGGCACTTGATTACATGGCAGCTCATTCGACCCCCTTTTTGTGAGTGTGACTGCTTTCTCCCCTGATATATAGCAGGTTCCTTACGACAAGAATTGTTTCCTACACTTGCTTCCTCTCTCCCAGTGAACCCAGCAGAATGCTGACCACGGAACTGTGTTGAATAGCATGTGCTAAGTCCCTGCTGCTGGACTCCTATCATTTCTATCTTCCTTCCTCCCATCCTCCAGCAGGCTCTGTGTAGCATCCCCTTGTCTCACCAAAGCCATCATTCCCAGGGGCCCCTGAGAGCCCAGGTTAATCTTTTCTCAAGACATCCTTGCCAGGAGCAGGTTCTGTGTGTACAAGAATGTGTGAACGAGAGAGCAGTGGTGACAGTGGCCCCATCTTGCTGCCTTAGAACTCCTTCTTACATGTGCCATGATTCCTTGACTCCGACATGCTTCCGCTTACTCCTCAGTTGGAAATGATCCTCTCATCTTCCTAACCCAGCCCTGTGGAGCCCACAGCCAGCTTTCCCAGTGCCTGCTGACTGGGCTTCCTCTTTGGTATTCTTATTTGTATTATTTTAGATGAAATGATCCTCAGTGAGTTTGCGTCAGCCCTGTTTTGTTCATTGTCGTACTTTAGGCACTTGAACCACAAGATAAATATTTAATATCAGTTAGCTTGAAGGAATGTTGGGTTGCACCCAAATGCAACCTCCTGGCACCACTGCTCAGAAAATGTCCCACCATGTCCTCACACACCCTCAGTTCTTCCTTGCTGGCAGCTCTGAATTCAGCTACCATCGCTGCATCCCTGCTCCTAATTCTGGCAGGCTGCTGGCCAGGGACATCCTGGCCCATTACCCTGGAGTCCTCTCATGTCATATCTCATTAGGCGCCTTGGCATCAGTGCCTCCAGAGGTACTTAGCTTCCAATGGCAGAGGCTGGTTGGCATTTCAGAGTTGGAAGCTCGAGAGCTGAAACAGAACCCAGGACTCTGGGGTGCCATGGGCTTCAGTGAGTTTCCTATTCTGATCATTCAGAAGTTTCCCCCCATGGAAAATAATGCAGAAGGAGTTGTGAGCATATCTCTTGAAGATGGAAATGGAGACTGGAGCAGACTCATAATTATCAGTGTGATAATTATAAGACCTGCAAAGGTTTCCTACCCTCGGTTAAGATTCTTTAACAGTGGTTCTCAACCTTCTGGCCCTTTAAATACAGTTCCTCATGTTGTGACCCAACCATAAAATTATTTTCGTTGCTACTTCATAACTGTAATGTTGCTACTGTTATGAATCGCAATGTAAATATCTGATATGCAGGATGGTCTTAGGCAACCCCTGTGAAAGGGTCATTCGACTGCCAAAGGAGTCGCGACCCACAGGTTGAGAACCGCTGCCTTAGAAGAAACACACATTCTGCAGTTAATGAGATAGAACCTTGCATTTGCTACAAACTTGCCCTGCAATGTAGAACAAGTAGGTGTTAGAGCCAGAATCTGAATCTAGCCTGAGAATTCTTAAAATTAATTGGAGACAGGTTCAAGGGGGCTAGTCTATATGTGGAGTCGCCAACAAACAAGTGCCCAGCACTAGACAGTGATGTCTATGTTCATGGTCACTGGCCAGCACAGCACTGAGGGTGCCTTGTGTTGACTGCTGAGCACCCATTGATAAAAATCCTATATAATAAAAGCCTAATATGCTAAGTGGCCAGTCATCCGGTCGTCTGTTCAACCAATCAAAGCATAATGTGCTAATGATATGCTAAGGCCACTTAACCACTCGCTATGACATGCACTGACCACCAGGGGGCAGACAGTCAACCAGTCGACCAGTCGCTATGACATGCACTGACCACCAGGGGGCAGACGCTCTGACTGGTAGGTGATCTTGCTGCTGGGGTCCAGACATGCCCTGGAGCCCTCCATTATCCCTCCCCAGCCCTGATAGTGCACCAGTGGGGTCCCTCAACCTGGCCTGCACCCTCTCGCAATCCAGGACTCCTCGGGGAATGTCAGAAAGCCGGGTTCGGCCCGATCCTGCAGGCCAGGCCTAGGGACCCCACTGGTGCACAAATTTGTGCACCTGGCCTCTAGTTACATTCATAAGTCAAGATAACCTCACATAGAACCTCATTTGTATTCTCCTCCTATAGTCTAATTTACTAAAATACATTTTTTCATATGTTGTCCCATTTGATTTAAAACTGGATTCTGGGGAAAGTATAACTCCATTAAAAGACTTTTGGTAAAATGGAAATAAAATGTTAACTTATAAATATATGTAGACTCTAAAATATTCTAGTAAGAAAGTACCCTTAATATTAATACTTGCAAAACGTTTTCACATATATGAGCCCTATATATATAAAGGGTTTTCATATATATTATTTGGTAAAACAATCCATTTTATCTAAGAAACTAAGACATAGAATAAGAGATTCAAGTTCACATTTTCATTACAATCAGCAATAAAAAAAACTGTTATAGTAGTAATAATAATAATGTGTACATTTTCTGTCAGGTTTAACTTTCTAAACTACATGATGTGGGCTTACATCTCGGTAACAAATAGAGCACAGTGATTGTAATGAAAAATACTACCAAAAACACACACACACACACACACACACAAGGAAACAACACCAAAGCACCTTTTAGAACAAGTACGCCAGATACACCAAATGAAAATGTTAGAAAATGTCAGAAGACCTTTTCCTCTTGACGTGGTCGTCTTGTGCTTTGTACAGCGGAGATAATATGATGCCAGCCTCCAACCTTGCTGCAGGCAGAGATGAAAGCACAAGTACGAGGTCTCCTGGGGAAGAAAAGTCGGTCACACACCGGCTGGTAGAAAAGCTTTCTGCCCCACAGGAGTGTTTTCCTTCAAGTCTATTTTCTCTAATGTCAATATAACTACCAGCTTTCTCTTGGTTCGTATTTTCCAAGAGAAAGTGTCCCTTTTCCAACTTTTTTTTTCAGCTTGTCCTTGTCCTTATGCAGATTTAGTTGTGCATGTGATAAGCAACATGCAGCTTTATGTTATTGGTTCAGACACAAAATCCCCCTCTGTTACCTGACGAGTGTCATACACTTCAGTGTATTATAATTACTGCTACAAACTCATTTTGCTTTTTTTTATCCCTCATGTATATTCTTTGTTTCTACTTCTTATTTCCTGCCTTCTCTTGAACCAATTGGATTTATTTATTCTCCTATAGTCCCTCTAGCAACCTGGAAATTATAAATTCTATTTTCTTTTGGTGATTAACTTAAAACATGTAACTGTGCACATGACTCACAGAATCTATTACTATCTCCATCTTCTTGTTGAAGAATACAGGGACTAAGCACTAAGTCTCTAAATCTAATCCTTCTTTTCCATCTTTCATCTTCTTGAAATTAAAAACTCAATAGAAGCATAACCAATGTACACAGAGAGAAGGAGGGTGAGGGCATGTGCTGGGGGTAGAAGTGGCCGGGGAAAGGTCAAGGGGGGGGGGGCGGGGAGGAAACATATGTAATACTTTAAACAATGAAGAAATTATATTTTTTTAAAAACCTCAATAGCTATACTGAAGGAGTGATAAGAGCTGAAAAAATAATCCACAAAATAGCACAGAAAGACAAAGAGTACTGTTTAAATTTTTCTAAATTTAAACTGGTTTTATTATTCGTCGTTATTTATTCCTGTTGTTTGCCGATTTCTCACCATTCTCCATGAATATCGTTCCTTCCTCCAGGACTCGGTGTCCATATTCTCAAAGGATTATTCCTTTTCTAATCCTTTCAGAGATAGCCTGTGCATAAAATATCCACTTACCTTTTGTCTTGGAAAATTGTCTGTTTTTGATAGTTTTTATAACAATTTGAAAACATGAGTCTGTATTTTCCTGGACAATAATATGCTCAGGAGAAAGCTACAGTCTAGTGGCTGTTCCTTGGTAGATAATATGTCTTTTCTTTCTGGTTGTTTTTGTAGTGTTTATTATTTGTCTATCATGGGCAATAGATTTCTTTTGTTAAAGTGTAGGTAGACTTTTATTTTTCCTGTTTGCAACTCAGTGTGTCGCCTCGACCACAGAGCTCATATTCTGTCCAGGCCCACAAAATGTTTGCCCATATCTCCTTGTATTTTGCCTCTTTCCCAGTCTTTCTGTCCTGTTTTTCTCAAACATTCATTACAAGTATGTTGAAACTTTTTATTGTAGCTTCCGTGCATCAGTGTCTTTTTTCTATTTTTCATCTCTTCGCCTTTCTGTGCAGTTTTATGTGTAATTCCTCACAGCCATCTATCCTCTTTAGAATAACTCTCTTGAGTTTTTAATGTCAATATCCACATTTTAATCTCCAGAGAGTCTATAAGGCTCATTTTTTAAAAACATCTATTATTTTCTCTTAAGTGTTCATTTATTAAAGACTCTAACTCATCCTTATTCCTTCAATCTTATTTTATAGGCTATTTCAGATTGGTATAATATCTACAGATCTTCTTGTGCTAATTCCATAATCTTATGTCTGTTGAGTATTTCTTGTGAGGTCCATTGTCTTAGGTAGTTTGTAATTTTTTTTTATTGTGAGGTCATGTTCAGTGGGAATGGCTTCCCCACAACTGGGACATGCCCTGCACCCAGTAATGTAAAGTCTCCTATATAATAAAAGGCTAATATGCAAATCGACCAAATGGCAGAACCACTGATTGCTATGACTCGCACTTACCACCAGAGGGCAAATGCTCAATACAAGAGCTGCCCCCTGGTGGTCAGTGTGGTCCCACAGGGGGAGCACTACTCAGCCAGAAGCTGGGCTCATGGATGGCAAACTGCTCAGGGGTCCCGGACTGTGAGGGGGTACAGGCCGGGCTGAGGGACCCTCCCCCACCACCCCAGCCCTCCAAAAATGTGCACCAGGCGTCATTTATAAGCAGTGTTGTTCTTTCTTCTGCCACAGCCCCAAAGACTTCTTCTGGTTTTTGAACTGATTAACAACCCCTCAACTTGAAATTCTCATTATGAAGCAGATCATGTAATTTCAAACCCAACACCTCCATTTAGAGTTTGAATTTGTCATTAAAGTTTATTAGTGCTTCCCTCAACCAATTCATGGAGTTCTTCTAGACTTGTTTACATTGAGGGAACAGCCTTTTGAGGCCTCTGGTTTTATTCAGGGGTCTTGGTTCCAGCTGCCCACCATTTGCAGACCCAAGGCAACATCTTCTTCCCTGTGTTCAGTCCCAGGACACTGTTTCTCTAGTACTGAGCTGCTTCTTTGTTTCTGGCCCTTGGGAATTTCCTTTAGGGTTCATCATGAAGACAATGAATGTATTGAGTAATCATCTATTGAGTTTCTACTAGCTGCTGAACACTGTGCTGCCTGTGGGAGTACAAAGACCCGGGTGATGTGGTCACTGTTCTCAACCAGCTCTTCCTGTGGCCAGAGATAAGCATTTCAGCAAAGACAATGCGATGTGGACAGGCTGTGAGTGCCATGAAGTGGGTTAATGACGGAGGAATGTGGCTCACTCAGGAAGTACAAAAGAAACAGGTTGATTTTGTAAAATATGATTGATTGAAATAAAGCATTCTTTCTGAAAGAAATTCAAGTACAATTAAGTAATCAAAGCACACATGGCAGTCTCTGTGACATTAACTGTTACAAGTAATTATCGCTGCCATTCAAAAATACAGTCCTTGGCCAAATAAATGCCAAAGAAGGTGTTCCTCTAGGCAAATACACAAAAGTACATGTTTATCTGATAAATTTCACCATATTTGTCAGGCAAGATTTTAAGATAAGTTTTGTGTTTCTAATAATGCAAGCTTGTTACTCAGCCACTATGACATAGTTATAATTTTTCTGAATGTTGTTCTGAATTAAAACTTCCCTTGATATAAGCATCTACTTATTTCCAGGTACTTAATTTTATTTTTTTAAATGGACACTAATGAAACTGAAAAAGCTTTTATAATTACTGCATTAAATTATACGGTATTTTAGAGTGAGAGACTACCAATTGTTTCCAGTGCAAAACATTAAAAAACAAAAAATAAGAAGAAAGGAAGGGAAACATTTTTGGTGGGAATATTTTTTTAACCCAAATACAGTGCATGAACACTTTATTGTATTTTTCTGTGGAGAATATTTTGCCTTTACTGAATGAAGAACATTGACATTCACCCTATACCCTTTCTAGCAAACCACACTGCTCATTTTCCCCAGCACCATCTCTATGATAGGGTTTTCATATAAATTTATATTATGTTTCCTTTACATCTCCCACTGCATTTAGTACTAATACCAAATTTGTCAGTGGGTGTGGCATTGACAGCCAAGAGCATTGCTAGAAGGCCCACAGTGAGCTCACTGTAAGTAAGAGGCAAACACGGGATACAGTGAGACCCACTGATGATCAGGAGAGGAAGGAAACAGAGTTGGGTAAAATTATGCCAGTAATTAAGCCAAAGATCAACTAGAGTGACTAACTTGGGCTCATTTCCATAAGTAGCATCTTCTGAATAAATGCTGAAATGTTCTTTAAGATATTATTATTTACTAGGGGCCCAGTGCATGAATTTGTGCGCCTTGAAAGGAACTGTGGGCCGCAAGGCTGCAGTGTGCACAGGGCTGGGTCTTGGTCCAATGCAGTGGGCACAGGGGCGGATCTTGGCCCATCCTCCGTGCTCCTGCCCGGCCCCTCCCGCCGCTGCTGCTCTCATGCGCTGATGGTGCCAGCCTTGCTCGCACCCACTGATGGTGCGGAGCGATTGGGGCTGGTGCCAGCAGTGGATGTGAGTGGGGCTGGTGCTGTCACTGGGTGCGAGCAGTGGCTGCTGCCCTGATTGCCCCTCAGGAGCAGGGGGAGGTGGAGAAGCCCTGAGGGACGATCGGGGCCAGCAGCTGCTGCTTACACCCACTGATGGCGCTGAGCAATCGGGACCGGCATCGGGCGCCAGCAGTGGGTGCAAGTGGCAACTCTGGCACTGGCTGTGGGTGCAAGTGGGGCCAGCGCTGACAGTGGGTGCGAGCGGCGGCTCCAGCGCCAGCAGCAGGTGCAAGCGCTGGGCAGGACCTAGGCATGCGGGAGCAAAGAATTTTCAGTAACCACCAGAGGCTCACCCCAATGACAGCGACCGGCGCCCCACCTTGGTCTGGCGCTCCCGCTCACCTGCTCCACCATCCCAACGCGGCTGATGCCCGCCATGTTCCCCTCACGCCCCCTGGTGGTCAGTGCACTTCATAGCGACCAGTTGTTCGGTTGTTCCGCCATTCAGTCTATTTGCATATTAGCCATTTATTATATAGGAATAGAGGCCCGGTGCACAAAAATTTGTGC
>NW_005353967.1:1970983-2033756 GCF_000412655.1 Myotis brandtii | reverse complement strand
CTGGTGGGCCAGCTTTAGCTCTGGCTCTAGCTCTGAGGCCTCGGCTGCTGAAAGCTGGTATCTGGTTTGTTTGCGTTTTATAATAACAATGTATTATAACTCCAGCTCTGAGATCCCGGCGGCTGAAAGCTGGTTTCTGTGGTTTTGTTTAGCTTCTGTATTTGTTACAGTGTTTCAAACTGCCAGGTCAGAGGCCGGCAGCGGCAGGCGGGGAACATTGGAGTCCGCCAGTCACTGGAGCAAGCAAGCCTCCCTGTTCGCTTCAGTGCATGGCTGCTGGCCGCCATCTTGGTTGTCAGTTAATTTGCATAAGGATATGCTGATTAGCCAATGGGAAGGGTAGCGGTCATACGCTAATTACCATGTTTCTCTTTTATTAGTGTAAATGTTTCATTAGGATGGTATAAATTTTGATAAACTTATTTTTGCACCCAGGACTTTATTTGAATACTTAACCCAAAACAGAATAAACTGAAGTAATTGACCATGTCAAGATCCAATTGTAATTTTTATTCAGGACTTCAAATCAAATCAATGTTCCCATTTTTCCTTAGTCAGATCTTTTCTATTTTAAGATCTTGGTCTTTTTTTCTCCTCTTTTCTTCATTATTGGTTCCTTCTGCTTCCATAATCTTTATCTCCCTCCTCTTCTTCCCCAAATGTCCCTATAGTTCAGCGTACTCATCTCTTATCTTCTGTTTCTTTGTCCTTGCCACCAGCAATGCTTACCAATCTTTATATTTCAGTTCTATTCACTCTGCCTGAACTCGGTCACAGGAGTGAAAAGACTGGGGTGGCTGCCTGCCTCCCTGACCTTGAGAGCAATGAATATTTCTCATAAGTTAAAAAATGCTTGCATGGGGGTACTTTGAGGCATACATGAAGACTGAACAGGAGACTGAATTGAACCTACTACATCCTAAATTCATTATCCTGAACCCAGTGCGTGCCAATCCCATGGTCTTTAGTGAGGTGCCCCAAGTGTTTTCTTTCTAGGGGTAAATAGGAGCATGAAGGTGTTCCCGGACACCCTGCCACATGTTCAGTAGGCACACGTGGATCCTGATTTGTAATTCTGCCCAGCATGTTGCAGGAGCAGAAACAATTTCACGTGTGTCTGCCCACATCTGTCTCAGTAAGCGACTAATCTTTGCTCAGAGTATAACATATTCCTATTAGCTCATTTGGCAAGATTATCATCATATATAATTCTAAAATTTAAACAAAATAATTTAATTTCAAAAATAAGTCTGTGCAATAACTAGATAATATTTCACCTAAGAGTGATATGGAATCTGAGCTGGCTTTAAATTTTTCCTAGAGTAATACAATTTTGCATTTCTGCCCTTAAACATATTTATTATCAAATTTTTTGATAACTCCTGTGTATAGACCCAAAATCATTGATTTTAACAATTCTTTCTGAAACAAAAACACTAATTCTAGTTGATTAAGATGCAGGTACATATTAATTTACCAAAATCAAACCAAATGCCATCATCTTCTAATAGATGACTACGACATTTTATTGAATCTCTGCTTTTTACACTTTGTTATAGCTTCTCCTCCAGAATATAAATCTGATTAGGGTCTGTGGTAGTAAATTGTTAAAAGTAGCATGCATTAAATGATAATGATATAAGTAAGCATCCTCGGGTGGGTGTCCTCCAGCTCTGTGACCCTCCAGAACACTGCATGTTCAGAGCATGAAAGTGCATCTTATTGGATGACATATTTAATGCCACCACCAAATCCTGCTCTTTAGAAGCCTGAGGTACAAATCTGGCTTCTCCCCTGTTGCTGGTGGGAAAATGCCCTCCAGAGCCCCACTGTGTGTGCCTCCTGCCACCAGCCAGAGATTCGGCTGCTGGCAGCCCCTGGAGTGCAGGGCAGCTCATGCTTCCAGACAGGCTCTAGGAGAAATCAGAGAAGGACCTGGGAGAATTAGAGGAAAATTAACTTACAGAAAGTCTCACAACAATGGGGGTGTGATGCTGGGCCGCTGAGCTTGTTCTTTAAGCTCACCTATCGATCTCTCACTTTTTATTATAGAATCTCATTTAATTCTTACATTGGCATTTAACATATTGCAATGCTTATGTTTTTAAGAAATATATATGTACATATGCATATATGTGTGTATATGTGTGTATATATATATATATATAGAGAGAGAGAGAGAGAGAGAGAGAGCAGAAAGAAGATGTGAAAAATGTAGAGAAATAAAAGTGCTGCTTATTATAGCTGTCAAGGAGTATTCTCTGTTTGAGTTTTATGGAGGTCACACCAGTTTTACCATTGTATTAACTTAGTAGTATTTGACAGTTGTATTTCTATGATTAGCTACATGTTGGTCTGTTTTCTACATAAATTGGCTAAATTTATGACAACTGCTTCATCATAGCTGTGATCTGAGCCCCAACACATCCCACAGAATGGTTTAATTAACTGACATATTTGTTTCTTTACCAGATTTTTTTAAAATATAATTTTAGATATATTTTAAAGGACAGATAGCCACAACTTACATTTATTATAAAAATTTAATTAATCTATTCTTACTTTGTAACAGTGATGCCAACATAACGTAACAAGGTGTGTGATCTGGTCTGAGCCCCCAGCAGAGGACAGAGCCTACTTGTCTACTCTTGGAAGAATATTGGTGCATCTTGTGGTTTTAAATATCATTAACAAACTTGAGAGAATACATAAAATAGCAATGCTTTTTCTTTATTTCTTTCTCTCTCTTCCTAGCAATGCAGCAAAAAGGCATCTGCCTCTCTTCTGTGGCTTTTAAAGTCATCAGGCATCATCGCGAACCGCCCCTGGCCGCGGATCTCCCTCACGGTCATCACCACGGCCATCATTTTAACCATGGCCGTGTTCAACATGGTGAGTCACAGCTCCTACCAGACAGGGACTTCTTTGCTTCCAGGGCCTGTCTTAGTGGGATTTTGAAACCTTGCTTGTAGCTTCTTTGGCAGCACCAATCTCTGCCTATTAAATTCAACATCCATCCGCAACAGCAGCCTCTGTAAGAAAAAGAATGCTCTCTGTTAGAGCCACGGAGAGAGGGGCTCCTCCCAGCAGTTCCCAACTTCTTGCTCTGTGGGGCTCTCGGGCATGGAAATGACATTAAATGTCAGCAGATAATCACTGAGGAGTAATAGAACCATCAAATTAACGAAAGTGCAGTGGCAGAGGCGTCGTGCTTAAAAGGACTAATTTCAAACATCAGCTCCCACCTTATCAGCTGTGTGATTTTGGAGAGTTTTCTTAAACTTCCACGGGTTGCATTTCCATTTTTCAAAAATGAGAACTGACACTTCACTGCCAAGGTGGTTGTAGGGTACATGAGCTGATGTTTCTACCACACTTAGGATGGTACCGGGCATTTAGTAAATATTTAACCAATGGTGGCTCTTACTATATTGATATAATCAGGACTGCTGTATTCTTCAAATAGGCAGGTGGGTAATCAGTGCACGTTGAGACACATCCTTATCATTATCCTGACGTCACCATCATTAACCATAAAGCATAATGTGTTTCAGATGTTGGATGCTTTGCTAGTTATTGGAACTGCAGGGTCTTGTGAGGTACAGTCCTCGCCTTTCAGAAGCATAAAATCCGGTTGAGAAGATAGAGTTTATGTATTACACGATAAGACATAGTTTTCATAAATGAGACAGCATTCATTCAACCAAAAATATTCATTGAGCATAAATATGTGCCTGATACCTTGCTAGATGCTCAGCAGCCAAAGAGAGTTCTCTACATTCCAGACATTCATGGTGGAGTCTAGGAGATGAGCAGCAGGTAAACCCGCTATAAAGAGTCTGAGGGCCACAGAGGTGTGTAGAGAGGAGACAAAAGGAAGGGACAGCAGGGCCTGCTGGACTGAAATATAAAGGATGGGTAGAAGGAGTTTGTGAGATGGTGCATGAGAGATGAGAAGGAGGGAAGACATTTGCCATCTAGGACTAGAAATAGGGCAGCCATTTGTATTAAGAAGTAGTAGAATATAAAGCTGAGGAAATAGATAAGGATCTTGAATGTTGACTTGGACTCAATTCTCAACATTATCCTATAGAGCCAATAGCTTCTCCTGACACACACCTGGAGATTCCAATGAGGGTGATGCTAACTGGAAGCCAGATGGACTGGGGTGCTAGCCACAAGGTCAGGATAGCCTCTTCATGTGCTGCGAAGTTGATTTTAAGGACACCTGCAAAGGGGGAGTCAGACGCCATAGCTCACCCTCTTCTGCCTACTTCCAGTACTATCAGGAGGTGGGTGTATGGATTCCTACGTGTTCAGATTCCTGTATTTTCTCCACATGGTCAACTATAGGACAGGCATGCTAGCTCTCCACACCTCACCTGACCACATGCCCCCCAATTCTGTCTTGGAGCTCCCCTGAGAAAGGACATGAGGTCCAGACCTAATGTGGGCCTCTCCAGTCACGGGTTAGTGAGAGGTGTGACTTCTGCCCCCTGCATAGTCTTGGAGATCAGCTCATGGAAGAGGCTTGCCTCTGTAGGCAGTTAGAACTAATGGTGCCTGTGGCTCAGCAGTCAAGCCCACACAGCCTCAGGTTCCTCAAGGAATGTGGATTTTCTTGATGTGTCAAGTTCACCTTGGGAACTGCACCATCCTGGGAACTCCACTATAAAATGAGTGAGTGGCACTAAGCTCTTCTCCCCTCCTCCTGGACATCCACAGCAGCTGAGGCCTATCTTCCTACTGCAGGCATCATGAGACCTCCCTTAAGGAGTGGGGCCTCGTCTTCTAGGTCTCAGGCATACCTGGACCATGACATTTATTTCCAACAAGAGCTTGATCCAGACTGACTAGCAGACAACTGGAAAACTGTGCCATGTCGGGACCTCCAGTAATTCCCTCTAGAATTACCCTGCTTTAGGGGGACTTTAAAATGCAAGGACCTAAGTAGTCAGGCAACCTGAGGCATGTGCTTATGAGGAGCCCAGGCCTACAGGCTTTCTGTGAGAGGACCCGAGGGGATTGAGATGGTGGCTCCAGAGCTGTCCTCAGAGCACTGGGTGGAGAACGTGAGATGAGGGACTCAAGACTGAGACAAGAGGTATTTCCTGGAGCCTGTCTGCTTATGTATTAGTAGCCATTAGGATACTTAAGCTTTCTGCACAGGCAATGTTATGGTTATTGCAAGGGTGTGAAAGCATCGCAGGGGAGAAAGAAGAACAGAGAGGCCAAGGGCAGGGAGGAGTGAGAGCCTGTAGAAACATGAGTGTGTTTCCTAAAATGTCCTCAGGCTCCACTTGGTAGCATGCAAGTGTGCATTAGCCCCGCTGCTCCCAGTTCCAGGAGAGCGACCAACAAGCTCCAAGGGGAGTTTTGGAAATAAAACTGCAGGATACAGCTGGGTCAGAATTACTAGCAAACTCCACCATGAGGGACTGGGACAGAACACTACGACCACAGGGCCCACTAGCTAGAGGTCTCAGTAATTCTAACAGACACATGGTATTCGCTCTGCAAGGGGTGATTGCCACAATCCCCTAATCATCCCTCTTATCCCCCAAGAGTGTGTTCACTCACCTGGGCAGGCACAGAGCCGATAAAACACACACTTCCTGAGAGTTGACCTTCTCCATTGGCTGCCCATACAAGTTATGAGAACAAGACCTTTAACACACCATCACACACCTAGAAAAGTGCCTTCCATATAAGGGGTGGCTACTTAATAGTTACTGAATGAAAGAATGAGTGAATGAATAGGTAAGCACACAACCCTTCCAGAAAGCAACCATTTATTTTGGTAAAATCCAGTTTGACCTTATAAAATCAAGATGTATCACCTAATTTTTTGATGACAGAATCTACATGGGAAACGAATCAGTTTTAGAAGCTAATTGTATTTCACAAAGGATAAGTAGTAATGGTTGACAGGCAGTTCAGTCAATGTCTAAATGTTTGATGAGCTGAGCATTTGGGAAATTGGTTTCACAGTAACTATGATCCCTTTGGAGAGAAGAGATACATCTTCCGTACCAGAAATACATCTTCCAGGGCCACTTTTTCCTCACAAAGAAAGGAATTTATTGCCAAGTGAGATAGAGAAGTTTTTAGAAGACATGCTAAAACTATGATGGATGATGTGTGAGAGAGAAAGGAAATAAGGTTTTGCTACACATACTGAGCTCCCTTCTGTGGCAGCCCATGCTGTGGGGTGAGGAATAAACAAGAGTACTTTTTCTCTGCCCAGTGGAGAGGGAGAGGAAGTCAGAACCACTCAAGCAGGTGCTGTCCCCATCCATGCAGGAGAAACAGCATTTTCCTTGATACCTGGGGCCCTGAAATGAGTGGTTCTTCTCCATCTGAGCTCCTCATATATTTATTTCAAAGAATCATCATAAAACACTATGAAAGCAGACATTTGGTACAGAAAGGAACTAATTTTTCTCTTACTAGAGAATAACTATGGAGCTTACTGATCACAGAAGGGGAAGGGTTTGTTCATGCGAGGGCTGGCTTTCGTCACAGCTGCAGATTTATAGGGAATGTTGTCCAGCTACGCGGATCTGCACCTTCTTGAATTAGGACTACATGAAGCAGACGCAGGGTCCTGTCCCCAGCCACACTGTAAGGTGATGTGACTACTCTGGGTCATGCTCGTCACCCAGTGGTGCTAATGCAGATTCAGACACTGGCCAATCAGAACTGAGAACAGTGAGGTGACATGCAAAGGAAGTGGGCTCCCAGGTCACTCACTCATATCAGGGGATGTGGCACCTGCATTTTAACAGCACTTAGGGGGTCAATAGGAACGGTGTCTCAGAGGGGCTGGCTTTTAAAATATCAACACACAGTGATATGAATGACAAAACACCCAGGTCAGTTGTATTGAAAATGAACTGTGAGGTGTTAACAGGACATTTTAAACACCTGATACTCATCTATGTAACACCATACACCCCAATAAAAAGTGGAGGAAGCAGTTATTTAGGTTTTTATCAAATACAGAGTTTCATCAAACTGCCAGTGACCTGCGTGTTTTGTTCCATTTTAGTTCCAGCTGGCTTAACCTGTATGAGAAGCTCAAATCCTCTGCCATTTTTTTCTGACATTTTGACAGTGTCATCCTGTGACTTCCCACGTCATTTTGCAATCTCTTCTGAGAAACTTCCCAGAGAATGCAATCAATAACAGCTTTATGAACCACCTAGCCCAGGATTAGCCTTAGTCAGCTGGTAGTCTAGCCAGACTTCTAATTCCAACCAAATGACAAGCAAAGCACAATGATGTCATCAGGCATAAAACAATATTACATTGCATGTTCATAATTTAATATTGCTTGGAAGACATAATTCTGAGAGGTTTTAAATTTTCTGAAAATTGTAAAATTTGGAAGTGAAGGTAAAAATATGTAGTGTTCATAGGCCCTTTATTAGGACATCTTGTCCAGGATGAAGATATTATTTTCCTAATGACGACAAAGTTTGATGAATGTTAAAATTGATCTAGAGAGGAGTTCCTCAAATAATTATGATTATTAGAAATTCATTCTGTGGAGAACGTTGTGACAGTTTAACCTGGAATGGAGAGAAACGTGGGATTAATAACAATCGAGGATTTGCCTGGCTATATAGAGGATGACATGAGTTTGTTATTTTAAAGTGACTAAGAAGACAGACTGGGGAAATTGACTCAAAATTGCAGTGTGATGTCATATAGACACAATGAAGAGTTTCTTGATTTGGGGGTAGTTAATAAATACTAGAGAGAGTGTGTGCAAAAGGGGCTTAATGGAGCATTGTTAGGTATAGTAATTGAAGTTCTCTGTTGAATTTCTCTATTGGTTTTCAAATTTAAACCATCATGTTTATTGTAGAGCCTCCTTGAAAGACTGTGTTTTCACAGGATGTACTTCTACCCATTGTACAGCAAGAATTTATTTTCTTCTCTATAGAGTGATATAATCAAGATATTTTGGTTAATAATTTTAAGATCCCAGGTCCTTGAGACTAGTAACCTACAAGCTAAACTATCTCCTTCTATTTTTATTTTTTTTTATTCTTTGGTATTTAAATAAATTTTATTTGGGATCTGTCAAATATAAATTTGTAACATTTTGAAGCCCAATGTTTACCTTTGCTGTTCAAACTTTTTTTCTGATATAAGTTTTCCCAAAGAATTAGCACATTTATAGTTCAACGATGGGTTGTGACATTTTTGACAAATTCTTTGGTAGTAAATAAAGAAATCTACAACATTTGAGTTTTCAAATCAGCATTTTGATTTTACCAAATGATATCATGGGTAGAAACACTGTATCTAGTATCATTTTCTCAGAATTACCTTTTAAAAAAAAAAAGAAAATAGGATCCTTTTTCCAACAGTGCTAAGACTATGCATCCTCTGAATTTTAATCCCCTGTAACCCTGAGCTGCCAAGCATTCACAAGTAATAGATAAGATGTTGATACCAGTTATTGCATTTTGCTCATAAAATTAATTTTTTTTCTTAAATCAAAAACTCATAAACTTCATTGACTCATTTAATGTTTGAAGCAAGATGGTGAAGAGGCTGCAAACATATCCCAAGGCTTTCATTTCAGGACAGGGAGTTGGGTGTCTGCGTGGTGATGTCAACCTCAAATGTAATTCTAACCAAGCCAGTTTTAATATAATATTTAACAGAGGTGCTTGTGTGTTCTTTAACATCAATCCTGCAGTTCTATACTTCACTATTAAGTGCATAGCACAACAATGAATAGTCACTTACTTATTCAGTAGAAATTCTCACAGTTTGAAAAGCGGATGGAGCTACTGGCATCTGAAGCATAGGTGCTGGGTTCCCACATAGTCCTGCTGACTGCGGGTGACACACAGGCACCAATAAACAGCACCGCCTACTAACCCTTCTGTCTCCTTTGCACTAATTCATTGAAAAACAAATATTTTCTTTGCAGTTTTTCCTGAGTGACCCAGAGGAAACAGTCCCTCCAACTACCAATACATCAAACACAAGTCTTTCTGCCTCAAATAATCAGGCAGCGATTCTGCGTGCGCAAAGCTTGTTTTTTCTTCCGGTAAGAGCGTTTTCCTCGTCAGTATGGCTTTTATTGTTTTCCTGGGTGGCTTTTATTGTTTTTCACCTATGTGATGATATGGCCTCCAATTTCTCACCTGTACTGGACTTCACTTTTCTTCTTTGGTGTCAGTACCTGAGTAGGTCCTGACCGCTTAAGAACACCCAGCCTTTCTTTTTTATCTTTTTTTTCTTTTCTTTTCTTTTTTTTTTTTTGAAATATATCTTTATTGATTTCAGAGAGGAAGGGAGAGAGAGAGAGAGATAGAAACATCAATGATGAGAGAGAACCATTGATCGGCTGCCTCCTGCAGGCCCCACACTGGGGATGGAGCCCACAACCCTGGCATGTGCCCTTGACCGGAATCAAACCCGGGACCCTTCAGTCCACAGGCCGACACTCTATCTACTGAGCCAAACTGGCTAGAGCCCACCAGCCTTTCTTAAGAGAAGTCCTGGCTGGCTGGCACCGCCAGGCACAAAAGCAAAGTCGCAATGTCATTCTGCTGCTCTCACAGGTGACTCTTGCCTTTATTCTCTAAACTGGTGCATTTCATGGCATGCATCCCAGCATTTGGCATTCAATTACATGTCACTAAATTCCTGGGTTCCTTGCTCATAGATTTTGTGAATTGTTCCAGTGAATTCATGTTGGCTCCCGGATGCTGTGATCACAGGACCACATCTCCTCTCTCTGCCTCTGCTGCAATACCATCCAGTGATTATAGCCTCAGATAATCCTTACAAACTGAATCATTTTAACCAATGTCCAAAAAGGCTTAGATTGGAATTTTAAAACTGACTAACACGTCAGTGTTTTAAGTAAAAAGAGGTAAATCAGTTATTTACTGCTTAATAGGTCTTACCCATGAATTGTTTGTGGGGGCGGGAAAAAGTCTTCTGATACTCTCCTTTTCATTTTATGAATAATCATCTGAAAGTAGTTTAAATTATTAACAGTTACTTTCTGTGTTGAGGGTGCTGAATGAATAGTTTGGAGACTGAAATTGGTCATTTAATATGTGCACTTTTAAAATGTCCTGCCAATTTGTAAAACTCCACTAGCAATGGCAATAAAGGTGATTTACTTGCCTCATTCTCTTTTCGCTGATTTGTTCTGGTGACATTTGGCTTGGATACTTTTTGCCATTTCAGTTTTCTGGGAAGTTCACTGCTCTGCGTACAGAGAGTGGGGGTGTCTGGTGTTCTTTTGAGGCCATGGCTATTTCAGAGGCAAGGTGACCAGGGTCCCTAGGAATGTCCCTGTGGGCTCGGGAAGAGAGGATAGCATAAACTTTGTCCCTTATCCAAAGGGTCCTGGCCTTCGTTTTAGGCATTAAACCCCCATGAGGATTAGACACCATCTTTTCTATATTAGTTATGTGACTGGTGAGAGATGGGTCTCATGATGACTTATTGGCTGTGTCCTCACTGGGCACCCTTGAGTGGATGGCATTAGTACACATGGTCCATAGGACAGTGGAGGGAGAGTGACTGCAAGCCGTCCTCATGTGACATTCACAGGGCACTTTAAGTTTAACATTTTAAAGATGCATTTTCATAGGAAAGAAAAGCATAGCCAGCAAAGCACTTTTTTAAATCTCTCCATCCAATATTTTTGGGTACAATGACTCACCATGCTTGGCACTACGAACGGCAATTGGGTGATCATTCTGAATTTCATTTAGGTAAGTCTGTATGATATCTTATTTTCAAAAGGAGAAAATCATTAGAAACCCAAGATGGGGAAAGGTAATATTTACTCAACCTTAAAAGATCCTGAAAAAAAATACACAATAGGCTTTTTAAAATCTAGGCCCCAATTAGTCAACAGGCCACTATTGTTCCAACAGCAAGTCCTCAAGAAGAGGTTTATGGTGAGCTTCGCCCAGGAAGCCCCGCGTGCTCATGGGCTGTCTGTATAGAGACTGCTTTATTAACTCGCAAGTTTAGATGTTCCAGGGGAGCCAGGAAACACCCCATCTTCCCCCTTAAAAGATTTTTAGAAATATTAGGAAAGCCATTTTGTGGAAAGGCACAAAGTGTGCCTTATTCCTCTCAAACCCCATCTTCCTTGATATCTGAGGCTGACAAAGGATGGGGAGAGTCCCCTTCATGCTATTGGTGGTACAAAGTGATATAACCTCTTAGTGGTAATTTAGTAGTTCTCGAAAAGCACAACACAGACATACTTTTTATTCTGCAGTACTAATTCTGGAAATTAATTTTAAAGATGCACAGACTTAGCTACAAAGCATTCATTCAAGTGTTTATGTAACATCAACAATAAACAAGAAAGTAAAAGAGCCTTAACTGGTTTGGCTCAGTGGATAGAGCACCAGCCTGTGGACTGAAGGGTCCAGGTTCAATTGCGGTCAAAGGCACATGCCTGGGTTGCGGGTTCAATTCCCAGTAGGAGGGGTGCAGGAGGCAGCCAATCAATGATTCTCTCTCATCACTGATGTTTCTATCTCTCCCTGTCCCTTCCTCTCTGAAATCAATAAAAATATATTTGTTTAAAAAAAAAGTAAAAGAAAGAAAGCAACCTGAAAGATAAAATAAATGTATTTAAGTAAATTGTTATTTAGTTACATCCGGCCATTACAAAAGATGTTGAAAAATATTTAATGACACAGAAATATATATTTATGATGCTATTAATTGAAAAGTATCATTTAAAAACAACCAAAACAGTATAAACCCAATTTTATAAAATAATTGTACCAATAATAAGTAGAAAAAAGGCTGGAAAGATATAGACAAAATAATTAATAGGCTCAAGTTGGATGTTGGGGATAATAGGAGACTCTTATTTTTATATGTGTGCTTTGTATATTTCCTAATTTTTAACAGCAGTTTATAATTGCTGTAGCAGAAAAAAAGCTAGTTTTTAAATACCCAACGAAATCATTCATCAAGGATCTTTGCCATGTAGGCATTCTGTGCTTTACCAGGCATCTATAGCATTTCATTGGGAAACTATCCTTGAGGTAGATATTATTGGAATTTCCATTTTCCAGGTGAGGGAACTGAGGCCAAAGGCGTCTTAAGTAGGAGGCCAAGATGCCAGTGGCTGTTCCCTAGGTATTAAAATGCAAGTTAATGTCATTGATTAACTATATTAAAAGTGCTCATAACTATATAATCTTAGTTAACTTAATATCAACTAATATTTTTATTTACTTTATGAAATAACCAAAAACTCATAGACACAGACAACAGTATGGTGGTTGCCAGAAGGAAGAGAGTTGTAGGGGGGTAGTAAAGGGTAAAAAGGGTAAAATATTAACTAGTATTAATAAATTATATTATTCAGTAATTAAAATATTAATGATTGCTAATTTAAACATTAATAAATAACAATACAACTATTAACTAATAGTAATATTAACTGTACCCAGACTCTATAAAAATTAAGTTACTAGGATAGACCCTAGCAGCAGTCAGCTCACGAGCTACAGCCAGAACTCCTGGCCACCCGGCGCCTCCCTGGCCGGCTGCCTGATGCAGCAGTGATGGCTGATCTTCAGGCCTTTCACCTGGCCTCCCAGAGCCATTGCCCCTCATTTGCACACCCTTCTGTGGCTAGATTCAGCAACTTACCTTTCATTAACTCCCAGCATACCTTGTGGCTGCCTGATGCAGCAGTGATGGCTGATCTTCAGGCCTCCCACCTGGCCTCCCAGAGCCATTGCCCCTCATTCGCACACCCTTCTGTGGCTAGATTCAGGGTCCCAACTTACCTTTCATTAACTCCCAGCATGCCTTGTACATGGCCTTCAAGAGTTCTAGAAAGGTGTTTTAATAGAAAATGGACCCAGTGCCTCCTTTCCATTTACATATGTATTTTCGTAGCCATCCCCAAAGTGTGAAAGCTTTTTAAAAGCCTAAAAATGAATTTTAAAATATGAAACCATAGGCAGGTTTGCATAGGTATTATCTTAAATTAGGGGTGCTCCAGAAAACCTTTACAATCCTATCTGCACCCAAAAAAATACCCATGCACACATTGATACACGTGTTCATATAAGTGGCTCCTTATTCTGCTTGTCATTCCATTAGGCAGAACTGGTCGATCACTTTCATTCTGATAATGGTTTTCAACCTAATTTTCTCAGCCGAATCCTTTTGAAAACCAAACCTTACAGAGAGCCCCAGTTTATCATCCTAACAGCAGAATCGGTACAGAGAAGGAAACATGGGGTGACCATGACCCCTGCAGCTCATTTTCAACTTTCCTTTCATCCCCAAGAGCAGGACTGATGAGCATTGAGTATCAGTAGCCTCCAGACAGCTCACTGTGGATGACCTCAGCTGGGGAAATAAAAGCAAGAGCTAGAATGACAACAATAAGCAGATTGTACATGCTCTGTTCACACAATGAAACTGGGGTGGAGTAGCTTACAAAGTGGGCTGTTTTATACAGACAGGGTTTATCAGACATCAGTCAGATCTGTGTGTTATTAAAGTTACTAACTCTTCTAGTGCTGTGTCTGTTCCGAGAATGCTAATATAGTAGCAAAACTGCTTATTCGTAAAAACACCATATTAGCAAAAAATAAAACAAGGCTTTATGAGAATGACAACTATTTCCAGGGCTCTGGGCTCCAAGCTTTACTTGTTCTTCTCAGTGACCTGGAAGGAGGACACGATTACCCCCATTTCACAGATGACGACGCTGTGCCACAGGCAGGCGAGGTCACTGACCTCACCTGAGTCAGCTGATGAGTGAGGCAGGATGGAATCCGGGAGTGTCCCGACTCAGCAACGTCCACTGTGGTCAGTAGTGAGAACAGTGCTAACAGGCTGGCCTGAGCTGCTTCCAATGGACTAAACGGGTGGCAGGTGCCCACTTCTCCCTCCCACTTGGTTCTTCCCATTTTTTCCGGTGCCTGTCTGCTTCCAGGATAGTCATGGCTCACCCTGGTCAAAGATTCGAGTTTTAAAAATCCTTTCTGTTTTAAATAGTCCTTCTGACAAACAATGTCTCTTTTAGTAAAATGTCTACACTTTCTTAACCTTTTAACAGAACTACCAGTAACGACTTACATCCACTTAAAGAATTAAAGAACTGAAAGGCCAACAAAGAGTCTACGTATTAAAATTTTTAAAAAGATCTGTTCTTTTTTTTTTTTCACTTTCAAGAAGATGATGCCCTAACCGGTTTGGCTCAGTGGATAGAGCGTCGGCCTGCGGACTGAAAGGTCCCAGGTTCGATTTCGGTCAAGGGCATGTACCTAGGTTGCGGGCACATCCCCAGTAGGGAGTGTGCAGGAGGCAGCTGATCGATGTTTCTCTCTCATCGATGTTTCTAATTCTCTATCCCTCTCCCTTCCTCTCTGTAAAAAAATCAATAAAAATGTATTAAAAAAAAAGAAGATGACATTGGCTTATAATTATATGTCTTCAGTATAGATTTTTAAAGAATTATGTCTGTTTGGCAATATGCCTGATTATTTTTATTAAACATGCTAAGCTGGGTCAGCAAGCCATGTAATGAGTAATCCTTTTCCAAATCAAATGTGTGCAGGCATTGACTACTGCATCAAAGAGGAGAAAAAGGCGTTTGCTTTCCCATGAAATTTGTAAGATGACCAGTGAGCTTGGTGGTGGTCCCCAATCTTAATCCTTATTTCAGCATTTCTCAAAAGAGATTCTAAGTGTTGATTCAACACATTTTCCTGTCCCAGTACTTTATATACAGCTGCATTCTGGGGCTGATATCCTGCTCGGTTTTCCTGCGGGTGAACTACGAGTTGAAGATGTTGATCATGCTGGCGGCGTTGGTGGGCTACAACATCATCTTTCTCCACACTCACGCCCATGTCCTGGACGACTACAGCCAGGTCTTATTTGAGAGGTAACCGGCTTCCTCCTTTTTCTCCTTACTTTAGTATGGGATGTCGATAATGTGAGTGTGTTGAGTAAATGCAAATTAACAATAACATTGTAATTGGAACTCATTGTGTGAGTTTCTTTGAAGCGATGGTTCAGAAGGGTGATGTGTGGTTTTATTATACATTACACAGAATATGTATTATCATAAAAGGAAGGTATGAAGTGGTTTAGAGATGATTTTGCTATAATCTGTACTATATTACTATATTGATAAGAATAAGCTAGGGTTTCTCACCCTCAGCGTTATTGATATTTTTCTGAATAATATCAATAGTGTACGGTTGGGTGTGGCTGAATAATTTTCTGATGAGGGTGCTGTCCTGTGCATTGTGGGATATTTAGCAGCATTCCTGGCCTCTTCCCACTAGACTCCAGACACAATCCCCTCCCCCAAAGCCATGAAAACCAAAAATGCCTCCAGACATATGTACCCTGCAAGGCAAAATGCCCCCCTCCCCAGTCCAGAACAACTGAATCAACACACATAAAAATACTGGAAACTAAGTGAATACATTCACAAGTTACAGTGCTACATTTCTTATGGGAACATTCCTAAAATACCCTGGTATGGAGGGAGTACTCCTATCACTGTGTTGATTTTCTGTTCTATGAAGAAACTGACTTTCAAGAAAAGATATGACTGTTTACTCTCCCAGCCTTAGAACTAGATGCTGAGAGAATGGTCCTCTCACGGACACTCAGTCGGGTTTATACAAGGTTACCTGTGACCAAATTACTTCCATAAGCTTATAATGAATATTTATTCCCTGCTTGAAAAACAATGTTTTAATCATTATGATATCCTCCCTCTCACATTTTAATAGCAAGACAATGTTTTATAGCAAGTGTTCGGTTTATTTCTGGACCCACCAGACTTCACGTGTCTTCAATGAGCAGGTTGCATAATCCTCCATAATATTTCTATGTTCCTTTTAATATAAAGTAAATGCCTTAAGTATTTGCATGGATTTGTTGCTCCAGAAAGATGGTAGTTGCTGACAGTGCATGGCCATGTACGTCTTCGGAGGCCCAGAGCCAGGGACACTGTGTGAACCTTTCGTGCCGATAAGAATGCTTTCAGAAACACAACCGCACAGCATTCTCTTCACCTAATTTAATTTTCATCATCCTCCACACTATGAAATCCAAATAATCTGTAATCAAGCTCAGGGTAGTGGAGTTGCAAAAAATGTATAATTGTATTAAGGAAATTTTTATGATTCCTTAGCCAAGATGAGAATGAAATCAGAAGTTAATTTTCCAATAAATTCTCAAAAGCGCCCAGCAAACATGCTTCAATATTTCTGTACTGTATCCAGAAAGCCTGTATCAAATCCCTAAGTAAATGCGGCATTACTGATTTTTATGCGCAGCTGACGACGCTACTAAATTCCCTTTATTAAATTTAAAGCTCCCGAATGCGCGACACAGCCGAGGCAGAGGAAGAAATTAGATTAGCAGGTTTCTGATGGGAGAGATTTCCGTGTGGGGTCTGAGAGAGACACCACCGGCTGCAATGGAGCAGGGCTCGGGCCGAAGAAGAGGAGCTTTTACCCTCAGCTTTTATCCCCTTTTGTTTAATTCAAGCTCCTTTGTGTCTGTTCCTTGGTTCTGTCTTTCTATTAGCCTTAAAGCTAGGGAGGGCTGGCAGGAGAAGCCCAGAGGCCTGCCTTCTCTCCCAACAGTAAGCCCACATCCTCTCCCGGAGGGATGCACCTGTCTCCCTGTTCCTAAACTTGACCTCAAGGTTCTGCCACCTCCAGACCTGATTCCTGAAGGAGCTGCCACAGCACTCCCAGAGCATCCCTCTGCCAAAAGATAAATCTTGCTGACATAACAGCAAATTTTCTCTAATGTCAGCTTAAAACTAACCCCATCTGAGAAACTCCTAAGAGGGCAAGTTTAGAATTCCCTCCTGGTCTCTCAGCCTCTGTGTGTGTTTGATTCAACCCTTCGATTCATGCCAGAGCCCAAATCCACCCATCCCAATGTTTTCTTTCTCTGCTGAGATTCCAGAGATCCCCCATCAAATGACTGATAAAGTTGCCTCATCCTTTGGTTTGTTGATGCTGACACAACGCCTGCAGATAGGAAACTAGGACTAGGATCCTGACATGGAATGGTGCCTTGAGAGTAGATATCCCAAGTCCCAAGCCACAGGTATCCTTCAAGGAGGCAGCTGGCTTAAGGAGTGCCAGGCGGCACCTCCTTTAATGACTGAGGGAGTGTGTGTCATTGAAGTCACATCTTGGTCCTTTTCCTCTTCTGACCTGTTTCTGGTCACCGCATCTCTGCCCCCCACACACACCTTTCATTCCTGGTGTCCTGGTCTTTCTGGGACAGGTGCTTGCCTGTGTGGCAGTCACTGTCCTTGCTGCCCACCTCAGCCTCTGGGCTGGCCCCTCATTGGCATTGAAGGTTCCCAGTAGGCCTACTGCAAGCTTTGGGCTTTCACCCCTGGGTGTGCCTGAGGACTGAGCCACACTCCCATCCCAGAAGGTTAGGGAGTATCCCCCGTGGACAAATCTGTTGCCTCTGATGTCTGCCCATCCCTTTTCTATGGTACATACACTGAAAATTTTCATAGAAACTCTTGATTTAAGGAAAGAGCAGATCTGAACCAGGTACCACTGTGGTGTCCACAGTGCCTGAAAGTGTGCCTGGCACCTTGTAAATGGGTGCTCAGTGAATATCTACTGAATGAATGAATAAAAACAGGCTGTGCTCCTGAATATACTGGCTCTAATGACACGTTCACCTCACCTGCTTCCCCGGAGGAAGAGGCTCCTTGGAGATGTGTCTTTCCAGGATCAGCATCCGTTTTGTTTATACCTTAAATGTCAAGAGAAGATATGGAGGGCATCTCTGTTTATAAGGCAGTGCCCAGCCATCGTTTCAATACACAGTTTGGATAGTGTTGTTGTCCTGTACGTGAGTTCACCATGACCTACGTTTCAGAGGGCTTTTTCAAACCAAATTTGACATGGATAATGGGCAAGCCAACAACATGGTACAAGCCAACAGGGCAGTTTTTGCCAGCAGGGCTAGCAAAGAAAACAGAGGTATGCACTACAAAGTATGCAAGTATGCAACTCCAGATCAATGAAAAATTCAGAAAGTGACATCAAACATATTCTTACAGATTCATGAATGTGGAAAATCAACTTTTCAGGAGAAAAAAAAGAAGACTACTTTGAGAGAGTATGACATTAAAAATTCGAAATCTTGCCATTCACGACAACATGAATAGACCTAAAGTATATTATGCTAGGTGAAATAAGCCAGAAAGAGAAAGACAAATACCATATGATTTCAGTTATATGTGGAATCTAAAAAATATAAAACAAATGAACAAGCAAAACCAAACAGAAACAGACCCACAGATAAAGAGAACAAGCTGATGGTTGCCAAAGGGACGGCGGGGGAGAGGAGAGGACTAAAAAGGAAAAATAAATAAATAAGCAAAAAAAAATGCAAAGTATGAAATGAACATGACAAAAATAGTTTCAATGCTAATGTAGTAGTTTAATTGAATTTAATAGTTTTAACTCATTTTGCCTTAATGACTTGACAGCAAAATAGTAATTGCAGATTCTCTTTTTTTCTTTATAAAGGAATACAAACCTCTAAAATATGTTTTAACAGTTTTGATGTACATTTCAGTTATTGATGATCAGTCATATAAAAATTTGAAAACTAAATCTAGAATGGAGGCCAGCAGCGTCTCAGTACTTAACATGACCTGCCGTTCTGTGATTCCGCTAAGTCACCGCAGAAGTTTCTGGTATTTAGAAGGGCCAGAACGAGATGTGTCTTAATTCTTTGGCATTTACAACACTCCTCCATCTTGTCTGTGAGGACAAGATATTTTGCTGTATCGATCGATAAGGATTCTGGTTCCTGTCCATGACACTGCCTCCCTCAGCCCTCAGCCCTCAGCCCTCAGCCAGGGCCTTCGAGGACACTGAGTGCTCTTCTTGGTGATGGATGGTGATGACCATTGATATTGCTGGAAGCTGTTTTTGTGTCAGAGACACTTCCCATGACAAATGCTTCTTACAGCGTCTGCAAGACAGTGTCCGGTTTTTCTTGGAAGCTTTTTCCTTGCAGAACTGAAAAATCTCAAGGGATGGATGTTACCATTTCGTATCGACCCAGAAATGTGCCATTAAATTCAAAGAGGTGTCAGGCATGGAGAGCAGAGGGGATGACCAGGGGCCTGGTAGACTAACCAGCTCTGTTTAAGCACTTAAGCCTCATAAAATAGATACTTTGTGGACAGCGTATAAATAAAGTATATAAATCAGCAGCAGCCATACTGGTGCCTGGCATCATTCAGAGGCTCTGGATTGTTGTTGGTAGAAATGTCTATATAATTTTAACTTCCAGATCAGCAGCAGCTTGGTATCAAGGGTAGTGATGCAGATGCTCAAGCAGACATATACCGCTGAGAGCTGTGAGTTAGGCACCTTCGATGTGGAATTGCTCTTCTTTCCCTGTGTCTCATGGAAAACCCAACAGCTAGAATTCAAGATATTGTGACATATTTTGACAATGCCCTGACTTGGGGTCAACTGGTGATGAGCCCACTGAGAGTCTGGAGGAAGAACTGCAGAATTAACCACTCAGGAGACAGGCCAGGGAGCAGGGCAGACTCCCTCTGCGGTAGACAGTCTGGGCGTATTCCAGAGCACCTGAAATTTCCTTGAAGTCTTCTCTTTTAAATTAAAACTGTATTTCAAATTTGCATTCAAACCCATAATATGTCCAAGTTAATGTTGAAATAATATTACTTTCACATTTCCTATCTCAGTTTCTCTTCCCCTTTTGAGTTCCCCCACCCTGTGCCATCTCCAGAAAGCAAGGAACACACACATCTCCCTGTGACTGGCAGTGGGGCTGGAGGTAGGTAACCTGAGATGCCTAATTTAACAAAAAAGCAAGTCATCCTAGGACAACTCAAGCTTTCTTTTCTTCTCCAGAAAGCAGCCATCGGTGAGCAATTTGGTTGTCTAACCTAAAACAGAAAATGTCCTGTGATTTGGACCCACCTGCAGGAAGATACTCAATTCTGGGCTGTTTTGTTTGATTTTAGAATGAGGGGAGGGAGATTTCCCAGAGCCTGTGCCCACAGACTGTACAGAATTCATACTTATCACCAACTCTCCCATCGGTGGTGCTGAAGCTGGGCACATCCCTTACCGTGTTAGTCTGTTTCAGCCCCTGCATGTTCCGCTGACCAAGTTTGAACACCACTCTGAAAAGGCATGAGGCTTTGAGCTGTCTGTCTTTGGATAACACTGGGCCATCGTCTCCGGAAGCTTCCACAGGATCTCGGCAAATCTGTGTCCAGCCAGGGGGAGGAAGATTGTCTGGAAATGAAACCCCTTAGGTTTCAAACCAGCATGATTATTTGTCCACTCATTCATTTGTTTCTACAACACACTTGTATTGAGCATTCTCCATATGCCCGCCCCAATTCCTGGAGTCGGAGCACACAGAGATGGATAACATATAGTCTCTGTTGTCAAGAAGGTCACACAAACCTGCTATAAGAAAACCATGGTTCGGCAGAAGGCCAAAAGGAGGTTGCCAGGGAGTCGTGGTTACATTTGTACAACACACCTAGGAAATGAGTGGCATGCAGGCTGGGAGCTACCTCAGGTAGCCCAGAGTTGACTGCAATATTGGAAAGACGAAGAACCATCATGGAGATTGAAAATCACAGGACGTGGCAGAATAAGATATCTCTCGTTTCCTCCCTCCCCCCCTCCCCACCTTAATAATAATAATTTGAAATCTGTCCACAGACAAAAGTACCTTTGTGAGAGTTGTGGGGTCCAGCAACGATACCAAGGGATCTAGGTGGAGTCTCACCCACCTGTGCATCAGGTAATGTCATACAGACCTTGGTCCTGGCTGTGGGCCCTGCGGTGGCCCAGGCACCTGCTCTAGCCCCTCTCAGCCATGATCTGGGAGGCCGGGAAAACACCCTCAGCTAGTCACCAGTGGATTAGAGAGCCTTAGGAAAGTCCAGGTTTCCAGAGGAAAGTCCCAGCACATTATGGGAAGAAAAATTAGAATTTGAATGCTTTGAAGTAGGCAATAAGAACAGTTTGACTCTACCCACAGCGCCTTCCCCCATGATGGCACAGCTTAGGCTCAAGAGACATCCCCTCACCCATGGTCCTGAAGGGGAAACAAGAGCATGTAAGTGAGCACAAAGCTTCCCCAGCTGTGCAGGCACTACAAAGAAGCCCCTGTCCTCTTGACCCACCCTGAATACTACATCGGGAGCTGTATGACTGGGGGTCAGGTAGAGGCTGGAAGAGTGGCAGATGGGACTCTCCATGGGCATTAAAGGGATTCCACTAACTGCACTGAGGCCTCCATCAAGCAGCCTGCCCACCATCCATGGGGAACACTTTGCCCGCAGATCCCCCACCTGGCCCACGGGTACCTCCACTGTTCCCTGTGCCTCCCCCACCTCCCACCCCTGCTCTGTGGCCGGCTCCCTGTGTGCATTCCCTATGGCAGCAGAGAGAGTGAGCTTTGGCAGACAGCTAGTGAGCACACACAGAAAACTGGTCCAAATATGGGGACATGAACCTTAGTAGGTTTTGTTGGGAAAACTAAAGGGAGGCAGTCAGCACTTGACCCGATGCATTGTAGGATGGAGAGGAGGAATACAAGCTTAAGAATTCTGCCACTAGAGGGAGCAAGAAGCATGGAGCATTTTTTCATTGAAGACTTAACAAATGGTCAACATGTACATGAAAAGATGCTCAACATCACTAATCAGGGAGATCAAAACCACAATGAGCCCTAGCTGGTTTGGCTCAGTGGATAGAGCATCAGCCTTCGGACTGAAGGGTCCCAGGTTCAATTCCAGTCAAGGGCACATCCCCAGGTTGCAGACCCAATCCCCAGTAGGGGGCGTGCAGGAGGCAACCAATCAATGATTTTTCTCTCTCAGCATTGACGTTTCTCTCTCTCTCTCTCCCTCTCTGAAATCAATAAAAATATATCTAAAAAAACAATGAGATATCACCTCACACCTGTTCGAATGGCTATTAGCAAAAAGACAAGCAATAACAAGTGCTGACAAGGGAGTGGAGAAAAGGGAACCCTGTACACTGTTGATGAACGTGTAAATTGCTTCAGCCACTATGGAAAACAGTATGAAAGTCCCTCGAAAAAAATAAAAACAGAACTGCCATATGATCCAGTAATCCCACTACTGGTATACTAGTATAGCTACAGAAATTGAAATCAGGATCTCAAAGAGATATCTGCACTCCCATGTTCATTGCAGCTTATTCACAGTAGCCATGACATGGAAATGACCTAAGTCTGTCAATGTATGAATAGGTAAAGGACATGTCAGATATATAAACATGTGTCGCCGTAACCGGTTTGGCTCAGTGGATAGAACATCGGCCTGTGGACTGAAAGGTCCCAGGTTCGATTCCGGTCAAGGGCATGTACCTTAGTTGCAGACACATCCCCAGTAGGGGGTGTGCAGGAGGCAGCTGATCGATGTTTGTCTCTCATTGATGTTTCTAACTCTCTATCCCTCTCCCTCCCTCTCTGTAAAAAATCAATAAAATATATTTTTAAAATAAATAAATAAACATGTGTCACACTTTTACTTCAGTTTATCAACTATTACCAAAACAACAGATAACTAGATTTCTTGAGATGCTTTTTTTATTTAAAAATAGAGGCTCACTCTTTTCTGGCTGGAACCATGGAGGGTGCAGAAGAGAAGAAGAAGAAAGTTCCTGCTGTGCCAGAAACCCTCAAGAAAAAGTGAATGAATTTCACAAAGCTGAAGATCAAGCACCTGAGAAAGAAGTTTGCCCAAAAGATGCTTTAAAAGGCAAGAACGAAGTTCATCTATGAAAAAGCTAAGCACTATCACAAGGAATACAGGCCGATGTACAGAACTGAGCTTCGAATGACCAGGATGGCAAGAAAAGCTGGCAACTTCTATGTACCTGCCGAACCCAAATTGGCATTTGTCATCAGGATCAAAGGTCTCAATGGTGTGAGCCCAAAGGTCCAAAAGGTGCTGCATCTTCTTGGCCTTTGCCAGATCTTCAGTGGCACCTTTGTTAAGCTCAACAAGGCTTCCATGAACATGCTGAGGATTGTGGAACCATATATTGCATGGGGGTACCCAAACCTGAAGTCAGTAAATGAATTGATCTACAAGCATGGTTATGGGACAATCAACAAAAAACAAACTGCCCTGACAGATAACTCATTGATTGCTTGATCTCTTGGTAATTATGGCATCACCTGCATGGAAGATCTGATTCATGAGATCTATATTGTTGGAAAACACTTCAAAGAAGTAACAACTTCCTGTGGCCCATCAAGTTATCTTCTCCAGGAGCTGGGGTAAAGAGAAAAACCACCCACTGTGTAGAAGGTGGAGATGCTGGGAACAGGGAAGACCAGATCAATAGGCTTATTAGGAGAATGAACTAAGGTATCTACCATGGTTATTTTTGTAATCTGGTCAATTAATAAACTGAGTTCTTTAAAATTGAAAAAAAATTAAAAATAGAGGCTCATTTCACCAAGAAAAAAAAATTTAAGGATTATATTTGTGTCCATATGCCTGGACTGCTTTCTCTCCTCAGAGAATGAAAATGTCATTTTTACCTCACCAGAACTGTTTGCCTTTAGGTTAGAAACTGGTTCACCACGTAATCCCTCCATATCTGCCACCCAGTTTGTTAGGTTTCTTTGTTCTTTTGGACTCTCAAAACTTGAGGGCCAGAATGAGTACCCCATGAACAGCCTCAGGGCGAAGGCCAACTGCAAATTAGTGTGTGGCTACAGGCATACTTGGATATCTACATCTCCAGAGTCCAATTTTGAGCTATTAAAGAAAACATATTTGGTCACATTTTGACTGAAACTGTCATCAAGGTAAGAATCATCGAGTTAGAAACTTTCTCAATTATATCAGCTCTGCCACTGTTCTC
Source organism: Myotis brandtii (assembly GCF_000412655.1). Taxonomy (NCBI): domain Eukaryota; kingdom Metazoa; phylum Chordata; class Mammalia; order Chiroptera; family Vespertilionidae; genus Myotis; species Myotis brandtii. Next base: position 2,009,787 of record NW_005353967.1, on the reverse strand, counting down.
AAAACTGCCTGGTACTGGCACAAGAACAGACATATAGATCAGTGGAATAGAATAGAGAGTCCAGAAATTAGCCCGAACCAATATGCTCAATTAATATTTGACAAAGGAGGCAAGAACATACAATGGAGCCAAGATAGTCTCTTCAATAAATGGTGTTGGGAAAATTGGACAGATATATGCAAGAAAATGAAACTAGACCACCAACTTACACCATACACAAAAATAAACTCAAAATGGATAAAGGACTTAAATATACGACCGGAAACCATAAAAATACTAGAAGAATCCAAAGGCAACAAAATCTCAGACCTATGCCGAAGCAATTTCTTCACCGATACAGATCCTAGGGCATTGGAAACTAAAGAGAAAATAAACAAATGGGACTACATCAAAATAAAAAGTTTCTGCACAGCAAAAGAAACCATCAACAAAACAACAAGAAAGCCCACTACATGGGAGAACATATTTGCCAACATTATATCTGATAAGGGCCTAATCTCCAAAATTTATAGGGAACTCATACAACTTAACAAAAGGAAGATAAACAATCCAATCAAAAAATGGGCAAAGGATCTAAATAGACACCTTTCAAAAGAGGACATTCAGAAAGCCAAGAGACATATGAAAACATGCTCAAAGTCACTAATCATCCGAGAGATGCAAATCAAAACAACAATGAGGTACCATCTCACACCTGTCAGAATGGCTATCATCAACAAATCAACAAACGACAAGTGCTGGAGAGGATGTGGAGAAAAAGGAACACTTGTGCACTGCTGGTGGGAATGCAGACTGGTGCAGCCACTATGGAAGACAGTATGGAGTTTCCTCAAAAAACTGGAAATGGAACTCCCATTTGACCCTGTGATCCCACTTCTAGGAATATATCCCAAGAAACCAAAAACACCAATCAGAAAGGATATATGCACCCCTATGTTCATAGCAGCACAATTCACCATAGCTAAGATTTGGAAACAGCCTAAGTGCCCATCAGTAGATGAATGGATTAGAAAACTGTGGTACATCTACACGATGGAATACTATGCTGCTGTAAAAAAGAAGGAACTCTTACCATTTGCAACGGCATGGATGGAACTGGAGAGCATTATGCTAAGTGAAATAAGCCAGTCAATGAAGGAAAAATACCACATGATCTCACTCATTCATGGATAATAAAGACCATTACAAACTTTTGAACAATAATAGATACAGAGGCAGAGCTGCCTCAAACTGATTGTCAAACTGCAGTGGGAAGGCCAGAGAGGGTTGGGGGGCAGAAGGGAGGGGAGTAAGAGATCAACCGAAGGACTTGTATGCATGCATATAAGCATAACTAATGGACATAAGACACTGGGGGGTAAGGGAGGGCAGGGGATTGTCAAGGGTGGGGGAGGGGAAGGACACATATGTAATACCCTTTGTAATACTTATTATAATATTTTTTTAAAAAGAATAAAAAAAAATTATATCAGCTCTGTCTCCCCTACTGTATAACTCGGTGATAGCACAACCCTCACACATGAAAGTCTGAAATGGACCTTATCCTTAAAACTCAAAGGGGGAGAGAGAAAAAGAGGCCTCATACCCAACTAGCTGTCATTTTTTATATAAATGGCTAACATAATTGTTATGGGTAGAACTGTGTCCCTCAAAAGAAGACCTGCTGAAGTCCTAACCCCCCACACCTCACAACATGAATCTACTTGGAATCAGGGTTATTGCAGACGTGATTAGTTAAGATGAGGTCCTACTGGAGCAGGGTGGGTGCTAATCCAACATGGTTGGTGTCCTTATAAGAAGATGGCCATGTGAAGAAGGAGACACACTGGGAGGACACATGTGATGATGAGACAGAGATTGGGGTGATGCAGGAGTGAGCCAAGGAGCACCAGAGAGTGGTGGCCAACCACCAGAAGCCAGGACGAGGCAAGAAGGATTTCTCAGCAAGTGTCAGAGGGAGCATCGCCCTGCCAGCACCTGGGTTTCAGACTTCTGGCCTCCAGGACTGTGAGACAATAAATTCCTATTGCGTTAAGCCACCCAGTGTGTGGTACTATGTTTCGGCAGCCCTGTGAAACTAATACAGTGATCCACACAGTTGACTAGACTCTGCCAGGAGGACATCCTACCCTTTTATTCCATCTCTTCCGATGCTCCCTCCACATTACACATTCCTTTTCTTCCCCTCCTCCCCCACATACACACAAAGAGCAAGGTAACCAGGAATGGATCTGTGGATGGAGAAGTTCATCATTCAAACTACAGGAGCCCTGGCAGCATGCATCCCTGAGAGGCCCCCATGGGAGAGAAGGGCTCCGGTGAGGGTAGGCAACTCTTTTTTGGCTGGATGAATAAAAGAAGTTTTAAAGACATCTAAATGAAACTCAAGAAAGCAAGGTGCAGTTCTTCCTAGTACAGAGATTTTCAGAAGTAAAAAAGGAATCCATGTGTCGGGACACGAGTCTGCTCTACATCTGGGTTGTGCCTTCTTATGTCTGAGGTCCATTTTGGTCTGTACTTTCAAACCCACTGCCAAGTTCAGCATGAGAGCCCCCCCCCCTTACCTTGCTTCCTCCAAGTACCTACTTTCAGCCACCACTATTCCTCACTGAGGCTCAAGATGTAGGAGTGGGGAGCAGGACACTTCCACGCCTAAACCAATGCTCAAGTGCATTGATGTGAGGCGTTCTGGGAAAGGATTGTTCCCATAGGTTGCTTACATATATTTTCTGTGTGAGTAACTGCAAACCCAGGCAGGACCTGGATTACATTAAAAGGGACCTCCTCCCATTCTCCCGCAGTGACAGGGACCTGAGCTGGCATATTTGGGGCATCAGGTTCCTTTCCTGGGCATACCAATGAGACCTGAGTTCTGATTGGTTATGCCAATGATGCTAATGCAAGATCTTGACCTGGGAGTCAACATTTCACTCTTAGTTTGGGGCTTACAGAGGTGGTGAGTGGAAGAGGGGGGTGGCATAGCTGCTTTCTCAGACCCCTGGTTCAAAGTAATAAGGTGTTCAAAAGACAATATGAAAATTCAAAACTCAGCCTGTGCCAGCTTCTTAGGCTGTTTGGCTGTATTGTACCACTTTTACTAACTGGTCAAGATCATGTCAATATAGTCAGTATAGAAAAACGATGAGCTTAACATTCATTGCAGTCAGCACTGTTTATAAACAACTGCTCCCCTGAGTCCCTTCAACTGTGCTGTTAGACACAGCTGCCACTGGCTCAAAATGGAGCTTCATTTCTTAAAATCAATATGAGTGAGACAGGAAAATGGCACTTTTCAGCTTACTTCATTCTCAGAGAGAAACTGCTGACCTGCTGGCTGAAGAGCTCAGATTCTTCCAGACATAGCTGGCTTGGTAGGGAGGAGAGAGCCCTGAATGCAAGCACCGCCAGTTTCTGGCGAGTTCTCTGCGGTCCTGAGTCTTAAACCACAGGGACTGGGCAACTGTGTCCTCATTGATGTAGGAATCCACTTCTGCTTTACACTTGGATCTTTTATTCTGTTAATGATATCCTCCAATCAGTATTTGTGTATCCTTCCCAGTTCCATCGCCCACCCCATCTCCCTGTAGTTAATACCTAAAGTCATGAGTGCCCTTTATGCAGTGCTTCCTCGGTGTCAGGCTCTCTGCCAGGTATATAACTATTTGATTTAGTTATGGAAGCAGCCCATAAGGTAGGTATTGGTACCCCGTTTGGCTGATGAGGAAAGTGTAGTTTCAAGGGGTTAATCCCAGAGCCCACAGCTTGCTAGAGAAGGTGGAGTCAAGATTATATCCTGGGCCCTAACTGGTTTGGCTCAGTGGATAGAGCATTGGCCTGCGGACTGAAGGGTCCCAGGTTCAATTCTGGTCAAGGGCATGTACCTTGGTTGCAGGCACATCCCCAGTAGGGGGTGTGCAGGAGGCCGCTGATAGATGTTTCTCTGTAATCTGTTTCTAACTCTCTATCCCTCTCCTTTCCTCTCTCTGAAATCAATTTAAAAAAAGAAAAAAATCAATAAAATATATTTTTTAAAAAGAAAAACTATTGAAAAAACAAAATAAATTTTTTTTAAAAAGATTACATGAACCTTCCATAGAGAAACAGAAAAATCTCAAAGCAACTTCAACTCACAAACAGAAAGTGATTACGTGATATTTATACTTGATTAAATACAACCTATGATGCTTATGCGACACTGTGTCATACTAAATCAACTGTTTTTTCAGGTCTTACAGAACTATGTGGGAAATTATTCTTTGTCAGCTTATGCAGGACTGTCCTGGGATGGCAGTAGATTTTCCTTTACATGCTGTATTTCTCACTGTTTTCAGGAAAAACAGAACCTATAGGAGGTATAGATATGATTGCCACAAGGAATTGGCTCATGTGATTAAGGGGGTTGGCAAATCCAAAATCTGCAAAGCCAGTGTCTTGGTTTGAGTCTGAAGGCCAGGAGCTGCTGTAGAACCAGGAGTAATCGATGTTCCAGTTCAAAGGTAGTCAGGCCAGAGAGAATTCTCTCTTGCTCAAAAGAAGATCAGCCTTTTCTATTGTTGATGCCTTCAACTGTTTGGATGAGGCCCACCCATATTGCGGAGGACAATGGCTTTATTCAACCTACCAATTTCAATGTTGATCTTACCCAAAAAATATTCTCACAGAAACACCCAGAGTAGTATTTGACTAACTAGCTGGGCACCCTGTGGCCCACTGAAGTTGACACATAAAATTGACCAACCCACATGCCAACTTGGATGTGTGGAAGGTCACTGCCTGGAATGTTGTGGTAAGGATGTGAGAACTTGAGCAGGGATAATTTACTGATATCTATCTGGACCTGAGGGGAAGTGGGCCGTTGGATGAAGGGTTTCCAACTTCATTACACTTTTGTGATACAAAGTCATATAAAAGAGGGTCTAAGAATGGGTGCTTTTGAGAAAGTGATAGCGTGTAGAAATGAAGTTCTTTCTAAGAAAAATTTGAAAATTTGAAAAAGTAATATATGAAATTATCCATAATGATCCCCGAACTATAAAGAAAATAAGATTAACATTCCTTCCCCTAATATTTGTTTGAGCTTGGTATAAAATAAGAAACCTTTACGAATTTGGAAGAATGTTTTATGAAGCTCTTAAAATAGGATTGTTTTGTTTTGATGTAATCTGAGTTTGAAAATATATTTGGTGTGTGTGTGTGTGTGTGTGTGTGTGTGTGTGTGGCCAGAATGGAATGCAGACACTCAACTAGAATTTCTGAAGTTTGCCGATTCACAGATTCTACGTCCTGTGTGTATATTGTTTTGATTTGTTTTTGTCTGTTTGTTTTTAACAGACCAGGCATTTGGAAAGACCTGAAGACCATGGGCTCTGTGTCTCTCTTTATATTCTTCATCACACTGCTTGTTCTGGGTAGACAGGTAAGAAGTCTGGTTTTTTTACACAATTTCTCTAAAGTGTCATATTAATAACACTCTGAGGATGTACATTGTAGTTACCTTCATGCAAACATCTTATCACAGGAGAAACTGGGTGGCACAGGGTATGTGGGCTTAGATACAGACAGAAAGAAGAAAGTTACTATTTTCCACTAGTGGCAAACTTTGTAAATGATAATGATGTGAATCAATTCATTTCCTTTAAGTCTCAAAATATATTTTATAGGTTTCCTAAGCCTAAAAACGCTGACACTACTTGGAAAAAACTCCCCTTGACTGGGTTTTCATTTGCTTTTCAGAATGTGTGATATGCTTCCTTTTCTTTGAAGTGGGTAGAAGACCTGTGCTGTCACTTGTAATCACTCCTAGAAATAGAGTCTTTTGTTCAAAATTTTACTTTATGATGCAAATGAAACTGTGCTTCCTTCCTTGGGCCCTGTACTCCTTCCTGGCCTCCCAGTAGAGGCTGTGGGTGCAGGATTTTTAAGAGCAATATCCTTCCTCTGCCTGGTTACAGGACACTCACTCAAAGAATAAACTCATCTCATTCATCTCATGCCTGGTGGCTCTGCCTCAACCAAAGTTTGCTTTGAGTTCTTTGATGGATAACGTGAAACCAAGTAGTGATTAATGTGGAAATAACCAACTCAGATGCAAATCCATTTACATTATGTACACATCCCGAAACTGTGAACCAATAGGAAGCTGTTAATGGCCAGGGCAGAGACCAGATCTGTGACTGCCAGCCCAGCGGCCTGGGGACACCGTAGTCTCCATCTCCCAGAGCAGTGCTAGTGGCAGCCTGACCCAGGAGCTCACAGGGCAGCCCTCAGCACTCTGCCTGGAGCTGAGCTGTGGTCCTGCTGCAGAGCCTCGGAGATCCCGGTCTGCCTGCTGCCCTTCCCTGCCTCTGTCCCTGGCGCCTGCTTGGTTCTGTTTTCTTTGGCTTGCCTTTTTGACAACCGCACGTTTCTGTAAGCCTTGTTATTCCGTGTTGTTCTTTTTCTTGGTTTCATTTGTTTCTCCTACTACCCTATTTCCAGTGGAGGTCACAGTCACAGATAGTAGAGATTAGGACTTGGAATTGTCTTTTGGGGCACACCGTTAAATCCATGACAAGTGGTTTGGGGTGGGAACATTTGTCTTCCTTTGGGGGCCTCCCCTCAAGTTTCTAAGGTACCTGCACATAAGGACAGGAATCTGCAGCAGAAAGCACTGGGGAGGGGAGATGTGAAGATTGGGCAAAATGTCACTTTTAGTCCAATGTAGCTGGTCCCAAATACGGTTCCTTTTATTAAACAACTTGCAAAATGCCCCCCTGTGATGCAAGAGCGATCACTCGGAAAACCTGAGCAGCCTCTTTGTACAGTTTTCAGAAACCTTTCAAACCTGCATGAATTGGGCTTGCTGCCTGCCCTTCTGGCTCCTTGGTTTCATCTCATGTTCCATTTCTGTCTCACCATTGATTGCTCTGTCATTTTAATTCAAAACCAGCCACATCACTGGATTATTTCCCAAAAGGCCCAAATGAATAATCTATTCTCTAAGTGAGAGGTCATTTCTAGTAAGTGCCCAGCATGATTGCCATAAAATAGAATGTGGAAAATTGGCATTAATGTAAAAAGTTAATATAAAGAAACTTAAAAATATCCTTTGCAATCTTTTTTTTTAAATGTCTGGCTATATGAGGCAAAAACTAAATGCCACACCAGAGAAGGAATAACTTTTTAGTGGATCACACATAATTCGATCAGTTATAATAGATCAGTGGTTCTCAACCTTCCTAATGCCGCGACCCTTTAATACAGTTCCTCATGTTGTGGTGACCCCCAACCATAAAATTATTTTCGTTGCTACTTCATAACTGTAATTTTGCTACAGTTATGAATCATAATGTAAATATCTGATATGCAGGATGTATTTTCATTGTTACAAATTGAACATAATTAAAGCTTAGTGATTAATCACAAAAACAATATGTAATTATATATGTGTTTTCGGATGGTCTTAAGGGACACCTGTGAAAGGGTCATTCCACCCCCAAAGGGGTCACGACCCACAGGTTGAGAACCGCTGTAATAGATGCATGATCATTGTTTGTTGGATTCAGGATGTGGATTTATTTTTCATTGTTATTTGTTCATTAGAGGTGTATGTGCGTGTGTGTGTGTGTGTGTGTGTGTGTGTGTGTGTGTGTTGTTGTTGTTGTTGTTTTACATCACTGGCATAATTAACCAAACCATAAAACAAACAAACCCCCTGCATCCAGTTCTTCTTTGCATTTGTTTGTCTATAAATTACTCTCTGTGCTGAAATACACCCTGTGTATTAGGCCCCTCTGCCATAGGAGGATCTACTCAAGTCTATTTTATTCTATTAAGTTATTTACATCACAGCTGGCACAGAATGATGCCAAAACCAGCAAGACCCTTTCACAGTAAACAAGTCTCTCCATTTCTACAATGTTCATAACTTAAAAAACAACATTAAGTTTTAATACATTATAAAGCATTTGCACATGTTTTTATTACCAGGCACCATCTTAATTAAATGATATCAAAATGAACTTTTGTCTAAATATGTCACTCTCTCAGTACAATGAAACACCAAATAAAAAATGCGTATTTTTCAATGAATACTTAATTATATAATTTGTGCTAGGGGAAAACGGATTTTTAAATATTAAAGGCAAGTTGCCACAAATGAACACCATTATTTCTCAAATGCAAATCATCAAACAAAGCACTCTCTCTACTAATGTGTTTTCCATTTTTAGTCATTTAGTCATTATTTACATTCTATTATGCCTCTTTTCAAAAAATAATTCAAGCCACCTTTTATTAACAAAACTGAGCAAGGAGCTTTCCTGTCTTTTTTCCTTGCAAGCCTCCAACATAACTGTTGTCTCTGTTCCTGAGGCTGGTCCTTTCCTGATCTTGCTTTTTGCAAATCCGTGTTAGAGGCTGAGTGAGCGGCATTGGTGGGGAACAGTGGGCTTTGCAGGGAAGGTGACAGTTCTGTTTGGGGGTTCTTTTTTCGGTTTTGTTTTTCGTTCTTTTTATTTTCTCTTTAAAACCTCCACTCTCTGGCAGGACAAGATGCCTATTGTTTCTTTACCTCTGTGTCCTCTTGTAACAGAATGAATATTACTGTAGGTTAGACTTCTTATGGAAGAACAAGTTCAATAAAGAGCGGGAGGAGATAGAAACCATGGAGAACCTGAACCGCGTGCTGCTGGAGAACGTGCTTCCGGCGCACGTGGCCGAGCACTTCCTGGCCAGGAGCCTGAAGAACGAGGTGAGATGAGGTGGGACTGATGGCCAGGACTGGATGGTGGGCCAGGTGAGGGCTGGAAGCTCCAGGCGATCACCTAGATGCCTGTGGTACTACAAACACCTTAGTGTTCAAGTCCAACATTCGAGAGGATGTTGATTAGATGCAAAATGTCAGTCGAGAAGAGTGAGCTAGAATCACCTGTGAACGTCTTAGCGTGGAACTGATTCATTATTCCTCATTTTTCCCCCAATCACATAATGTTCTGAGGATACACTATGAGGCACTAGGGTTCCAAATGTGTATGTCACAGAAGTGGCCAGCACCCTCTCCTGGCGCCGGAGGGGGCCTTGAGTACCGGCATGTACTAGAGACCCAAGTCCAGCGGCAGAATCGAACCACACATCCCACACATCCACTCTTTCACTTCTCACAGCTTTCCTGAGAGCCTTTTAAGGGTTTTAGAATCTCAAAAATACGAGATAAAATTTGGAAGTTATCCATACAGGACCAGATCAAAGTCTTGAGTCCATTAATTTAATGGAATTAAATGGAAATTTCACAGAAAATATAAAGGTATGGATATTTAACTCGCATTAGAAAGGTTGTGGAGATATATCTGCTGACTCTTGTTATGCAGAAATATTTTTTAAAAATCACATTTTATTCCATATGCCATTTCAACACTGAATTTCAACCTTTCTAAAAATCAGTGTTGAAATGGCATATGGAATAAAATGTGAATTTTTTAAATATTTCTGCGTGACAAGAGTCAGCAGATATATCTCTAATGGGACTATATTAATTGAAGAAACATGTAGTTGAGCGCCCACTGTGTGCAAAGGCCTGGATTGAGAACAGTGGAGTTCCAATGACGTGTGAGGTACAATCCTGTTCTTAGGACATTTTTAATGAGGTTGGGAATAGATGAGGGATCAGGGAACCTATATCGATAGATGAACTCCTTAATAAACAAGCTCAATTGTGGTGGTGCTAGAGTACAAAGCAACCTCGAGAGAAAAGGCTTGGAACAGTGTTTTTGTGAAGTGCCAGGTGGAGGGGTGGGATGCTGGACACTGTCACTGTCCTCTGACTGGAAGTGTGCTGGGCCTGTGAGCCAGCCCAGGGCCCCACAGCAGGTATGACTGACCACAGACCAGTCACTTTCCTATTTCTCTTGATGTTTTCTACACTCAGTAGGTTACTCAGCAACCAAGTTACATATTGGTCGTAGATGACGGTGTCACTACATCTATTAAGAAGGAACCATCAGTTTTCACTAATGATGTAAGAGCACTCATCCTGTCATACAGCAAGCAGTCAGTGCTGGTGATTTTCATGCTTATTCTTGTCATCATCATCATCATTCCTCAGAGAGTCACTCTGGTTGATGTCAGCAGACTACAGGGAAATTCAGGATATAAAAAATATACCCTTGCCTTCCTAGACATACCCCTTTTAAGAGCAGGGAGGTAAGTTGAATTTATACTATTTTTTTTTAATATGAGTTTATTGATTTCAGAGAGAGGAAGGGAGAGGGAGAGAGGGGTAGAAACATCAATGATGAGAATCATTGATCGGTTGCTTCCTGCATGCCCCCTACTGGGGATCTATCTCACAACCTGGGCATGTGCCCTGATTGGGAATCAAACTGTGACCTCCTGGTTCATGGGTCGATACCACCCACTGCGCCCCGTAAGCTGGGCTACCCTGTGTTTATAAAAATTGGTATTTTTAACTAGAACAGGCTCCTAGGGGGTTATCTGTTACCCTGGCTCCTTAGCTTAGTCAGCATTACTGGAACCTAAGCTTGGTAATCACATATGCCACCAGTTGTCTTCCCAGGATATGAATGTTCACAAAAACAACTTTGCAGAGGGAGAAAGTACGGGTCTGCACAATAAGCCAGCTCAACCATATTCAGAGCAGAGTAGAAAAGGGAAACCTTGATTCTATCGTCCGTGTATTGTGTGCAGAATTGTGAGGCAGTAACAGAAGGCATTACGAGGTGGTTGGCCCTGAGAACAGGAAGATTACATGAGTCTAGCTTTTCCAGGGAGTAGTTGGGACCTTCAGTGGGTCACCATTGCCCTCATGTGTTTGTTATGAGACCTCAGTGGGGGAAGAATGTTCTTCTGAGAGGCCACCTTGAAGCTATGGTGCTGTTGGAGTGCTCACTCTCTACCAGGGATTCATCTGGGTGCCCCAGAGGACAGAACTCACTGATAGCATACATGCAGAGTGGATTTCCTCACCTTGCCGGGCACACCGGAAGCACCAGCTGCTAGCATTCTTTCCTCACTCAGATGGTGGTCATCTTGTTTTTCAGAACTGGCCTCACATTCCCTAGAGTAAGGAACGTTTCCCATGATGTGCTACACCACCAAGGCACCTGGCCATCCTGCCTTTGTTGGTTATCCGAGTGCCCTGATGAGCCAGCACTCTGGGGAGGGCAGATCCTCATTCCTAGGATTAGCCCCCACACCCTCATAACAACCCTCCATTTCTGAAACTTTCACTGAACTTGGAGAATTAACTATATGTTGGGAAAATTACGGAAACACCTTGAAATTGTGTTAACAAGACATTGTAATTTTATTTGTGTCCATGGACAAAGAACTATGAGCCTCTCTCTATTTAAAAACAGATATCTGCATTAAATATTGCTGGTGTCTAATGCAATATGAGACATAGCCTGAGGAGTTTCACTGGTTCCATCTGATCAACTAAGGAGTAACTTGATGAGTTTCATTTGCTCCTTTCAGGAGACCCTAAAAAGAAAAATGCATCAGGACCTCAATACAAAGAATGAAGCCATAGGAGTCGTTTTAGGACAATGTAGTGGTTTGGGAAATCATTTTGTTTCCCTTCGGTTGCTTAAAGGAAAACTATTTCCTAAACCAGAAGTCTGTGGTCTCTTGTAAGAGAGAGACCTAAGATAGAGATGGCAGAGAGCCTGAACTGGAAGGTTCTTCATATTAGCTGGTGGTGTCAGCAGATGGAGATTCTGAGCCTACATCCAGCTCATTAGAACCCTTCACCTGTGGTCAATGGCCATTGTCTGGAATGGGCCTGGCATTGGGTGGGACAGGTGGTGTGGGGCACTGGGTGACTTTTTTACCAATCCTAGTGAAAAGAAACACTTTCATTAGGAGCATGTGTTTGAAAGGTTTTCTGGTGCTGAATTCTTCCTTCTCTCCTGGGCAGGAGTTATACCACCAATCCTATGAATGCGTCTGCGTTATGTTTGCTTCCATTCCGGATTTCAAAGAATTCTACACAGAATCAGATGTCAACAAGGAGGGCTTGGAATGCCTACGGCTCCTGAATGAGATTATTGCTGACTTTGATGATGTAGGTATTTGAGAGTGACCCCTGAAGGACAAGGGTAGCCCTAGTCCCACCCTTGGGCAATCCCAAGGCCAGTACATCTGAAGTTGCTCATCATGGTACATCTTAAAACTTTTCCTTTGGTGTAATTTCTCATGGCTGGAGTTAAAGCCTATTGCTCTCTTTAGCTCCTTGAAAAGTTTGGAGTGACAAATGTATTTTATCTCTGAGATGGTATGATTGCTAGGAACAACTACCAAATCTGTTCTATAAAATACCTATCTCGTGTGCTCATGAATTTTCTCAAAAGGCTTGACTCCAAAGAAAATATTTGTCCATCAATTTTATATAAAATTATAATTAATCTATTTATCATAGATTATTGGCCTGTCTGTGCATATTCCAAGATCTTTGTCAGATATCAACTTGAACTGTGCATGGATGACATGTTTTGTTATTGAAAAAGCAATATGTACCTGGGATAATATATTTTAGAAGGGACAAAGTATATGTTTTAGAATTTGAAATAGATGTCATTTTTCAATTTTTAATATTCTGCCTACATAAAGAATAATGTGTTTTGTTTTCTGGTAAGAACAAACACAACTCTGGTTTTAAGAATGTTGCTGCTACATTATTCTGATAAATATTATGAAAAATATAGGAAAATTGACATCCACGAACATGTTTATCATGATTCATGAAACTTTGAAATACAGTGATGATTTCAGGCCAACTTTTAAATGTCATGTGGGATGTATACATTTCTCTACTACCATCACCTTCTCCATGAGGTTGACTCAAGACTCATGATAAAGTAATGATAACTAGAAATTTCCACTATTATGCCGAGTTCTTAGGGAAAATCGTGGCATATTTCCTTCAGTTCCCCTCAGCAAAATAAATGTTCCCCAGTACCAGCAGATGAGTGACAGTGGTCTTTTAGATTGGACTGTCTTTTAGATAAATGATATGAGGATTGGCTCACTTACCTTAAATTCTCTTATATGTAATCTTTGAAAGTAGGAGTACCAAAGAAGGGTCAGAAAGATGTCTCAGACTTTGGTTGATCCCATTGTCCTCCTGAGCAGATACATGACCCTCCAGAATTTCTTTCACTTGTTCCCTTATTTAAAGCCACTATCACATGCATCATAATTAATATTGGTTCCTTCACTGGAAAATTTTGAAAGATAATTCATATTAATTAGAAGTAAATCATTAAACTGCATTTCCTTCCAAGAACAAGCTCTTTGTGAAATTCATGAAATGTTATTTCCTGGCAAAGCCCAAGATTGAAGGATGAATAAGCAGTGGTTGAAACATCTCATATTACTATTACTGTGAACTAGAATTTGAGGATGTCTCTTGAAAGCACTAGACCTTGGGTAAGCACTCGACTGAATAACTAAATGATTGTCATTGCCTCACAGCTGCTGTCCAAGCCAAAATTCAGTGGAGTTGAAAAGATCAAGACCATCGGCAGCACATATATGGCAGCGACAGGTCTGAGCGCTGTGCCCAGCCAGGAGCATGCCCAGGTACAGACATGTCAGCCACACAGGGCACACGTGAGTCTCAGCTCCGCCCATAGGTCATCCATGAAGCCAAAATAGTCATGCAGTGACTATAAACTGTTCTGTGTGGACATGTAAATCTCAATGATTAAGGTCTTATGAGAAAAGATGAGAATTCTGGAGACTTCTGAGGATCTGTCTACTGAACTTTTTCTGGTGGACAGGGAGAGAAAAATCTAACCAATCCAGTAAGTTGCTTGATAGCAGATAAATATACAAAACCAGGATTAGAGCTGTTTACTTAAAGGTGACTCATCACAGGATGATTGCTGATCTTTTGGTTAAAAACATGTGGTCAAAAACCAAGCTGGCCATGAGAAATTTGATTTAAAAGCTGATTGGACAGAATTGAGTATCTTCAGTCATTTAGGATTTTTAGGGGGTTTTCCATTATATTGTGTTTTGTTTCTGTGTGTGTGTATGTGTGTATATAGATATGTGTATGTAACTTTTGAGTTCATAAACCAGACCCCCTTTCCCCATAGGACAGTGGGCTCCCTGATGGGCACCAGCACAGGTTTTCTGTGGGACAGAGGTAGTGGGTGCAACACAGACAAGACCTTACCAGAGCACAGCTTACTGAAGGCAGGTGGGGTCCTCCAAAGGGCTGAGCCACATATGCTCAGCTTCCTCTCTCAGACCCACCTCCCATGGGTGGAGTGAGAGAGGGACAGAGGGGCAGCAGTGCTAAAACAGCTCTCTTCTCCAGGAACATCAGCACAGGGTCCTCTTTTCCCTCTTCTCATTCATGGGCAGAGAATAGAGTGTGAAATGTATGTTAGCATTTTCCCAGGTGAACAAGTGGAAATAGTCTAACTTTCAAGTGGAACTACTCATTACTACTATAATAGCTAAGCTTTCTGCACTTTGGTGTCCTTATATATAAAATGAGGATCATACCCATTTCAAAAGACTTAGGAAGACTACATTAACATGCAAAACACTCAGTAGACTCATGAACATAGTGGTAACGTAAATGCTAATAGCAACAATAATACGGTTGTGGTTTGTGCACTGTTTCTCATGTTGATACCATTGTCTCCTCCAAGAGACCAGATATAAGGGGCTTTTGGACATAAATGAAATGTGGTGTGTCATCATGTCCATGCAGGGAGTTTTTACTCAATCTGAGCTACTTTTGTTTAGAGCATTTAAGTGGAATCTTGTAAGGTCATCCTACAAGTAATTTGAAGTTCAGCAAACGTCTTCTAAAAGGGGGGAAACAATATGCTTGATAAATATTAATATGGATATTAGTTATTTTTATAAGGAATGAAAGTCACTTGTGCATTTTGTAACACATCTACTTGTTTCTCTAGTTATAAACAAAACATATTTGACTTGATTTTTATAAATGAAACAACTTTCTGTTTGTTGCTTAGCCAAATATTTCATTTGGCAACAAATGACTTTTTTTTTAACAAATGACATTTAATTTGCAAAACACATTGGATTTCTCGAGGATTGATGTGTTTTCCTTAAATCCCAAGAGAGGCAAAGTTATCTGGATAAAAGCCTTTTGAAATTTCTCTTTATTTGTGACACCTCTGCATTTTCTCCTGTGGTTGCAGCACCAGTATCCACCGGGAGAAGAAATGCACGGAGCCTATTGCCACCTAGTTGGGTGGGGCTTCCATGCCTGCCTTTGTTTTGCTGCCTTTTTTTTTTTTCTACAATAAAACATTTTTTTTATTGCTTAAAGTATTACAAAGGGTATTACATATGTGTCCTTTTTTTTCCCCGCCCTTGACAATCCCCTGGCCTCCCCTACCCCCAGTGTCTTATGTCCATTGGTTATGCTTATATGCTGTTTTGCTGCCTTTGTTTGTGTTTCTCAGATGAAAAAAAAAAATGTGTTCTAGTTCTAAGCTTAAACACAGCAAGCATGACTAAATGTTGGTTGCATAATGTGTAACAAGTGACTGCTGTTTTCACTGGTCAAGAAATGGAATATTAACTTGAGAATGGGCCTGCATTCTAAGCCCGCTCTCATAATTCCACAAATGAACACTTGGTCAGTAGATGTTCTGTGATGAAGTCAGCGGTGGGAAGCAGTGGGGACCCTGCCCCTTGTCTGCCCTTCGCTTTACTGTCACTCTCCTCCAGTCCCCACACTGCAGCCCCTGCTTGACCCTTGCTATGACCTTTAGACTTCTGGCAATGATAGCACATGTGTGCTTACAGGTGTTTTCCTTGACTTGAAGACTTTTTTTTTTTAGAAAAAGGACATTTCATTTAAAAATATCATTTCCAGCTTCTCCTGAAAATTGGTAGATGAAACCATTAATATATTTGAAAACCAGGCCAAGTCAGGCTAGAGTTGGAAGCTCCACTGGACCCCATTCCAAGTACAAACAGAGGCCCTTGTAACCATGACGATGGGTCTGTGGTGAGCCGTGTGTTCAGTACCTCCCTCATGGAAAATGCTTTAAAATGTTGGGGGCAGAGATGCTTGCCCGTACATCTCTTAATGTGTATTTTAATAAAGCATGTTCTCTGTAGAGTGAGATTAGGTGGAGAACAGTGAAAGTCTGATTTAATCCAAGTTGAGTGAATCTAGAGGGATCCATGATGGCATAACGATTGGGCTGCATTGCACAAATGTTGTGCAGTGCCTCTGAGTTTTGATAAACACTGGGAAGGTGTTGAGTCCTGTTCTCTGACAGGTGCCTGAATCTCCGGTGTTCAGAGCCACTGAGCGATCTCTATGCTGCAGTCATCAGCTTACCTGGGAGAGGGTGATGTCCTTTGGAGGACAGAGAGGTCTGGTCAGATCAGCCCAGGAGCCCCAGGCACAGAACATGGTGCTCCTTAGACAGCAGTTCTCAATCTTCAGAGTCAGACAAATGCCAGTTTACTTTAAGCAGTTGTCCTTGCTTAGAGCAACTTCCAAAACACACAGCTCACAAAATGTGTTCCACAAAAGCAAACATGTTGTCTCACCGTGCACTGTGCGCCTGGAAGTCATTAAAATATTCCAAGATGGCTAACAAATTGTTTAGATCATGGGAGAAAGGACTGCTTCTCACTGCCATCCAAGTTTTATCAAAAGCTCAGGTATAGCGACGTCTTGAAATGAACTGAGCTCTTCCAGAGACTGAGCATAATTTTCTCTATTACTAAGCCCAAATGAGTTATTGACGTTGGATTTAAACCCCGCTCCCAGAACACAGTCTCTTCATTTACTACTTGGGTCATGACAAACCTCCAGTGTAAGGCCCACTGCAGGAAAACAGACCGGGCGATAATTTATTGGGGAGTGGGGCTGCTTTGCTAGCCCTTGGTTGGGAAAAAGCAAATCGGTTGTCCTTGCTAAACTGGTGGCGATTTTTACTGCACAGGGTTCTGCCTGTTGGTTTAACAGTTTGTCCTTCATTAAGGAGCAAGATGTTTTCCACGTGACTGCATAAACTTCCAAACTGTCTCCTTATAAGTCCTGAGAAAAGAAACATTAGCAAGCCCTGATGGAAAACTGTTCTTAAGAAATGACTGCATTTCCATCAAAGTTAGCTGGCAGTCTGCTTCGTAGCTCCAGTGTTTTAAATTGTTTGGTTTTTCTCCCACAGTTTTAAGTTGTGGTTTTATGGCAACAGTAGGATTTCATTTGACTTTTTGTAGATATATATAATTCAGCAAAGGAAAGGAAGAAATCTTTCTAAATGAGAATATTCATATTTACTTTATTCAGTGCAGTGGTCTCAACTGGGAGCAATTTTGCCTGCCAGGGAACACTTGGCAATGTCTAGAAACACTTTTGGTTGTCACAACAGGAAGGATAGAGGCCAGAGATGCTGCTCAACATCCTATAAGGCATAGGACAATGCCCAGAACAGAGAACTATCCCTCCTGAATGTCAGCAGTGCCGGAGGTGGGAACCCTGCCTTCCTGTTCTCTCTCTTCACTCTTGTTATTAAAATGCTGTGTGGATTCTATGAATAATCCTGTTGTCATTTTCCTTAACTGTTACCTTGGTTTTCTTCATCTCCCTGTCATCTTGAATAGCAGGTTATGTTCAAGGTCCTTGTTTTCTTCTTACACATCCCTATTGGAATCCTCGAAGTCAGTTTTGTCTTTGTTCCCATAGAGAATGCTCCCCCAAGGCCACCAGGTGCCTCCTCTTTGGACTCATCTCAGAAGTCATATGTGACACCCTGGACGCTTGGTGGTCTGTTTCTGCTACTCTTCTCTCAAGCATTTCCAGTGTCCCTTACTGATGCCTGTCCCAACTGAGGGCACTTCCCAGTCTACCCCAATAATATTCCCTTTCTTTTGCTTCTTCTGGAGCCCTCATCCACCTCAGTGGACTTGTGAATGATCCCTCCTGGGTGTATGCTCCCCAGATGAGCATTAGTTGGCTTTGACCTCCCACCAAAGCTTGATGACTTTCTCTGATCCTCCTAGTCACTTCCTCTGCTACCCCATGGCCCACCTAAGTGTAGCCATTCATTGAGCGTGTACCAAATGCTTCTTGCATACCAGATACTTTATCCTAGTGTGCAGGCACAAATTACCAGAACATCGTCTCTGCCCTTGTGGAGCCTACAAATGAGTGAATAAGATAGGCTTAAGGGAAAGGCCACATTGATTTTAGGGCTAAGATGGACACATGTCCCATAAGCCTGCCACCAGCACTGGGACTTCATTTCATCAGCCAGGCTATGAATGGAAGCTATGCTCCAAACTATCTTAGTGCACCCAACCATTCAACTCTGGGGGAGCGGGAACATAAAGAACATGTACATTGCCCTGGCTGGTTTGGCTCAGTGGATAGAGCGTCAGCCTGGGGACTGAAAGGTCCCAGTTTCGATTCCGGTCAAGGGCATGTACCTTAGTTGCGGGCACATACCCAATGGGAAGTGTGCAGGAGGCAGCTGATCGATGTTTCTCTCTCATCGATGTTTCTAACTCTCTATCCCTCTCCCTTCCTCTCTGTAAAAAATCAATAAAATATATATATATTTTAAAAAAGAACATATACATTAAAACATTTTATGAAATATATATATATATATGATCTATTAACCCAAAATAGACATTTTTAAAAGATGAACTTCAAAAGTAAATATAAATATAATAAGTGTTACAAATTAATGGTAAATATATACTAGCAGCAGGAATAATAAACCTATGTTCAGAGTAAATGAAATTGAAATTTTCCCCACTGGAAACCTTGGACTTCCCTTCTTTTTCAGCTTTATACATATGATCACTCTCCATTGCCCAAAGCATGAGATACCACCCAGGGACAGTAAAGGCAGGAAATTGTTGTATTCGTTTGCTGGGGCTACCATAACACAGTAATGCAGGCCGGAGGACTCCAACAACAGAAATCTACTTTCTCACAGTCTGGAGGCCAGAAGTCCAAGATCAAGGTGTCAACAGGACTGGTTTCTCCTGAGGCCTCTCTCCTTGATTTGTAGATGGCTGTCTTCTCCCTATGTCTTCACACGGCCTTTTCTCTGTGTTTGGTTGTGTCCTACTTTCCTCTTTTTATAAGGATATCTGTCATACTGGGAGGCATACTAATCACCTAATTTGAGCATAATTTCCTCTGAAGGCCCTGTCTATAAATACAGACACATTCTGAGGTACTAGGGGCTCATGACTTCTACACATAAGTTTCGTGGGGGACACATTTCAGCCCATAACACCCACTCCCCCAAAAGGACAGAGAAGGGAGTCGTGTTTGCAGACTCAGGGAGAACTGTAGCAGGTGTGGAGGGTGTGCCCACCCTCTGTTCTCCCCCTGGCCCTCCCATGGGTCAGTCCAACAGAAAACTAGGGGACAAGGAAGGGGCAGTTCCTACAGGGCAGCATCCCCGTGCCAGAGCCCAGCAGAGAAGGGGGATGACTAGGTGTGAGGATCAAATGGAGAACCAGGAGCCAGCCCCTCCCCAAAATTAAAACAATGTGGGCCCTCCACTGTGTCTTAGAGTGTTTCACATTTCCTTGTGGCCACAAAACTGAATTCGCACACAATGCTTCCTAAAGATGAGATGTAATTCTCACCAGTGTCTGCAGTGCATTGCGGGGCCATAATTTGTATGTGTCCCTTTCTAAGTGGAGCCTCGGTGTGTGACTGGAGGGAATACTCCCTAGCTTGTGAAGCCCTAACCCGCCTGCACGTGTCTCCTTTCCCTCAGGAGCCCGACAGGCAGTACATGCACATCGGCACCATGGTGGAGTTCGCCTTCGCGCTGGTGGCCAAGCTGGACGCCATCAACAAGCACTCCTTCAATGACTTCAAGCTGCGAGTGGGTACGTTGAGCAAAGACTGGGTTTCAGCTGTGGCGGAGGTGTGGCATAAGGATGAGTTCCCGGGAAATGTGGATATTCCCTGTGTTGAAGTAGGACCGTGACAAATGTGCTTTTAGAGCAGCAGGACTGAATTGCAGCTGGGAGGGCTCAGGGAAGCTGAGAGCCCCTGAGGCATTTTGGCATAAATTATTAGAACAACAAAAAAATATACTGCCTTAGGTTGGACCCAGGTTTAACAACTGGACCATGAGGTGGATTACATGAGCTCCTCAGGGAGGCTAAGGCTGTGCTCATGTAAGCCACCGACTAAGCCACTTCATTATTTCGTAGGCCTCTGCCTATAAAACTAGGACCCGTCATAAGCTAGAAAATGCCTCTAGACCTCAGAGTTGTAAAAACATCTTTTTATTTTAATTTTCTAAATTGTTTTTAAGTGCATCTTAGAATTGTTAAAATAGCCACACACCCCTGGAGCTATGACCTACAAGAACGCCAAACGTGTCCTAGATTCTGAAGTAGCTATAGCTTTTCAGGTTGGATGTTCAAATTTAAGAGAAAAGTCCAACTTTCTTTCAAATAAAATAAAAAATTCTAATAAGTTCTTTCCTTACTTTAAGTTGATTCTTTAGCATGTCTCATGATTATTTGCCTTTTACAAATGTTTATTTAAAAAAAAAAAATGTGTTCAGCCCTGAGGTTAGCACAGCTGCTTTGTGAGATTGCCGTTACTTCCAGCCATTCAGGGTTTGTAAGAACTTCTTTGACTATTGTATGTTTCTCTTGGCAACATATTTTATTCCTTCTGAAAGCAAGTCCACATAAGAGTAGATCTTTTAACACATTCCATCTGAATGGCTTTTCACTTCCTTTGCACAGATTTCAACTATTTAAAAAATTCTGATATTTAGAGCTATTTTTTCCTCTGCTCTGCATATATTCTTTTCAACCCAGAAATATTTCACTTTTTTGTGTGTCCTATTAATTGTTAACATCTGGACACACTTCTCTTTATACTTTCTCACCTCTATGCACAGTAGACTTTACCCAGGCTCTGCTATATACAGAGGTAAGAAGGGCTGCCCATCACACTGCTGACCATATCAGACTCCAGGTGTCTCTTGCACCCTGGAGATTCTTTATTGTTTGGCAACTTGGAAAATGGGCTCCTCAAACTTTCACACTACCTGCCTTTAAAAGAAAATCTATCACCTTGCAGAACGACCCCTCTATTGTCAGACATTTATGGACCAAAATCACACTGCCCTTCACTGAGAGGGGGAACAGGGACAATTGTTTGCTGGTCCCCTGTGCTACATCAAAGCACAGTGGACTTGGTCTGGACCTTAGCAATGTTTTCCAAATTACTGTGAGCAACAGAATGGACCTCCTTCAGTAGGTATTTATTGAGTGCCTACTTCACACTGATTATTGATTAACTAATGAAACATTCACCCCACATGCCAGCTCTTTTGGGTTTCTAGGGTAACCTAAGCTCAGTGTTTCTCTTGGACTTTGGGTCTGCCTTTGCCCAAACCCTCGGCCTCTCCTGGGCCAGCTTTCCTGCTCTACCTCTGTGCATGGTGCCATCCAGTGGCAGGTCACAGTAGGAAATCAGAAGGGTAATATTACCCACCCACGCCCCCAAAAAAGTGATGAAACAAATAATAGCCAAACTCACTCATAATGCCCTTTTCTGAATGTTAAGCTTCAGTCATTTAATGGGGATCACAAATTGAGCATACGCTTGCAGTTAAGTAGAGATCACCCATTGCCAGCAATAATTCACCCAGGCTCTCCCCCCACCCCCCCAGCTTTAGAGTTATATGGGGTAATGTTCATTTAATAATGATGATTCAAGATGGTCCTGTAAAACTTTTGTGTTTAAGACAGTTGTGATAATGTGAATCTTAACCCAGTTCTGATGCATCACAGGTATGAACCATGGACCTGTAATAGCTGGTGTAATTGGAGCTCAGAAGCCACAGTATGATATCTGGGGCAACACCGTAAACGTGGCCAGTAGGATGGACAGCACTGGAGTCCTGGACAAAATACAGGTAGCTCAGCCTGCACAGTCATCATGGGTCATGTCCGTCCTCTGGGGAACCATGGATAATATAAGAATAATTATACTACTATGTTAAAACAAAGGAAAGAACCTTGAAATTTACTTCAAACCTGACCCCAAAAAAACTTGAAAAACCTTGAGAATCTTGGAAAAAGCTTGAAATTTACTTAAATCGTTTTATTGGGGAAATGTTCATTTGTTTCTGCATTCACTGTTAATAACCATAAAAAGTTGTGATGATATAAAGATCATGGCTGTTGTGAACGTAGTGATCACAACAACCAGCACGCGGTAGGACAGCCCTAGTGGGACGTGCAGGACTAGAGCCCTTCTTTCCTCTTCCTTCTCTCCACCAACATCTTGAAAGCGTTTTGCAAGGGAGAAGGGCTGTGTGTAACCAAAACGAGACCTAATCAGCCTTTCTTTCCCTGGGTGCTGATGGAGGGGGGAAAGGGAGGGGTCTCCAGGGTAGAGAGATGGAATCACAGGTGATATGATATGATGGTGGTAAATTGGATTAGAATGGGATTTGGAGATCTGGAAATGACTAGAAAGCTCTGGAATCCACTCAAGGGAGAGAAAGGGAAGACCTAGCCATTGAAAAGCAGTGGTGAGTGTGTGCACCTGTTTGGGAACCAGACCAGACACCTAGAACAGTGATTTTCAACTGATGTGCTGTGGCAGGCACACTGGGGTGCTGCAAGAGTTTTTAAAACATGCAATACCTGACTATTTAGTCAGGGGCACTGACCTCTTTTCCCTTAGATTTTCAAATTTAAAAGTGACAACAACCAACACAACAGTAGCCATCTTGTGTGCATGAATCAAAATGATACCTATTTTTTGTCAAATTGGCAAAAAAAATGTATTTTTTGTTGTGCCGCAGAATTTTAGGAATTAGTTTATGTGTGTCATGAGATGAAAAAGGTTGAAAAATCGCTGACCTAGAATAATCAGGGGACTATGTTCTCCCAATGAGAAGGATGCGTGTGTGAGTGTGTGTGCTGAACTTTCTATTTCCCTAGCCCTCAAATAGCAGTGGTTCCACATTTCACCCCAACTCTGTTGTATTTGGCTAAATAAATCCCTGCCGGATGACAAATCTGTGTGAAAACCACTGGACACAAATGAGAGGCTTTATTGGTTTTTGGTCCTCTTCAGAGAAATCCATGAGTCCCTGTTCTGTGTACCTCAAGTTGGCCACAAATAACCTTGCTTCTTAAAATCGTGATAGAGATGTAGAAACTTGATAGATCTGGGTGGAAGTCCACCAGCTCCAGGATCACCAAGAATGGGCTTGTGGGCTCTGCCCTCTCACGTGCCTGCCATGCTACTCCTCCTCATTCACCCAAGACAATTTTACTGCTGTGGCCTTTTCTAAGATGTATCTTTAATTTTTATATGAAATGGCACAAACATTACTTTTAAGTGTCTACCTTCTTAGTCAACAGGTGTTGAAAAGTAAGAAACATCCAACAAAGAGAAGGGAGAGAGAAGAAAGTGATGGGGAGGAGAGGAGGTATTCGGACTTCCCAGACAAATTGGCCAAATGGGGCTCATCTGACAGCGGGTAGGAGTGGTGCTCAATGACTATGCAGACAGCCCAGCGGCTCACCCTTGACAGGAATGGCCTGCCACCTTGGCAGCCTAATCTAATAGTGCCCGGATGGCACCACAGAGTATAAGGCTTTCAGCATGTTCATCAGTAACCACTCCCAGTGCCCAGGGAGGCGCCAGCATCCTGGACCACCGAGGATCCTCCTTTGAGGAAAGAGGCAAGCTCCTACCCAGGATACACTCTCCCACCTGTAGGCTGACCTGTGTCCCCACCTGGAACCTTCCGAAGGTGGATGGTAGATTTAATAACCTTCACAACTCTCCAAGTGGCCTTCAAGCACTTGGGATAAGTATCAAAAGCCATTTAAGAGAAGCTGGTCAGAGAGACTGCTCCCTCCTGGAGGTCGTAAATCCCCTGCAGGTCAATGTTTAAATGAGTTTGTGCCCATGTGTTACTCTGAGAGGATATCAGGCATCATAAAACTGCATGTGATTTAGTGCAGAGCGGCCACCTGGAAGGTCTCCTCGGAGCCCCAGGGAGGGAGGAAGACAGGCTCTGGCTGTGGAGAGTGAGAGACCTCCGCAGGCCCTTGTGTGTTCATTTCCCCAGCAGGTGGCACGTTTGCATCTGGGTAGATGTCCTTCTGCTGAGGGTGTGGCTCGCTGTAGCTCCAGTAGCCTCTTATTTCCACTTAAGTGCAAAGGAAAAAAATGTAGAGAGATGCCAGGAAACATAAAAATGGATGCAGAGACTATTAAATGCTTCTCTTGGGCCTCAGAAACAGGTTGTTTTTATTAAAGGGCATGAACTCCCACATGCTGTCTAGACTGGGAGCACAAACAGCATAGAGAGCCCGCTGGCACCCAGCCAGGCCTCCCAGGCATGGAGGAATCAGAGCTGGTGTCAATCAGGTGGACGGCTCCCTCCTCCCCGAGTCCGTATAACTGTATGCCTGGTGCTACAAATACCAATGGGATAGCTTGAGAATGCTGGTGGTGCTACCCAGCACCAAGAAATATGTCAACTCCAAAATTAAGCTCCAGGGCTCCAGAACATGGGTGTGTTCTCTGTGGAAGGTCAGAAGACAAATCCTATGGGATTCTCTCATCCTAATGGCCCCTGAGAACCCTGAGCATGAGAACATATTTGTCATCTGAGTTTCTTGACTGTGTACTTGCTCTTTTGGTTCTTATCCAGAATCCAAAGTCTCTTCTGTGCCGCTGGCTTCATCCCCAACCTACACCTGTCCTCCCCGAGGACTTGGGCCCTGCTAGGCATGAGCGCCTGCTTCCCCTTTTCCTTCCTGCTCTCTGTGGGGTGGCGAGGACCCACATGTTGGCCCCTGAGCTAGAAACTGCCACGGGGTCTCGTTGCAGGAAGACAGGACAGCGCTGCTGGCTCTTTTGAACAGCGTGCCCTTGGGATCTTTACAGAGAACACTTCAGCCTTACTTCTGGGAGGCCTGATGCTGTCCTGAGTCTCCTGTGGTTTAGATGTCCTTCTGCCTCTGCCCCAAGACAGTGCCTGCTCCTGAGGCCTCTCCAGCCACCAAGCCCAAGGAGGCTGGCTCATTGCTGCCACCACTGTCCCCACCACTGCACCATCCCCGACAGTGCCCATGCCACGGACACCATGGTGTGATAGCATTGCGGTGTTGTCCACAAGCCTACCCTTCACACGGGTGTGTCACCCACATGCGAGGTGGCGGGGACACAGGTGTCATGTCCATTTCCTCTGATACAGTGGGAGGAAACCCCTCCTCCTCTGCTTTTCTACATGGTTCCAAAGATGCAGCAGTGTTACCCGGGCTTCCTGAGCAAACAGCTCCCTCCCTCTCTGCTCAAAGCCCAGGTCCCTTGGCGGGGCGGGGAGGGGGGGCGGGGGGCCTGGTTAGGGAACCATGTACCCCACAGGGGGTCTTCCCTCACCTCAGAAGCTGAAATCTCGTTCTTGGTCAAGCCTATGCATGTCACCAATTCTCTGCTTGAGAAAATGTCTCTTGCAGGAGGCTCTTAGGACACTCAAGCAGCCAAACCCAGGCAGGCCTGGGTCTCCTTCCCCAGACATGGGCCCCCCAAGGGAGCACAGGCAGGCCCTAGCTGAAACCGTGTACAGCTCAATGCAGGACAGGGCATCTCCCCTTTGACAGAGAAGCTGTCCTACCCAGCAGATGCCTCTGTCCTCTGACCCAGCAGGACCTGAATATGACAGGTCACATTGACAGGCTGCAAGGGAGGGGCTCACTCCATTTAGCTTTTCATGTCAATCAGTGGACTGAGGAAACCCTCCACACCTGACTCAGTGTCGTGCCCATGCTAAGGCCACTGAACATTCCTAGTGTCTGTATTTTCAGGTCATTTTATTCAGGTGCATTAAAGCAGACACTCATGGCCATTTGCAGGAGTTGACTATTCATCTTCTCAGGGTGTTTTCTTCCATTTTTATTAAAATCTACTTTTAACATTTATTTTTTCCTGAAATGACATTCATGACAACTTGAAAACATCATCAAAAATCCCTCCAGTCCAGCCTGTTTTGATTTGCTTTTTTTTTTCAGGTGTCTTATATGTGCATAGTTAATCCTCACCTGGTGGAAATTATAGCAGGTACCAGGCTTAACATTTTTGAGAGGGTGACATGGTTCGACATTATCCCATCCTCTTCTCCATGATATTGATCATGGTTGCATCATGGTTTACTTAACCCTGAAGATTACTGGTGTTTCCAGTTTTTCACTATCACACCACTGAATTAAACCTTGTCCTTAATTTTTTTCTCATGGATTTGTCTCTCTTGTACTCATTGCTCAGGAGTAGAATTAATGGAGCAAAGAACACAAACATGTCTCGGCTCTTTATCCTTGAAGGCAAATGGCCTCTCAAAAGGGTTGTGTTAATATCCTGGCTAAACACTTTTTCATTTGTCAATGTGCTTGTAGGTCACGGAGGAGACGAGCCTCATCCTGCAGACCCTGGGGTACACGTGCACGTGTCGAGGCATCATCAACGTGAAGGGGAAGGGGGACCTGAAGACGTACTTTGTGAACACGGAAATGTCAAGGTCCCTTTCCCAGAGCAACCTGGCTTCCTGAAGAGCATCTTCGTTTTGGCAAGAAGAATATGTTTTTAGGAAGGTACGATGCACTTTCTGACTGCAACATTTGTCCCTCGTTTTTGATGGCGTGCTCTGTTCTGTCCTCTGGAGCCTCTGCAGACTCGTTCCTGTGACCCGGGGGGCACACCGTTTGGGGTGCCAAGATCGTTCTGCCACTCGCACTGTGCTTACTCCGAAGGAAGAGGAAAAAGAGTGTGTGATGGAGAAGAGAAATGCATTCAAAGAACTAACATGGATGATGGAGGTGAAACAAGCAAAAATTCTTAAGGCAATAAAACTAGGGGGTGTATATTATCTTCTGGTGCATGTTCTTTTCTGGAAAATATGGTAGCTCGCCAACCGCATCCACTAGTCTGATATTACAACACACAGTATTCGTGACTAAGTTGAGTCTGTCATCCCACATGGAATTTGACTGTGTTCACCCACGTGTCTCATTGCCAGAGTATGTCCACGGGCCCCGTTGGGATCCCTGGCTCTGTCCCCTTGCTCTGTTGTGTCGTGCCAGCAGCACGTAGTCATCCATCACCAGAATTAGTTCTCACCACCTAGGACCAGTTTTGTACCAAACGTGTCTGATGTTTTGATGCCATTGTCTTTTGTAAGGTTAATTCATTAAATTTTATGTACTTTGGTTTGTGGTGCCTTCTCTCCCCCCTCTCCTCCCCCTCCCTCCTCCTTCTTTCTCTGGTTTGCTCCAGAATAGAGGTTTGTTTCCCATTTATCTCCCTGTTTTGGAAAAGGTTCTCCGGAAGCCAGGGATTGAGTCCTTCAGATCAGGACAAAGTCTATAATGCAGATAATTGATTAGGCAGCTCCCTGGGAAGAAAGGAAGCATGCTGCATGTGTCCTGGGGTCTGCTTTTGATTTTGGCCTCTCTAGAGAGCATTTGCATGGAAAATATTTTAATAGTAAGAAGATTCTCTACTGACAACAGCACCCCTCTGTCCTCACACTCTGGTCTACTCTACCTTTAGTCATCTACCAGACACAGGATGCATACGAGTAACTTGCAACTGACTGTGTAGGTTAGCAACCCCAATGGCTTGAACAAACACAAGAAACTGCCAAGCCACCTATGATGTCTTAGGTGGCGTAAGAAGGCACAGAGCCTTGAAGATGGAAGACCTGGCAAATGTGGTGGCAGTCAATTCAACTCTAAAGTTTTGGGGGTTTTCTTCACATAAAGAAGTCATACTCTGCCAAAGGGTGAAAAATAGTGCAATCGTGTGTAGTCTGACATTTGAAAGCAAACCTACACGTGCCTGTTTAGGCAACCCTGTAAGAGGTAGAAGACCCCGCGACCTATTAGGGAGCAGCCCCTTCCTGGGAGCTGGGACTTAGAGCCTGAGCTTCTGGCCTGACTGCCGACTCTTACCTGTCACCAACTGTTTGACTTTGAACCATCTCTCACTTTCTCTGAGGAGTGTTTTCCTGGTGGGTAGTTTGCTGCAAACTGCATGTCGAGGTTCAGGATCTGAAGGAGGGGCCGACGCACAAATGAAAATGCTATACAAGAAATATGAATTTAGAAGGCATTGGGGGGCCAGGTGGAACCTCTTTCCTGAAGAGGCTCACTGAGTCCTGGCCTTGTCTGCTTTTTATTCAGTTTTAGATACACATCTTGCCCTCAGTAAAGCACAGCAAACAGGTAGCAGACAGTCTCAAAGGTCAGTAAAGATCAGTAAAGTCCATTAAACATTTACTTGGAGGCTAACAGGTCAGGAAATTGCTTCAAGCCACCGCTATCTCAACACGAACAATCGGTGCCTCGCATAAGCCCTGCTAACGCTCAAGGTCCTTCGGCCTCCCGCGTTCCTTGGTGCATGCTCATGACGGTGTTGGCATGCGGTGGCTCCCCACAATAGTTCATGGGATCAGGTCTTGTTAAATGAACTAATGACTGAGTCCTCCTAGCAGGTTTGGGGCTTGCTCCTGCCAGCACATTCGCAACATAGACACGGCGGCCCTATGGGGACCTGGACTCACACTCAGTCAATGTGCTCATGGAAACTAACTACTGGCACTCATCACCAGAGGAGGTGGGGCTTCAGCTCAGCTTATCAATTGTCTGCCTCTATCAGGAATTTTTTTATTCTGTAATTGGAACTCAGCCTTGGCCTTGATACATCCAAAAAGAAGAAAAAGAGTATAAGGGCATCTCTTGTCACTCTAACCAAAATCTGGATTAGGATGCCCTGGGTTTCAGTGACTTCCATCTGGCCTTGTGAAGCACCTGTGACAATGACCCGCAGCTGCACCTGTGGGTCCTTCCTCCCATAGAGCCCATGGCGCCCATCCCAGGGCACTTTATGTCACCTGCCCTTAGCAGACACCCACAGCTGATGATTCACCAAGCACTCTTAAACGTGCTCCCCCCAGGTGCTGAGTTTGGTGAAAAGAACTCAAAGGAGAATGCTTTTACCTAAAGTTGTATCACCAGGTCTTCTTAACAAACAATAGACTAAAATAATCAAAGTCATTATCAGAGTTTGCCTTGCAAAGGTCTGTGCATACATGGGTCTCTCAAAGTGTGGTCCCCAATCAGCAGCATCAGAATCACCTGGGAACTTGTCAGAAATGCAGATTCTCAGGCCAGGCCCAGATCTGCCAGGTCAGAAATCCTGGCAGCAGGGCCCCGCATGCTGCCCGTGTTTCAGATACCAAATTCTCTGGGTGATTCTGATCCTAATCCAGCCTGATACCCCCTGCACTTTACAAACAGGTACAGAGAGGTCCATAGGATAATTTGAAGTTTTCCAGGTGATCTGTGACTAAGACTAGACTAGAATGGGAAAGTGCCAGTTCCCAGAAAACTGATAGTGTAGCTTCTGGTCAAAGCCCCTTCATCTCTGGCAACTACAAACCTTCCTATGAGCAAATCATGCAAACAAGACCTGCAGTTCACGCCCAGCAGCCCATTGGCCTTGCATCATCAGTAGTAGGTAAGACTCTCCTCAAAGCCTCCTCAACCTCTCATCCAGTCGGAAGCCCTCTCTCTTAAAAAACCCTCAGTTGAGTGCCCTTAAATCTTCAGTGCTTTTAACCCATCTGCTTAGAAATGTCTTCATTGTTGTGAATCATCCTTGTTCTTTTTACTAAAGACAACAACTACCCTGCTTTGAAATAACATTGACTAAGGGTGGAAATGTAACCCTCTATGTTTCTCTTTGAAAAGATGACTAATGGGCATTTATGGGTCGGTTTTAAGTTGCAAAACTTGACATGCCAAGAGACAGGCATTTATGTCTAACAAAAGTGAGATCTTTGAAACCTGGTCTGATTCAAGCCCTGCTTTTTAAAAGTAGTAGAAGTCAAGGGAGTAGAATCTGACTTAAATTAACTGAAAATGATTTAGCTTGCCACTAATTTATGGCAGTTACTTTCAGATGAAGGCATTTCATAGAGAAGCCTTGTCTTTCTTGGTAATCAAAACTGAAGAAAGAGTAATTTTACAAATTTCCATAACCCTAACTTTATGTATTTTCTATTATGTTATTATAAATACTAGAGGCCTGATGCACGAAGATTTGTCCAAGAACAGGCCTCCTTCCCCTGGCTGTGGCACCGGCTTCCCTCTGGCACCCAGGACCGGGGCCTTGGTTCTGGCCGCCACCTCCTACCTTCGCTCCGGCCCTGCCACCCTCCTGTAGCTCCTCCACCCCCCGCGCCCCTCATAGCAAGTGTCCTGCCCCACCCGGCCGCTCCACACCTGTGCAAGCATCCCGGCCCTGCCGCCGCCATCTTTGTCATGTCAATTTGCATATTCCTTCCTGATTGGCTGTGGGCACCACTATCTTTGTTGTGAAGTGATGGTCAATTTGCATATTCCATCTTTATTAGATAGGCTGGTTTAATGCACCCAAGGGCATTCCAAATAAACTACTGCTATTTGTTTGGGGGGAAAAATGAAAAATAAAAAGGTGCCTATAGTGAGAGAGAGAAAAAAACATTTTCAACAAATAAAGAAGTATTTAGGAGTCACTCAGCCTTGAAATTACCAGCAACTTAGTGTCATGTGTCCTTAGAGAATCAAAATAATAAAGCCAGCAACAGAGGAATCAACATTGAAACACATTAGATCACCTTCCCATTAAATGCTCAACTGTGGGAAATTTAATCATGATAGATGAGGGATGATTTCCTCCAAGGGATCCATTCATTAAAAATACAGCACTATCTTAATACTTGAAAAAGTTCCAAGTTATCTGCAAAGCACACATTTCTAATGTAGCTGCTTCTAAAACGAAGGCTGTTCAAAGGAACAATCCTGGCCCCTGCGGTGCTTGTGTTCCGACCACACTGCAGTGGCTCCTGGACTCCCACACCCACTCCTCAAGCTCGGGAGCCCCTGCTTTGACGCTGAGCTGATGTGGGCTCAAACGGGTGAAATCATTTACCCTGCACCAATGGTCGGCAAACTCATTAGTCAACAGAACCAAGTATCAACAGTACAACGATTGAAATTTCTTTTGAGAGCCAAATTTTTTAAACTTAAACTATATAGGTAGGTACATTGTTATTAACTTAATTAGGGTACTCCTAAGGCTTAGGAAGAGCCATACTCAAGGGGCCAAAGAGCCGCATGTGGTTCAAGAGCCGCAGTTTCCTGACCATGGCCCTACACCATGCAGCTAGAAAATGCGAAGCCAGAATTGTACCCAAGTCTGTTAAAGACTCAACTCCAGACTCAAGGCCGTTTCATGATCCCTCCTGGTGGAGAAAGGGAAAATGGAAGAATCAGGCAGTAGTAGTTTCCATGGGTGTTAAGAAAGTAACTGCACATTGCTCCTGTGAGCGCCTCCCCCAGGAAGACTTGTGAACACCGCGAACAAAACTCAACCCAACCACTATCAAGTAAGAGCCAAGTTTTCATTTTATTCAGGTGCTCCCAGTGGGTCAGTCCCCAGCGTCATTTCATCTGAAATAATTTCACAGGAGAACTGTCACACTGGAGAAATGTACCCAAAGCCAGGATCCTTGAAGCTGGGGATCTCATTCTTCCTGTAGAAGTCGGCCTTCAAATGGTTGGCACGGCCGTGCTCCAGGTTCAGAGGCTCCACTGGCTGGTGGATGCGCTTGCCGTAGACAGATGACATCAGCACCCCGACGGGCCTCTCCTGCTCCTGTCCAGGGCATCAGACATGCAGGTCAGCACATGCCCGCTTCCTCAGCAGGGCTTAGCCTCCCCTCGGCCTGGGATCTGGAAGCTGATTCTGCCTGCGTTACCTGCACACCTGCATCCTATCTGCCTGGGCTTCTTGGAGGTGACGCCACACTGGCATTAGGGGCCCTCGGCCTGGGATCTGGAAGCTGATTCTGCCTGCGTCACCTGCACACCTGCATCCTATCTCCGCCTGGGCTTCTTGGAGGTGACTCCACACTGGCGCCAGGGCACCTCTTTACTATGTCAGCCCTGCCCTCTGCTCACAGCCCTCAGGTGTCCTCGGGCCCTTCAGAGGGAAGGCAGAGCTTTTGCACTGGGTGCCCGGTACCTGTGACTTCAGATTCACTTTCTTCCTACCTCCCCACCCTCTTACCTGCCCTGCTCCTGCCTGCCCTTTTCTATCTTTTCCCAACTTTTTTTTTCCCAGGGTGCACATCCCCCTAGTGACTCCTCACCTTCCTAGTACCCCTCATCTCCACAGCCCGCTTCTTATCTCCGCAGCCCTTCTCACCTCCCAAGCCCCCACATAACACTTTCACTTTCCTCATCCTCTTAAAAGGCTTTATGTCTCTGCAAGCCACTTACTACTACCTGGATTCAGTTCATTATTTGTTTGGCTTTTATTTTTCTGTATCCTCATAGGAATGTCAGGTCCAGGAGGCAGACACTGCTGCCTTACTCCCTGTGTGCTCAGGAGTGCACGGGAGGTGCTCAAAATCTATGAGTGGATATAAGAAACACTAGGCATGTTCTCATGGGAGGAAAGCACTGACTTCGCTACCAACTTGGAATAATGAAGTAACAAACAAAAACAGGAGGAAACGCGTTGACGTCCGTGATCTACACAGTAATACCTCATATTGCCTCCCTCACTTAATTTCACATTAAAATAATATGTTTCATTGAAAGTGACATGACAACATGCTTAAACAATAACAGCGACAGGCAAATATCCAATGATCTAGAAAGAAATCCCACTGAAAGCTTTTATGTCCTGATTTTTGTGTATCGGATAAAAGATTATGATAGTAACCAGCACCCAACTTTTCATGATCATACTGTCTTCAGGTCAGAATGTGTGGGCACAATGTCCAAGTGCGGAAGGGCAGGGGGAGGGTCCAGCCCAGCAGGCAGATGGGCCCAGCCATGCTAAGGAGTACGCCACCTCCTCGCCCTTGTACTGTTGCAATCCTGACCTCCTCACCCTGTGGGTGTTGTGTCCTCTGTTGGTCACCCACCTGTGCAGCTGACTGCAGGCAGAGCCTCCCTTCCTGAAAATCGTGGAGAGATAACGAAGGAGCTGTGCTACGTGCAGTGGCCTGGTAATCAACTTGGGAGATAGATACATCCTTGCCTGTGTGCTTTCATCCCTGAAAGCCCAGTGTCCCTAGAAGAACTGTGACAGCCTGGACTCCAAGGTTAAGCAAAACCCTACTTTATCTGTTGAAAAGAACTTCTTATTTTGCTTCCATTAAAATTGTTAAATTCTGTAGAACAAAACAGCAGCCATCAAAATTAGTGCACAGCAACACAACAGACTAGCAGTAGTTCTCAACCTTCTGGCCCTTTAAACACAGTTCCTCATGTTGTGACCCAACCATAAAATTATTTTCGTTGCTACTTCATAACTGTAATGTTGCTACTGTTATGAATCATAATGTAAATATCTGATATGCAGGATGGTCTTAGGCAACACCTGTGAAAGGGTTGTTTGGCCCCCAAAGGGGTCGCGACCCACAGGTTGAGAACCGCTGGATTAGAGTGAGCTAGCAGCAGCATACTCTTCGTAAACTAGAGGAGAGCAGCACAAAGGAGAGTTAGACACACACTAGACACAATAATAAACAATTGTGCATGTGCAGTCCATCTGTCAGAGCCTGTTAATATCCTTAGTCTTACCTCCTCGTTAACATGAAGTCCCAGGCTCTTCGCATGTTCTCTGTCATCTCGGTGCAATTTCTGATTATATCCTAGGTCCCTCTTAAAAATACAGTCATAGAGGGAAATGATTCCTGTCTGGGAGTAAAAAGAGAAAAACGCTGAGGGTTTATTCCCAGGCTGAGCCACTGAAGCTGCACGGCCTCTTCTATTTAGTCTAAGGGGGTGATCATGTAAATCGGTGACTTGTCTCTTTGCTTAAACGTTTTGCATTTCATTTATTCATTCCTCATTCTTTCATGCAGCCGGTATTTATAAAGCACCAACTATGATACAGGTACTGTTTGGTGTGCTGAGGATAGAAATAACCCCTGCCCTTGTAAGCTCCTATTTTAGTTGTGGGGCAGGGAGGGAGATAAAATAACTAAGTAAAATATATAATAGAATAGATACTACTAGGTGTAAAGCGGGGAAGCAGGAAGAGGAAGGACGTATATGTGGGGGGTAGTCATGACTTCATTTGCTAGCACACATTTTGATTGGAAGCCATGTGGGTGCAAGAGTCTGCAGGACACCAGAGGTAAACTTGCCTAGATTTTAACTGGTAAAACAGCAACAGAACGGGAGCTTGCCTGTCCTCCACAGCCCCTAGGAGTGGCTGAGTGCGGGTGGCAGATGTGCTTGGTGCCTAAGAGGGAAGAGGCTCCACACGGGAGGGGGGGGTGCGGCGGGGGGGCGCACACGGCTGGAGAACTCTTACTGCACACCTCCTGTGTACTGGACATGGGCACAGGCCCTCCACACCCCCCTCTGCACCTCTGGACAGTCAACACGCATTGTTATGTTTACAAAGTGCTTGGCTGCATTGGGGAAGGGACATTCAGTCACCAGGAGGGGAAAGAAATTGTCAGGCCCTGGCCTCTGTCCCAACCACACACCTAGAAGGAAAGCCAGCTAATCCCACCAAAGCTAAATTTAGGCTTTTTTTTTATTTTTAGTATGTTTTTATTGATTCTAGAGAGAGAGGGAGAGAAACATCAATGTGAGAGAGAACCATCTATTGGCTGCTTCCTGCATGCCCCCTACAGGGGATTGAGCCTGCAACCCTGGCATATGCCCTCACCAGGAATTGAACCTGAAGCCTTCGGTGACGACACTCAACCAACTAAGCCACACCGGCCAGGGCTAAATTGGGGCTTTCTAAGCAAAGCTTCACTCAAAACAGAGCTATCCACAATTCATCTTAGCATGAGTGAAAGCATATTCTAAAACCACTCGGGATTTTTGTTGTTGTTGTAGCTTTTAGAATGAGAAATTTAATCAGCCCCTTCATAAAAAGCCATTCTCCTTTGACTTAGCTTTTCCACTTCAGGAGCAGGATTGTTGCACAAGGCAGAAAAAAAGTAATTTAAAAGCACCATTGAACTGAATTTGCTTTGCTGCCCCTGGAATAACATTTTATAGGAAAGCCCATGCAGCTAGAGCCCCCTAGGGAGCAGGCCTGGGGCTGATGGTATTATAGTTGGCAGCTTGAGATGACAAATTTGTCTTAAGACCAGGGCATTACTGGGGCTTTGATACGTGTGCGGCATTGATAGAGCTTTACCTTTGGGCTCCCTATGCCTGAGAGGATCATCTACACACAGATTACCTGCCTCACTGTGTTAATCTCAGACAGTGGATGAGCGTGGGAGATAAGACACTGGCCCCCAGAACCAACCCTCAGAGAAAGGAACTCTAATAATCACTAACAAAAACAAACAATAGCTATAACAGCTCTATTCACACTGGGCTGTATATACCATTAATTACATTCCTTCTCATAAGAACTCCAGGCGCTCGGTACTGTTTGATCTTTGTTTCATAGATGGCCAAAGTGAGATAGAGAATTTGTGACTTGGACAATTCACACTGCTAGTAACACTAAGCCAATATTTTTACCCAGGACACCTTGGCCATGCTACTAATTTATCACTCAGGGGCCACATGCTAATTGACTTAAGAGCTCATTCTGCAATGTTTTTCTTAGCTTTGAGTGGGGCCTGGAATTACTTACAACTCTAGGGGCAGCTGAGTACCCCACAAACCTGTGATACAGTTCACCCTGGTTAGCCCAAGTGATCTGCAGGTCAGAGGATCCGCTTCTGGAGCCCTGCAGCTGATTAAATGCCAGTTCAGATAATTCCCAGAGGATTGGATTTAGGTGTTAATATTTCTGTTTCGTCCCTTTCTTCATGTGACACTAAAGGCCTCAGGACTTGAATTTGCCTATGCCCCAGCTATCAAAACTGTACTGAAATTTCTTTCCTTAAAATCTGCTTTGCATTACGTTGTTCTAAGGAAGGCCCACCCTGATCTTCCAGTGGCAATACTACATCAGAGCAGGGGTTGGCAAACATTTTCTGTAAGGGACAGATAGTCCCTGTTTTAGGCTTTCAAGTCAAGCGGTCTCTGTTGATACTACTCAACTCTGTGTGGTAGCCATAGACCATACTAAACCAATGGGCCTGTGGCTCTGTTCTAATAAAACTTTATTAAATCAGGCAGCAGGACATATTTGGCCAAAAGGTCTTCAAGTGCTGACCCTACATTAGAGGGGCACACTTATTGCCCACTTCTAATCTCCTTCCAAGTACAGAGCCCCAGTCACTTAAAACTACCTGATATCTTTCTGCCCATTGGTTTACTCTGCCCCAGAAAGGTGGAGCCACAGATCAGATTGGTGAAGTTCAGAAAAATAAGCTGGGCCTGTCAGACTCAACTCAGCCCCTTTTCCCCTGGCAGTGCCTGGCCCACAGGGGGTGGGAGTTCCGCTGGGTCTTTTCTGAGACCCACAGCTGTCCCCAAACCTATTTCCCCAGAGTCCCTAGTATTATCCTGCAACATGGCTTTTATATCTGATAAATATATATTTTGGCCCTTATCTGCTTAGTCTTTTATCTTATCTCCCAATACCCTCAAGGATGGATCTCCCTTACTCTGGTATCTCCCTCAAAGATACCAGATAAAATGGTGTATTGTAAATTGTTTCATATGTCAAGAAGCCAAAAATTATATTCTCTCAGTAAAATAATATGGACCAACTTAAAACATGAAGACTCCTTGCTCTTTGGCTGGTTCTCTCATGCTGTGCATTAATGCTATGCATGAATCATAAATTAATTAGCAATGATACAGGTTTTACATACTTAAAATGTAAAATTCATTTAATAAGCGAAAGCAATTACAGGTATAAATTCTTTCAAAACATATATCTCATGAGGTCCAGGGTGGCAACGAGATTGGGAATTATTGCTCTAAACTCCCCTCCTGTCTCAGTACCTGATGGACAATCAAACCTACGAGAGTCAGTACACAGGGTTACAAAGACAAATACACTGTCCATGTCCTCTTCTTCAGCCTTTCCTATTGTCCTTCACATTGCTCAAAGTCACGCAGAAAGTTGCTAAGAGATACCAGGGATCCTCCCCGCTGAAGTTTGTGTGTTAGTTTGCTCAGGCTGCCAAGACAACGTACCCAGGCTGAAATTTATTGTGTCCCAGTTCTGGTGCCTGAACTCTGAGATGACGGAGTTGGCAGGCTTGGTTCCGTCCAAGGCTGTAAGGGTGAACCTGTTCCACGCCTCTCTCCTTGGTTTGTAGAAGGCCTTTGTCTCCCCATCTGTTCATGTCGACAGGTATAAATTCTTTCAAAACATATATCTCATGAGGTCCAGGGTGGCAACGAGATTGGGAATTATTGCTCTAAACTCCCCTCCTGTCTCAGTACCTGATGGACAATCAAACCTACGAGAGTCAGTACACAGGGTTACAAAGACAAATACACTGTCCATGTCCTCTTCTTCAGCCTTTCCTATTGTCCTTCACATTGCTCAAAGTCACGCAGAAAGTTGCTAAGAGATACCAGGGATCCTCCCCGCTGAAGTTTGTGTGTTAGTTTGCTCAGGCTGCCAAGACAACGTACCCAGGCTGAAATTTATTGTGTCCCAGTTCTGGTGCCTGAACTCTGAGATGACGGAGTTGGCAGGCTTGGTTCCGTCCAAGGCTGTAAGGGTGAACCTGTTCCACGCCTCTCTCCTTGGTTTGTAGAAGGCCTTTGTCTCCCCATCTGTTCATGTCGTCTTCCCTCTATGCATCTGTCTGTGTGTCCAGATTTCCCCTTTTTATAAGGACACAAGTCATACTGAATGAGGCCCATCCTAATGACCTCACTTTAATTTGATTGCCTGTCTCCAAGTAAGGTCACATTCTGAGGTACTGGGGTTTAGGACGCTAACAAGAATTTTGGGGAGACAATGCAACCCATAAGAATTGCCTAAACTA
The DNA here is from genome assembly GCF_000412655.1 of Myotis brandtii. Lineage (NCBI taxonomy): Eukaryota > Metazoa > Chordata > Mammalia > Chiroptera > Vespertilionidae > Myotis > Myotis brandtii. The sequence goes on along the minus strand of NW_005353967.1, from coordinate 1,971,808 downwards.
GAAACTATTGCTTCTGTTTGTAAGGCTGAGCTCTTAACAATGTGACTTCTACACTTCACCTGTGGCAAGTACTCAACTGTAGGCTGTCTGATCTGAATGGCACCTGTCTCCAAGTAAGGTCACATTCTGAGGTACTGGGGTTTAGGACGCTAACAAGAATTTTGGGGAGACAATGCAACCCATAAGAATTGCCTAAACTAGAAACTATTGCTTCTGTTTGTAAGGCTGAGCTCTTAACAATGTGACTTCTACACTTCACCTGTGGCAAGTACTCAACTGTAGGCTGTCTGATCTGAATGGCAGTTCATTTGTGCTCCACGGATTGTGGGTGGGAAGGAGCCAAAGGAGGAACATTTTGTGGGAACACCTTGTACACCCTGAGAAAGCCGTCTTCTTCCTCCCAGCTGTCGGTTTACCCTCTGGGGCTACTCATCATCGCTGCAGGCTGAGTGTCCCCAAACAATGTGCCTTTTGAATAATGATGCCCCGGCACCCTGAGCTGCAAGACACTGGAGACACTTAGGAAAACAGTCGATCCCTGAAAGTTCTGATTTGCTTCCTTTTCTTTGGCTTCTCTTCCCCCTTTGGCTGCAAGGTGGCCTCCGACGTTCCGCAGGCTCTTCCCGTAACAAGCACGTACCTGGTGGGGCCCCGCCCGCTGAGCGGACCCGCCCCTGGAGTCCTACTGGGAAACGCTGCCCCACCTCCAGGCCTCCTCCCCGGCAGGTGGCCAGGTCCCCATTCCCTCCAGTCCCCCCATCTCCTCTCTCCCGTCCCGTCCTGCAGCCCGCGGCGCACCTGGCTCTGGCGGTTGAAGTAGCTGTG
>NW_005353967.1:1965809-1970533 GCF_000412655.1 Myotis brandtii | reverse complement strand
AGCGCTGGAGATGCAGCTTGAACCCGTGTCCCCGCGGAGCTGACAGTCTGGTATAAGACAGATAACAGACGTGGAAAAGATGAGTAACTTAAAGAGCAGCTTTAAGCCTAGAGCAGAGACGCCCAACTTCAATGTAGTGAGACACACACACAGTTAAGTGAAAACTTTCTGGTAACCACACGAAGAGGGTAAAACAACACGGTAAAATGAATTGTAAAATATATTTATTTAACTCCGTATGTTCACACCAGCGTTTCAACATGTGGTACTAGCCTTATTGCAAGGGCTTGGTGGCCACCTGTGGCTTTGGCCAGGGCAGGTGTAAAGCTTCCATTAATTAAATCAGCGTGATCTAACAAAATCGGGCAGAACTCAGCTGCTAAGGCTGAGCTCTAGGGACCCTCTGTAAACATGGTTATGTTGTCTCTCTCTGAATGCTGGTTCAAAAGGTCTGTTCCCTTGGCTGAAAATTCATTGGGCTGGTGGTTGAGAGGGATGGATGTATAACTACACATATTTATAACTAGCAGAGGAGAACTGCCTGCTTGTGTACCCAGAGAATGTCAAGGGCATTAGTAACTCAGGCTTATGAATGATGCTCCTGCAAGCCCAGACACCTGTCTGCACTGGTGTCCAAATCTCCCATCCGTGCTGTCAGTGAGAATAATAGCATGAGCCTGGGCATGGGCAGCGGCCCATGTGGGGTTAGTTAGACAAACCTTTACCTTATTCTATGCCTCCTTCCTGGTAAAAAGGCATGAATCTTGTCAGCTGATTTGAAGCTTTTTGGTCATCAGGTTTTTCCTGTAGGCTGGCTCATGCACTTGATGGAGCCTTTATGATTAGTCACTTTAAGCATCAAAGTTATGAATCAAGACATATAAATGTAATTTAATTTTGATTCACCTTGTTGATTTGAAATAAAAATGAACTTGATTTTATATGATGCCTAAAATGAAAATTCCCCAATACCAACAACTTTAGCAGTGAGCACCCTGCAGGCACCGGGGTTCCTTAGAGAGGGTGGCCCAGCATGGGGAACTTAGGTCTGGAACAAGAAATGGTAAGATGAGCCTGGAACATCTTGTTCTGCCAAGAAATTTTTAAAAACTTATGTGATGAGGTGAAAAGGATGAACGGGCCCATCTGAAAGGTATCCCATTTAAGCATAAAAAAGACAGGGGTACTGGATTGAAACACATCAAATATATAACATTTCATGAGTTAATAAATATCCTAAGGAAATAAAATGACCAGAGCACCAACTGTTTATTCTATAAATTAATACAAGATAGAAAAGATGTATCTTTCTTTCTGTGTAAACATTATATTAGGGTATACAAGTAGTTGATAGGAGAAAGTTCTTTATAGATAAATGTAATGAAAGTAGAAGGATAGAATTAGGAAATAATTTTTTATATAAATGTAATTTAATTTTGATTCACCTTGTTGATTTGAAATAAAAATGAACTTGATTTTATATGATGCCTAAAATGAAAATTCCCCAATACCAACAACTTTAGCAGTGAGCACCCTGCAGGCACCGGGGTTCCTTAGAGAGGGTGGCCCAGCATGGGGAACTTAGGTCTGGAACAAGAAATGGTAAGATGAGCCTGGAACATCTTGTTCTGCCAAGAAATTTTTAAAAACTTATGTGATGAGGTGAAAAGGATGAACGGGCCCATCTGAAAGGTATCCCATTTAAGCATAAAAAAGACAGGGGTACTGGATTGAAACACATCAAATATATAACATTTCATGAGTTAATAAATATCCTAAGGAAATAAAATGACCAGAGCACCAACTGTTTATTCTATAAATTAATACAAGATAGAAAAGATGTATCTTTCTTTCTGTGTAAACATTATATTAGGGTATACAAGTAGTTGATAGGAGAAAGTTCTTTATAGATAAATGTAATGAAAGTAGAAGGATAGAATTAGGAAATAATTTTTTAATTAGAAATAATTTTTTATTAGAAATAATGATTGAGGCAACAATCATCAACTGATGCTAAAACCATTAGGTGGAAGGCTGATGGGGACTATATAGTGGATGGATCATGCATGTAATACAGCACCCACGGATCAAACTTAGTGACTAGCACTAAGAGGGGACAACCACCCATCTGAAAGGTATCCCATTTAAGCATAAAAAAGACAGGGTTACTGGATTGAAACACATCAAATATATAACATTTCACGAGTTAATAAATATCCTAAGGAAATAAAAAAGAAAGAAAGAAAGAAAGAAAGAAAGAAAGAAAGAAAGAAAGAAAAAGAAATTAAGCTAAATCTAAGCAAGCTTCTGGATCTACCTTTTAGTTTAACAGGAATTACAGAAGGTAGAGGAACAAGTTATATAACACCACCAAATCAAACTGTGGGACATTTTACAGGGCAATTTGTCTAATTTCTTCAAAAGGAAGAGACAGGAAAACTAGGTGAGGGTGAGGTGCATTTACAGCAGAAAAGACTCAAAACTTAAGTGGGATAATAGCTAAAAGTAATATGTGCATTTTGTTTGGATCCTGACTCAAACAAACCCACAGTTAAAAAATTATTTTTGAGATAGCATGGGGAACTTAGGATGTAGACTAGATATTTAGGATAAAAGTGTATGATAGCTTAGATTTTTCAACAAGCATTCCAACATAAAAAGGAAGCAAAAAGAAAAGAATTGAAAATTTCAGTAATTTTTCATGCCAAGTAAAGGGACTCCCATGGATTCATGATACTATTGTTTCTCCTCTTATATGTGTTGGGAGTTTTTCATAATCAAAGTGACAGTAGAGTTATTAAGAGGTATTGTTTCTTACAAACAACAGAACCCAAAATATCAGTTCCAAGCCACAAATAATGTGCACTGTATGCTAGAGACTGTGGGAGGGTTTGAGAGATAGTTGTTTGTTTGTTCTGAGATGGGATTACAAGTGTATTAAGGCAAACTTTCTTATGATGGAGCCCAGCAGGTGAAGAATGCCAACAAAAAGTTAGGCATATTCACTGTTGAGGCAAAAGAGAGGGGTCAACAGAGAAACCAAGAGACAGCCAACCAAGCAGATGGGAAGACTGGTGGAATGGGGAGAAATTGAATGAACTAGGTTGGAGAGATGCACAGCAGAGCAAGATTGTGTGTAAAAGGGTTAATGTTAGCCTGGCCTGAGAAGGCAACTCTGGACCCTGTGGGATGGTGTATCCAAAAACCCTCTTTCTATGAAGCTGTGCATCTGGTTGAAAAAGCTTCTGGATCTACCTTTTAGTTTAACAGGAATTACAGAAGGTAGAGGAACAAGTTATATAACACCACCAAATCAAACTGTGGGACATTTTACAGGGCAATTTGTCTAATTTCTTCAAAAGGAAGAGACAGGAAAACTAGGTGAGGGTGAGGTGCATTTACAGCAGAAAAGACTCAAAACTTAAGTGGGATAATAGCTAAAAGTAATATGTGCATTTTGTTTGGATCCTGACTCAAACAAACCCAGTTAAAAAAATTATTTTTGAGATAGCATGGGGAACTTAGGATGTAGACTAGATATTTAGGATAAAAGTGTATGATAGCTTAGATTTTTCAACAAGCATCCCAACATAAAAAGGAAGCAAAAAGGAAAAGAATTGAAACATGATTAGAAAATTTCAGTAATTTTTCATGCCAAGTAAAAGGACTCCCATGGATTCATGATACTATTGTTTCTCCTCTTATATGTGTTGGGAGTTTTTCATAATCAAAGTGACAGTAGAGTTATTAAGAGGTATTGTTTCTTACAAACAACAGAACCCAAAATATCAGTTCCAAGCCACAAATAATGTGCACTGTATGCTAGAGACTGTGGGAGGGGTTGAGAGATAGTTGTTTGTTTGTTCTGAGATGGGATTACAAGTGTATTAAGGCAAACTTTCTTATGATGGAGCCCAGCAGGTGAAGAATGCCAACAAAAAGTTAGGCATATTCACTGTTGAGGCAAAAGAGAGGGGTCAACAGAGAAACCAAGAGACAGCCAACCAAGCAGATGAGGAGACTGGTGGAATGGGGAGAAATTGAATGAACTGGGTTGGAGAGATGCACAGCAGAGCAAGATTGGTGTAAAAAGGGTTAATGTTAGCCTGGCCTGAGAAGCCAACTCTAGACCCTGTGGGATGGTGTATCCAAAACCTTCTTCTATGAAGCTGTGCATCAGGTTGGAAATTGAGGCTACTTCTCCGTGTAAAAATGGCCCATGTGGCTCAGATCCTGTGTAGGCAATAGAGGGATGACCCTTACTTATTGACCCTTTCTTATTCCTTATTTTTATTTCAGTCTACCACACTTATTATTTTAAATATTTACACTGATCATTGAATTGCCCTCAGGTGTAATGAGTCTATACTACTGTAATCATATAGGTATTTGATAAAAAGACTGAAAAGTTAGGCTCTAGGGTTCCAAAAAGCAGGTTTCTCAGCACGATGTCCTTGATACTAATTAACAAAGCAATTGCCACAGGTTCATGTGGAAGCCCTAGGAGTAGTAACCAGCGAGTGAGTCCTGTTCCTTCTTATAGAGCAGCGGTTCTCAACCTGTGGGTCGCGACCCCTTTGGCGGTCGAACGACCCTTTCACAGGGGTCGCCTAAGACCATCCTGCATATCAGATATTTACATTACGATTCATAACAGTAGCAACATTACAGTTATGAAGTAGCAACAAAAATAATTTTATGGTTGGGGGTCACCACAACATGAG
>NW_005353967.1:1961542-1965747 GCF_000412655.1 Myotis brandtii | reverse complement strand
AGAAGAAAGAAAGAAAGAAAGAAAGAAAGAAAGAAAGAAAGAAAGAAAGAAGAAAGAAAGAAAGAAAGAAAGAAAGAAAGAAAGAAAGAAAGAAAAAGAAATTAAGCTAAATCTAAGCAAGCTTCTGGATCTACCTTTTAGTTTAACAGGAATTACAGAAGGTAGAGGAACAAGTTATATAACACCACCAAATCAAACTGTGGGACATTTTACAGGGCAATTTGTCTAATTTCTTCAAAAGGAAGAGACAGGAAAACTAGGTGAGGGTGAGGTGCATTTACAGCAGAAAAGACTCAAAACTTAAGTGGGATAATAGCTAAAAGTAATATGTGCATTTTGTTTGGATCCTGACTCAAACAAACCCACAGTTAAAAAATTATTTTTGAGATAGCATGGGGAACTTAGGATGTAGACTAGATATTTAGGATAAAAGTGTATGATAGCTTAGATTTTTCAACAAGCATCCCAACATAAAAAGGAAGCAAAAAGGAAAAGAATTGAAACATGATTAGAAAATTTCAGTAATTTTTCATGCCAAGTAAAGGGACTCCCATGGATTCATGATACTATTGTTTCTCCTCTTATATGTGTTGGGAGTTTTTCATAATCAAAGTGACAGTAGAGTTATTAAGAGGTATTGTTTCTTACAAACAACAGAACCCAAAATATCAGTTCCAAGCCACAAATAATGTGCACTGTATGCTAGAGACTGTGGGAGGGTTTGAGAGATAGTTGTTTGTTTGTTCTGAGATGGGATTACAAGTGTATTAAGGCAAACTTTCTTATGATGGAGCCCAGCAGGTGAAGAATGCCAACAAAAAGTTAGGCATATTCACTGTTGAGGCAAAAGAGAGGGGTCAACAGAGAAACCAAGAGACAGCCAACCAAGCAGATGAGGAGACTGGTGGAATGGGGAGAAATTGAATGAACTGGGTTGGAGAGATGCACAGCAGAGCAAGATTGTGTGTAAAAAGGTTAATGTTAGCCTGGCCTGAGAAGCCAACTCTAGACCCTGTGGGATGGTGTATCCAAAACCTTCTTCTATGAAGCTGTGCATCAGGTTGGAAATTGAGGCTACTTCTCCGTGTAAAAATGGCCCATGTGGCTTAGATCCTGTGTAGGCAATAGAGGGATGACCCTTACTTATTGACCCTTATTCCTTATTTTTATTTCAGTCTACCACACTTATTATTTTAAATATTTACACTGATCATTGAATTGCCCTCAGGTGTAATGAGTCTATACTACTGTAATCATATAGGTATTTGATAAAAAGACTGAAAAGTTAGGCTCTAGGGTTCCAAAAAGCAGGTTTCTCAGCACGATGTCCTTGATACTAATTAACAAAGCAATTGCCACAGGTTCATGTGGAAGCCCTAGGAGTAGTAACCAGCGAGTGAGTCCTGTTCCTTCTTATAGAGCAGCGGTTCTCAACCTGTGGGTCGCGACCCCTTTGGCGGTCGAACGACCCTTTCACAGGGGTCGCCTAAGACCATCCTGCATATCAGATATTTACATTACGATTCATAACAGTAGCAACATTACAGTTATGAAGTAGCAACAAAAATAATTTTATGGTTGGGTCACAACATGAGGAACTGTATTTAAAGGGCCAGAAGGTTGAGAACCACTGTTATAGAGCATACCTGACATGCACCCTCACCACCAGTTGTAATGATGTTTAGTTGAGAATGAAACACAACCCATGCACCAATGATAATGGCCCACTAGCCTTAACCTTATTCCTTATTTTTATTTCAGTCTACCACACTTATTATTTTAAATATTTACACTGATCATTGAATTGCCCTCAGGTGTAATGAGTCTATTCTACTGTAACCATATAGGTATTTGATAAAAAGACTGAAAAGTTAGCTCCTGGGAATCTTTTTAAAATCCTGATTTCTAGGCCTCATCCTTCCGGTGATTCCCAGGTAATTCTAATGTGCAGCCAAGGTTGAGAACCACTGCCCTAGGAGTTGTAACCAGCAAGTGAGTCCTGTTCCTTCTTATAGAGCATACCTGACATGCACACTCACCACCAGTTGTAATGTTTAGTTGAGAATGAAACACAACATATGCACCAATGATAACAGCCCACTGGCCTTACTGAGCATTTACTGTTTCCCAGGTACTGGCCAAGGATTTACAAGGTGTGTCTCATTTCATGCTTCTACACTAAGTGTTTAGACTCTGAAGGGGTCTGGGTATGTTTCCAGCTTGGGGAAATCTCAGCCTTTTGAGGCTAATTCACTTCCTTTTCCACAGAGACCCAATAGCCCATCCCTGCATTTGTACACAAAGTCTTCCAGTGTGGGTAGCTTTCTAGAGGGAACTGTTTTCTTATTTTCCAAGAAGTCTATTAAATATGCTGAATTCTGCTCCTTCCTATTCTTTTCCCCATTGAACAGATGTTTACCAACGCTCCATATGCACCTAGGCATAGAAAGATTCGGAATGTAGGATCCTAGTCAAGGAACTCCCACTCCATCAGGCATCTCTTCATCTCAGCACACCACTGACCCTCTCCTGTCTAGGCCTAGTTCAGGCAGAAGAGAAATGTCTCTGCACCCTTCCACAGCTCCTGCTTCCTCCCTCCACCGCCCCCTGCCCCCCTCTCTCTCTCACACACTGTTCACGTCCTAACCTTTGCTGCCCCCTAGTGGCAGGCCTGAAGAATAAATATCACTGTGCTTCGAGATACATATCCCTGCTTCAGGGATTTTGCTTGCAAGTAAAACAATTTTTTTCACCAATTTTTCTTAATGAGGTACGCGCCGCCAATGTGCACTGTACATTCCACAAGCATTGCCTTCTTATTTTACTTCTTTTAGCTGTTTAACTTTGTAAGATGCAAAGGTTGGATCATTTTAAGTGACTGTGCTGCCCCTTTTCACATCAGAACTACTGACAACGAAGGCCGCACCTGCTGCTCCCATCTGCCTGGCTGGCTGGCGGGGAAGGGGGACAACTTGCATGTTGGTGAAGGAAGGAGCTGGGTGGGACGAGCGTGAAATCTAGAGTTAAAACCAAGCTGGTCCAAGGGGTCCTGCGGGCTGTAAAATGCAGTTTAATCAGAGTGCCATTTTTTTTTTTGTTCAAATGATTTTAATTATTTGTACACCTCTTTAAACTGTAAGGTGTTTACTTCAAGGTCCAGGGTTGTATCATACCCAAGGATGAGCTTAGTCACGAGGGGAGAGGCAGTGCAGTGAGGTTGGCCTAGGAAGGGAGTGACAAGGTCACGTGGGTGCACGGACACATCAGAATCCACAGCACCTCTGTCCTGCTCAATCTCCATTTGCTTCCATGTCTCCTTCCTGCTCTGTGTTCAAAGGCATCAACTTTAAAGAATGATCTTAGAGCTTATCTTGTCTCCACTTGCTATTCTGAAGATAAACTGACTCAAAAGGGAAAAGTGAAGTATATGGCATGATGGGGTGATAATTCAGATCAATTAAACTAGCTAACATAGACTGTGCTTATTTTTGTGCTAGCTTTCTAAGGGTTTTATATTTATTAACTTAATTTTCATTTCAACCTGTTACAGGTTAAATTGTGTCCCCCTCCCCCATCCCCCAAAAAAGGCTATATTGAAGTCCTAACCCCCACTACCTGTAAATGTGACCTTATCTGGACATAGGGTCTTTGCAGATTTAATCAAGATGAGGTCTTTAGGGTGGGTTCTAGCTGAGCGGCGCTCCCCCTGTGGGAGTGCACTGACCACCAGGGGGCAGCTCCTGCATTGAGCATCTGCCTCCTGGTGGTCAGTGCACGTCATAGTGACTGGTTGTTCCACCGTTTGATTTGCATATTAGGGTTTTATTATACAGGATAATTTATAACAGACTGTGATTACCTCTGTTTTAGTTAAGGCTCTGCCCCTTCTTTAAACTGTAAGGTGTTTACTTCAAGGTTCAGGGTTGTATCATACCCAAGGATGAGCTTAGTCACGAGGGGAGAGGCAGTGCAGTGAAGTTGGCCTAGGAAGGGAGTGACAAGGTCACGTGGGTGCACGGACACATCAGAATCCACAGCACCTCTGTCCTGCTCAATCTCCATTTGCTTCCATGTCTCCTTCCTGCTCTGCGTTCAAAGGCATCAACTTTAAAGAATGATCTTAGAGCTTATCTTATCTCCACTTGCTATTCTGAATATAAACTGACTCAAAAGGGAAAAGTGAAGTATATGGCATGATGGGGTGA
>NW_005353967.1:1950988-1961265 GCF_000412655.1 Myotis brandtii | reverse complement strand
TGCACTGACCACCAGGGGGCAGCTCCTGCATTGAGCATCTGCCTCCTGGTGGTCAGTGCACGTCATAGTGACTGGTTGTTCCACCGTTTGATTTGCATATTAGGGTTTTATTATACAGGATAATTTATAACAGACTGTGATTACCTCTGTTTTAGTTAAGGCTCTGCCCCCTCTTTAAACTGTAAGGTGTTTACTTGAAGGTTCAGGGTTGTATCATACCCAAGGATGAACTTAGTCACAAGGGGAGAGGCAGTGCAGTGAGGTTGGCCAAGGAAGGGAGTGACAAGGTCACGTGGGTGCACGGACACATCAGAATCCACAGCACCTCTGTCCTGCTCAATCTCCATTTGCTTCCATGTCTCCTTCCTGCTCTGTGTTCAAAGGCATCAACTTTAAAGAATGATCTTAGAGCTTATCTTGTCTCCACTTGCTATTCTGAAGATAAACTGACTCAAAAGGGAAAAGTGAAGTATATGGCATGATGGGGTGATAATTCAGATCAATTAAACTAGCTAACATAGACTGTGCTTATTTTTGTGCTAGCTTTCTAAGGGTTTTATATTTATTAACTTAATTTTCATTTCAACCTGTTACAGGTTAAATTGTGTCCCCCTCCCCCATCCCCCAAAAAAGGCTATATTGAAGTCCTAACCACCACTACCTGTAAATGTGACCTTATCTGGACATAGGGTCTTTGCAGATTTAATCAAGATGAGGTCTTTAGGGTGGGTTCTAATCCTATAAAACTGGTAAGACACACACACACACACACACACACACACACACACACACACACACGGAAGACAGCCATGTGAACATGGAGGCAAAAATTGGAGTGATGCTGCCACAAACCAAGGAATGCCTGAGGCCACCAAAGCTGAAAGGAAACCTTTGGTTTAAGGCAGCGATTCTCAACCTGTGGGTCGCGACCCCTTTGAAGGTCAAACATCCCTTTCACAGGGGTCGCCTAAGACCATCCTGCATATCAGATATTTACATTACGATTCATAACAGTAGCAACATTACAGTTATGAAGTAGCAACGAAAATAATTTTATGGTTGAGTCACAACATGAGGAACTGTATTTAAAGGGCCAGAAGGTTGAGAACCACTGGTTTAAGGAAACCCTTGGAGCAGCAGTCGCCAACCAGTGGTCCGCAGACAACTGGTGGTCCGTGAGGTCCAAAAGGTTGGCGACCGCTGCTCTAGAGGCTTTGAGGGCACACGGCCCTGTAGACACCTTGATTATGGACTTCCAGTCCCCAGAACTCTGAGGAAATAAATTTGGGTTGTTTCAAGCCACCCGTTTGTGGTACTTGGTTGCGGCAGTTCTGGAAACTATTCACAACCCCCTTATTTATGAGCACCCCTGAGGAAACAGGCTCAAGGTCACTCCCTTAGCAAGTGGTGAAGCTAGAACTCTTAGCCACTAAAGTATGTTGCTTCTCAAGACCAGCTTTAAATCTCACTCACCACTTGTGAGGCACGAAATGCTAGGCCGGACAGTCATCCTCTCTGAGCCGGTCCACTCACCCGTGAAAGGAGCGGAGCACCTCAGTCACACAGCCCTTAGACTCACACAACATTGTGCTCCAGTGCTCCACACAGGCTCAGCACAGTGAGTGAGAATAGAGAGATGTTGTCTCCTCGCTCAAGGTTGAAGAACTAACTGGTGGAAGAACCTGTGTCCAACTCCAGATTTGTAGGAGGCCTGCCTCCTCCCCCAAACCCTATCTAACCCTAATAAGTTTTTTCAAGTCTTTAAGCCTTAATTTTTTTTAAAAAGATAAAAGCTCCCATATTAATATATTTTCTTACTAACTAAAGGGTTATTTCTGCATAATTCTATAATTATATTTATATTCAAAGGACTCTGTTCTATTTTTCTCACTCCTCCTCCTTACCATATATCATTTCCTCTAAGAAAATATAAAAGGACAAGGGAGATAAAATTTTTTTCCTTACATTTTTTAGAGGAGGAAACTAAGGTCTCTTAAGAGCATATTTTCAGTTAGCAGATAGCTATTACAAGGCAGAAGATTTAATAATAACAATTTATTCATTACATACTTTATTATACTTGATTAATTCTGTTTATTGTATAAAAGTATGATAATTATATTAAATTAAAATTTATTTTAAATTTATCACCAGTAATTATATACATGGTATAAGCAAAACTACAGACCATTTCCAGATCATCAGTCCATAAAGAAAGGGCTATTTCACAAATGACATTCTTTTTCTTATACTGAGTCCCATGAAAACACAAGTTCTTTCACGATATGAGTTCTGAAGCCAGTATTCCTTCTCCTTACCAACAAATGCCAGCATTTTGCGAAAATAGTTTCCTTTGTAAATATTCCACCAATTCAAGTTTTGATTTTAGAGTTTCAATATCATAATAGGGGATCTGTAAAGGGAGGAAAATAAAATTTGTCATAATCCTTCACAATCTGAAACTCCCTTGGTTTTTTTGGTTACTTGTTCCTCGCCCTCCTCCACAGCAGAATGTACGCTCCTGCAGGGCAAAGACCACACTAGCTTATTCATCCTGTAGCCCCAGTGCCTACAACAGCACCTAGCTTCAGGAAATACAAAGCAGAGCGTGCAAAGAAAATTTGGGCTCTGGTATTGTCAGATTAGGGTGAAAGGTGGACTTGACCTGGGAGCTGATGAATGACCACAGATACCCAGAGTGGGAGACCAGTGTGGTGGTGGAAGCAGCTGGACAAAGGGAGAAAGGCCAGAGAGAATGGAGGGGGCTTGAGGGAAGGGGAGCAGACCCCGAGCTCAGAGCAGAGCGCCTGGCTGCCAGCTTGGGGCTGCTCCCAGAGCAGAGGGCCTGGGACGTTGAGACGCCCAGGAGCTTTGACTTTATCACCTAAGCAATAAGCAATAAACATAAAGGCTCTGAACACACACTGGCACGATTAATTTTAGGAAAATTAATCTGAGAATGTAGAAAAATGGAGTGGAAAAGAGTAACCAGACAGGAAAGAGAGGGCAGACTGGTGGACAGCTTGGAGAGTGGTGGAAGCTCCATGTCCACTCACTGTGGCTCCTCACATGAGACCTTCTGCCGTGATTTATGATGTAAATACAAGTAAGGCCTTAAACCCTAAGTGGTGATGAGGATACTGGTTTTAATGGGCTATCTTGTCCACTTTTATTCATAAAATCAGGTGGGAATTAAAACAGACATTCCAATAATTTTGCAATTGAATACACAATAAAATATACAGATAATGTATTATAGAACTGTACATTTAAAACCTATAATTTTATTAACCAATGCCCCCCCAATAAATTCAATAAAATAAAATGCTCTCGACCTTAATATAAGTGGGCTGGCAGACCACTTAGTAACCTGGAAAAAGCAAATCTAAAGTAGACATTGCTTGGGGGGGGGGGGGGGGGGGGGGGGTGGAGACGCAAGCATACCTGAACGACCTGATAACCAAGTAAGCGTAGGTGTCTTTGTTTAATAGCTTCCTTTCCCAGTAAGTGTTTGCTATTCAAACAAAATCTTTTTGGACCATCAATACACAGTGCTACCCTGAAAAATCAGAGAGAGAGTGAGTCAATTTTTAAAACTATCTAAAATACTTACATATTTTTAGTTGCCAGAATTTATTTGGGATTTGCTTATTCCTATTTGCCAGTACTAGTGTCAAGTAAATAAAGAATGTGTTATCCTTTAATCTGTTAAGAAAACACTCAATTGAGGTTCATATAATGTTACAAATATTTTCCAAAACTGGTATGCTGCAAAGTAGTGTTTTAATTTCCAGAATGTTTATTTTTTTCACTTTCTTAGAAGACAATCATTGTTTATCCTCAGCAAGTAACATTAACGACAAGTTTTCTTACCTTTTATGTACGTCTTCATGAAATGTAAATGGTAATACAAATCCTTCTTCATCTAATTTAATTTCAACATCTGGTGAGAGAAGAAAGGAAAAATCCTTCGTGTGATACCCTCACAAACACTATCTTCCTTTCCTCCTCGTCTGTTTGAATTCTTCCACACTGCATTTACCAACTGGCTGAAGGCTGCAAAGTAATGACCACACCAGACAATGTTGAGATTTTTAACTTAACCGGGTCTATAATCAACCAAGTCAGCCTGAAACTAAGAACGCTCAACTACACAGAAACAAGGAGTGGGTTCTCAGGTTACTTGGGGGATAACAGGAGTCACTCACACAACTGACTCCTTCAACCCAGTGACGAAAATCCTTTAAATTAAGCGATGCCAGACACCTATGCACAGTGAACCTTTCTTCACTGGAGCGCCCAGAGCCACCAGGGTAGTAAAGCATCCTGCACCCCGACATGGGATGTCGGGGACCATGGACAGACTCCCCTTCCTTCCCACTGTTGCTCTGCCATTCCTTTCCTAAAAGGAGCCCGTACCGGAGGAGAGTGAGATGTGACCACCTGGAGCCAGTAAAACACTGTCCTCTTTGAGCTGATTTTCTTTTAGACATTAATCTTTACAAATTTGTAAGGGCAGAAGGACTTGTCTCTGGTCAGTGCTGTCCAACAGAACTTTCATGATGATGGAAACATTTATACCTCTGTTGTCCAATATGGCAGCCGTGAGCTACCTGTGGCTACCGAACACTTGAAAGTGTGGTTAATATGACTGAGGAACTGAACTTTGAATTTTTTAAAATTTTAATTATTTTAAATGTAAGTGGCCATGTGTACTAGTGGCTACTCTACTGGACAGCACTGGCCTAGAGTACAGCAGCAGCTAACGATTACTGAGCACTTACTATATTACTCGCATTATTTCATGTAATCCTTAAACAAGTCTAAGAAGCCACTATTCTCCCATTTTACAGAAAGCAGAAAGCAGAAAAGGTTAAAAACTCTGCCTAAAGACAGTATGCTACTATGTGGCTAACACGTGGGGACTCAACCCCAGGCAGTCTTAACTCAGCCCTACTGCACACCCTTGTTCCACTTCACCTTTAGGGAAGGGCAAGTCCATTTTGTATTTCCAGACCTTCTATGGCTATTAAATTGCAAATATTCCAAATGAGAATGAAGGCTGAAGGTTAGTATACAACAAAACCCCCTATTACTCACCTATTGTGTAATAATATGGTGTTAACACTTTTGAAGCAAAATATGATCTTGCTCCCAAAAGGTCAATCAATCCAAACATCACATATTTATAAAGATGAAAATCCACAGGCGTCTCCAGGGAGCAGCACGGAGTAAGAAATGATTTCACTTGATATTTAGGAAGAAGTTTTGGACCCTACAAATTGTATATGCAAATATGAGAAAGAAAAATAAGATATAAAACCAACCAGATAATAAAAATTTAGTAGCCCTAGCCAGTTTGGCTCAGTGGATACAGTGTCAGCCTGTGGACTGAAGGGTCCCAGGTTTGATTCTGATCAAGGGCACATGCCCAGGTTGTGGGCTCGATCCCCAATAGGGGGCATGTAGGAGGCAGCCAATCAATGATTCTCATCATTGATGTTTCTAGCTCTTTCTCCCTCCCCCTTCCTTTCTGAAATCAATAAAAATATGTTTAAAAAGTATAAATAAAAATAAAAATTTAGTAAAACATTGATATTAGCTTATGAGTGATGAAATATTTTTAAGCAGGATAGGAAACCTAGAAGCCATAAAAGATGGGATATATTTGACTATAGAAAACTTAATAATTTCTATTCAGCAAGGAGGCATCATAAACGTTAAATTAAAAAACTAAGAATTAAAACCACAAGAAAATATGTACAACACACACAATAGCTAAAATCTGTTTTACAGTGACTCCTATGGGAAAAAAATAAACCCATAGAAATATGAGTTAGAGGGTAAAAAGGCAATTCACAGCAAATGTAAATGACCAATAAACGTTTAAAAATATGCTCAACTTCCTTATTGCTCATTAAAATTCAATTTAAAAATGTGATACTGTTTTTCAGAGTCAAATGAAAAATTAAAGGGACTAATGTCACAATACAACAGAAGTGGGGGAGATGTGGCTACCCCCACAGTGCGGAGTACCTGATGGGACACACAAACTCCACCTCCACCGAACTCCATCAGATGTCAGCCTGCACTTAAAAATGTACCCCGGACGATTTAGGATGTGTTCAGTCCAGAGCCACACTGCTGTGGGGCTAACACCCCCAGCATGGCTCTCTGAGTACTATTAATCTAACCCTGCAGCATCTTCCAAGAAATCTTACACACCAGGAAATGGGTCCTTCAAGGACAAGAAAACAGGAGTGGGGTTGATTTATTAAAGAAAAGGCTATCTGGTGACCACTAACTCCAAGTGAATGGAAATTCTAGTTGTTAATGAGATTGAGACAGATCAAAAGAAAAAGAACTAAACAAAAATGTTAGATGGTTGGGGAAAGGGAACAAAAGAAAACTGCCCCCATAGAGACATAAAGCACAGCTCATGCTTTTACCTTATAGAAAGGGCATTCGAGGATCGAGGTTAACAAAAGCTGGGTTAGTTGTGCTAGGCTCAGTCTGTCCAAATATGATTCCTCGCCTGAAATAAAAAGCATCTTAGTCATAGTTAAATATGAATTTTGATATATGTAATGAGAGAAAAGAATATTAAGAATTAAAAAAAAAGAATATTAAGAATATAAAACATTTGTAATGAGAGAAAAGAATATTAAGAATTAAAAAAAAAAGAATATTAAGAATATAAAACATTCATTTATTCACTCCAGTAAGTTACTCTTAAATGACACTATGAAAAGAACATGTTGGAATTAATTATGCCTTTATGCCTTCTTGCTTGCCATCAATGCAATCTCATTTTAACTTCCAAGAATTGAAGCTCCTAACTAGAGAATATATAATTAAGAGGGACAAAATGTTAGTCGAATTAATGGAAGTTCTTGGAAATTGAGATTGTTGACATATCTGGTGCCCTTCAATTAAGATACTATTGTCTCTCAAAAAAAAAAAAAGTTCTACAGTTCTCTTTCACAAAGATTCAAACATGTTGCTGTGACTTTACCAGTTCCATCACCGCAGTCCCCTAAGAATACTGTTTCTCAGCTAGGGCAGCAGTCTGTTTACCCGAAACTGTTCTCTCACTCGATGCAATGTTCTAGCATGCTTTAATTCTGCATTTACACTGCTATCTACAACGTCAGATGTCCTCTTTAGTTTATCCTATATAATAAAAGGCTAATATGCAAATTGACTAAACTGTGGAACGACTGGTCACTATGATGCACACTGACCACCAGGGGGCAGACACTCAATGCAGGAACTGCCCGCTGGTGGTCAGTGTGCTCCCACAGGGGGAGCGCCGCTCAGTCAGAAGCCGGGCTCACAGCTGGTAAGTGCAGTGGTGGTAGCGGGAGCCTCTCCCACCTCCAAGGCAGTTGGACATCCTCCCAGACTGCGAGAGGCCAAGCTGAGGGGGAACCCCCACCCCTGCACGAATTTTGTGCACTGGGCCTCTAGTTATGAAATTTTAAAAAAAGGTAAAGCATTGCTCAATGTAAAAGCTACATGTGACTTGAAAACACCATTAAGTTCAAAGGTTATTTTTTCCACTCGCTGAAGTTATAACCAACTCACCTTGCAGCTTTTGAAGAAAATAAGGACTGAATATTTTTCCCATAAAGTTGACTGGATGGCATTCAATAAGCGAACATGAATGGAGAAGTTTCAATAGTGTTTTGGGAGGAAAAGAGTTGAAATGAGTGTGTAACGTATCTTCTAGCTTTCTAAATAAAGCAGAGGCATTTGGTGGCAAATAATTGAGTTTTCCAAATGGTTCGATCAACTCAGAAATCTGACTAGGGGAAAATTTTTCAGAATGGCAAACAAAAGTTTCTGCCACTGCATTCAAGATGGGTTTTGAAAGGATCTGTTTTCTGCTGCAGTACTCCATGACTTTGCTGACAACCTCAGGGTCCAAAGTGAGACACAGAGACACTACGTGTTGCTCCAGGGCTGTTATAAAAAATCGGTCATGGTGCCCAAAGTATATGAAAGCCTCTAAGACTTTTCCAAGCTCTTTATTAGTGAAATGAGGGATGTGCCTCACAACATATTTACCCAATTTTATAACCAGAGGAAGTGCCTGAGTTTGATCGAGAACCACCAGGGCAGTGAGCATTTGGCTTATTGATTTAGGACTCAGGGTGTAAACTATTGACAGAGAAAAGCTGTTTATCTTATTTAGAAATGTCTGGTGTTGGTCCACTTTTTCAGTACATGCCTGCAGTATTCTATAAAGGGCCACAATATCCTCGGAGGTAAAATCTTCCAATTTTTCACCTTGCAGTTGATATATAATCAGGTCTAGGGTCGCACAACCTGGACCTCGTAGTTTGAGCAGACTTTCCGCAAGAACACAAAGGCTGTGGATTTCCAGGCCGCCCGTTTTGACACGATGTTGGCATTCTGCCACCAGGTTCAGTAACAAGCTACTTTGGGGATCCACAGACAACAGAGTCAGGGCTTGCAACGCAGTCACCAAACCGGTGTTTGACAGATTTGAGGGTTCCTGTTCAAACTGAACACATAAAGCTTGAAAGACGGGATTTTCTATTACTTCCTTTGGCAGCCTTTCATCACCATCTTTTTCTCCCACTTCACAAATCCGTTGTAAGGCTCCTGCTGCCATCATATCAGGCAAAGTTTGCAGTGTGCTTATGAAACTTAGCACTTCTTCTGGTGAAGTGCAGTTGTTCAGTCTCCTGTAAAAGAGCTGTTCGTCCATGTTTTTGAGATTTTGTTCAAAACTGTCCCAATCATGTACTTGAGGGAACACTGGCTCACCAACAGGATGAAGGTCATTTCCGTTTTCTGAATGGAACTTTTTACAACAGGCATGATGGAACCTGACCCTGAAAGGCCCAGGTTGTAGTGAACAGAAGAACCATGGGTACAGATGCCCCTTGACTGCCTCGTGAACATGATGTACAGGTTGATTTTTCAGAGCACCCAGAGCTCCATTTATCCGAAAATCAGATAAATGACAAAGATTCCTCCGCAAGGTAATTAAAGCCATGCCATCAGATTCTCAACTCTTGACTTATAACTAAATATAGGGAAAAAAACATGGTCAAATATATTGAGAACATGCCTCATTCAACATCAATACTTATGGGACTAAGGATGAGTACCCCAAATAAGTGATTAATAAACATGTCCCAGCAAAACATAAGTACTAGAAGAGCAGAGCCGCTTAGAAAATTGGCCGGCATCTAATGATGATAATCACTACCATTTGCCTGGTACTGTTGTGCTTTCCGTGCACTAAACTAATGCTCTTGACAGCACAATAAATTAAGCACTTTCATCATCATTTCACAGATGAGGAAACTTAAAGCACAAAGAAGTAATTTTATCCCGTTTACACAGCTAGTGAGTGGCAGAGCCGGGATGGATTCAAAGTCTAGTCATAAACACACGTCCTATCAGTTGGTGGATGGAAGGAACTGCGTCTAGTTAAATATGTTTTTCATCAAAGCTGGGAATCCCCGCATGCGGAGGGCCCACTACAATTAAGTTTTGGGGAGTCAAAAGTTATACCAGATTTTCCAATCCACGAGGGTTGGGGGTAGGGGTCGGGGCAGGGTGTCGGTGCCCCTAATGCCTGCATTGTTCAAAGATTTAAAAAAAAAAAAGAAGCAACGGGTCAAGTGGCCAAAATTCCTATAGGTCAACGTAAAGCAAAGATTTTTTAAAAGGTGCATAAAAGCTCCCGAGGTGTTGGTTTCCCCTAGTAGCTAGGAATGAGGAAGAATACGGTCTAGGCTGGCAAACGGCAAACAAGCAAGTGAATAAAAAACGTTACAGACATGCAAAGTCAATAAGGGGAGAAGGTGGGCGGCCAGTCCAGATCTAAACACCCCGCTGTGAGATTTAAGAAAACGGATGTGCAGGGCAAGAGGGGACGTCCCGGGCGCCCCGGGGGCCGCGTCCTCTAGGAATGGAAGGACCCCAAAGCCTGGCGCCCCCAAACCCGACGTCCCTGGGACCTGCGCTCAAGCACCAGCCGGGCGCGGCGGCCTGAGAGGGCTGGGCCGGCCAATGCAGCAACGGAGCCTAAGCAACGACACCGGCCGTAAAAACCGAGCCCTACCCCGGCACGGACACCTACCGAGCTCAGCCCGCCGGAGTCCCAAGCAGCTCTTGCCGGTCGGCCTTTACTTCGCACGCCTTGGAGGAACCGAGCTATCTGGCGCATGCGCGGGGACAGAAAGCCCGCCCCCCCCAGCCCGGCGCACTGTGATTGGCCCAGCTTCCTCAGCGCT
>NW_005353967.1:1916708-1950670 GCF_000412655.1 Myotis brandtii | reverse complement strand
ACCCCGGCGTGTGCACCAGCGGAGCTGGCCCCGCAGGTGGCTGTGGACCCCTGTTGGGTCGGTATCTTTGTCCTGAACGCTTTTCTAGGCAGGGTTAAAGGACACAGTGGGGGCGCGGTGGGGACTCGGGAATTTTGGGAGCGTGGACCTGGCTGGCTGGCTGGGCTGTCCTGCTCCACCGCTTCTCCGCCTCACCTTGCTCTGCGTGTGCCGGGGAGCCTCCTCTGAGAAATGCGGGGACCCGTTTAAGGTTGTTGTCGCACGAAGAGGTTCTGTTTGTTCTTTGAAGCGCCTGCCCCCGTGCGCGGCCCCTGGGAAGGGTTGCAGGTGGTTAGCTGTCATAAGAAGCGTGGCGTCCTGTCACTTTCTCGGTTCTCAGTGAGCCCTAAATGTGCGGCGTCCTCGTATGTACTCATTTACACGCCTGCCTTCATTCCGTAAATTTACTGAGCACCCGCCGTGTGCCAGGTGTGTTCTGTTCCCTAAGCATATTCCGTGGCCATTAACATGTTCCCTGACACGGTTCTTTTATTTTTTAATTTCTTTGTTGCTTAATTTGTCCTAAGATGTAACTGGCCCGAGGAGCATAAAACTGTTGGTGGTTCATTCGCCAAAAAGATTGTGATTTGGGTTTCAGTTTAACTTGTTCCGTACTAATTGACAGTGTCCCCGTTGTAGAGACCGAGTAAGTATGAGGAGAAGTCTGTGAGGGTCCTTTATTTTATTGCTGGTTTCTCTTCAGGAAAGACGTGAACTAGTAAAACGATCGACTGGATTAGAAATATTGGCCTTCCATCAATCCATATTTAAGTGCAGATACACATGCACTTACCTATATTTGATGTTGAATTAAGTAATAAAACAGTATTTGATTAAGTTCATTACTAGTTTATTTAGCAGTAGGAACCGAGACTCCTACAATTTTTTTTTATAATTCTTTATTGTTGAAAGTATAACATGTCCCCTTTTCCCCGCCATTGCCCCCCTCCACCCCACCCCCGATCCCCCCCACAGGCCTTCAGCCCCCTATTGTCTGTGTCCATGGGTTATGCATATATGCATACAAGGTTTTTGGTTGATTACCTCCCACCCACCTTCCCTCAGATTCTGTACTCTGT
The DNA here is from genome assembly GCF_000412655.1 of Myotis brandtii. Lineage (NCBI taxonomy): Eukaryota > Metazoa > Chordata > Mammalia > Chiroptera > Vespertilionidae > Myotis > Myotis brandtii. Next base: position 1,949,552 of record NW_005353967.1, on the reverse strand, counting down.
TCCATGATTCCATGTTTCCAGATCCACTCGGTTCATCCGATTATTTTGTTACTTAGATTCCACATATGAATGCAATCATGTGATGCTTGTCTTTCTCTGACTGACTTATTTCACTTAGCATGATACTCTCCAGGTCCCTCCATGCTGTCTCAAAGGGTAAGAGATTCTTCTTTTTTTACTGCTGCATAGTATTCCATTGTGTAGATGTACCACAGCTTTTTTATCCACTCATCTACTGATGGGCACTTGGGCTCTTTCCAGATCTTAGCTATTGTAAATTATACTGCTATGAACATAGGGGTGCATATGTCCTTTCTGATTGGTGTTTCTGGTTTCTTAGGATATATTCCTAGAAGTGGGATCACTGGGTCAAATGGCAGTTCCATATTTAATTTTTTGAGGAAACTCCGTACTGTTTTCCTTAGTGGCTGCACCAGACTGCATTTTCACCAGCAGTGCACGAGTGTTCCTTTTTCTCCGCATCCTCTCCAGCACTTGTCGTTTGTTGATTTGTTGATGGAAGCCATTCTGACAGGTGTAAGGTGATCCCTCATTGTCATTTTAGTTTGCATCTCTCTGATGATCAGTGACTTTGAGCGTTTTTTCACATATCCATTGGCCATCTGTATGTCCTCTTTGGAGAAGTGTCTATTTAGGCCCTTTGCCCATGACTCCTACAATTTTAATGCAAGTTTTACTTTTCCCTTTTTTAAAAGAGCAAGCAAAGAAGAATCTGATTGATTGAGCACTGCTGTGTCTCAGCCACTGCTCAGGTGCTGTTTCTCAGTCTTTGTCAGTAGGCATTTCTGTGGTGACCCCCACTTAGAGGGTGAGGGCGCTGAGGCACAGACCCGTTGGGAGGCTTGCCTGCACTTCTGCCGTGTGAGTGACTGACCCTGGATTGAAGCCCAAGTCGTCTGACCCCAGAATGATTTCTGAGACGTGGAATTAGAGCTTCATTCCTCTGTTCTCCCTGGTTTGATAAATTCTCTCTTTTGTGACGCTTTGAGAATTAATGCTAACAAACAGATTCAGAGAAGTGTATTTCATATTTTGTGTGGGTATTGTTGGAATCTTTTTTTTGAAGATTATGAGGGAGAATTAATACCTGAAGTTTGTTACTACTTTATTAGAAAGAAAATCCTCTTTTCTCTTTTACATTTTGCAGTTGTAACTATTCTAGCTATAACATATGCCTGGAGGAGATGAGAAGGTTTTTGTTACTCTATGCTACACAGCAAGGACAGGCAAAGGCCATAGCAGAAGAAATATTTGAAAAGGCAGCTGCCCATGGATTTTCTGCAGATCTTCACTGCATCAGTGAATCAGATAAAGTAAGAGCTGTTATTCCTGCATTTTTACTGTTATATGCTTTGAAGATATTTTGGTTGGGATTGAGGTTGAACGACAAAATAGGACTTTATCCTTTATCCTTTTTTCTTAAATACTCAGAAATTATTATTTTATCAAGAGTATTAAGATTCCTACCAGGTATTCTTCTTTTTTTTCAGGAAGGTAGGTCCATTGAGAGTGTAATAAACTCTCTCAACAGAATGATTTCTGAGACGTGGAATTAGAGCTTCATTCCTCTGTTCTCCCTGGTTTGATAAATTCTCTCTTTTGTGACGCTTTGAGAATTAATGCTAACAAACAGATTCAGAGAAGTGTATTTCATATTTTGTGTGGGTATTGTTGGAATCTTTTTTTTGAAGATTATGAGGGAGAATTAATACCTGAAGTTTGTTACTACTTTATTAGAAAGAAAATCCTCTTTTCTCTTTTACATTTTGCAGTTGTAACTATTCTAGCTATAACGTATGCCTGGAGGAGATGAGAAGGTTTTTGTTACTCTATGCTACACAGCAAGGACAGGCAAAGGCCATAGCAGAAGAAATATTTGAAAAGGCAGCTGCCCATGGATTTTCTGCAGATCTTCACTGCATCAGTGAATCAGATAAAGTAAGAGCTGTTATTCCTGCATTTTTACTGTTATATGCTTTGAAGATATTTTGGTTGGGATTGAGGTTGAACGACAAAATAGGACTTTATCCTTTATCCTTTTTTCTTAAATACTCAGAAATTATTATTTTATCAAGAGTATTAAGATTCCTACCAGCTTTTCTTCTTTTTTTTTACACTCAAGTATCCATTTGAATTAGATTAAACTCTCTCAAAAACTGAAACAAGTACTTACTCAACCAACATGGAAGCAGCAGTTTTTGCCTTGTTTATCTCATGGGATGGCTGTGAGAACAATGAGATATATGTGTTCGTGTGCATATGTGTGCTTTCCATCTCATGAATCCCAGGGCCCCATTTGTATTTCTCCAAAATAAAGACCTTGTCATTTGTGTCAGAGTTCCTCCAAGTGAAGGGGTACTTAATTCTTTTGTGAAATAGAATTTAAAGCAGGTGTAAAGATCAGGAGAAGACTCCGCTTCTTTAGGTCAGGGACTACTTGTGCATTCAGTCCCTGCCATAGGATCCATAAGAACTTAACAGATCTATGTTCTTACAGTTAGTTCTGTTGAGACCTCCAGATTTTACTGTTTTAAATAATCCAGGTCGTAGCAACTAGCAGGGGCTTTCATACAAGCACAAGCTGAAGCCTTAGCCACTAAGCAGTCAAATTCAGTTCAGTACTTCAAAAACTGCCCTGCTGGTACACTCTCACTCAAGTTCACAACTTCCTCTGTTTTTTCCCACATGTCTAGTTCAAAAGAATTATAAACTCAGTTCAAGGAAGGGCCAAGGTGACTCCTGATGCAGTCACTCACCTGATAGGGAGTGTCCTGGAAGACACCACCAGTGGGCAGGTTTTGTAATTCTGTAGTAACTTCAAAGTAAGTTTACATAATGGGTGCCACAGTCTGAATCTTACAAAAATACGGTCATCGTATAACTAATCCTAACTTGGCCCCTTGGGCCACCTCACCACCTAGGTCTGCAGCTATTTGAAAGTTAGGTGAGTAGTTAGTGTTTTTCAATACCAAGTTAGTAACATCTCCTCAGGTGAATGGTTTCTCCAGTTCTTGATCCAAGTTTAAACAGCTCTCTACTTCCTAGATCATGTGAGTCCTTTTCAAGGTGAAGTTACTTTAACAGACTGTGTAGAGTTTACTACATAACTTGCGAAGTGCCCAGTGAGTGTTAACTCTCCTATAAAATTTTAGCTCAGATTTTTATCTATTAAATCAGCATGAAAAGTAAAGTGAATTCCTTTGAGCTAAACTAGATGCTATTTGTTAGCAGTAGAGCTCATCGAATCATACATAGAAGTGTAGTGCTCTTTTTGAAATATTTACATTTAGATGAACATCAGAATGAAGAAGCTTGATTTTAAGACTTGGAAACACCGATAATCCCAATTTATCACTGCTAATGTTCTCAGCTCTGATTGCCAAGTGCCCTGATAGTGAAGAGTAACAATTTGCCTTCCCAAGTTGAAAATGTTCTGCGTGCCTCTCTGCCCTTATGCCATAGGCATTACTGATGACAGGTTCAAGACAGGAAACTAAGCTGATTGTAAGTCAAAACTACACATAGCAGTAGAACTGACATGAATTCTTGTTTTGTAGTATGATCTAAAAACTGAAACAGCGCCTCTTGTGGTGGTGGTTTCTACCACGGGCACTGGAGACCCACCTGACACAGCGCGCAAGTTCGTGAAGAAAATACAGGACAAGACGCTGCCAGGTGACTTCTTTGCTCACCTGCGGTATGGGTTATTAGGTATGTACTATATTTTCTGCTCTGACTGTGCTGTCATTACAGGCTTTAATTCTAGTATCTGAATGTATCTTTCTATCCAAATGTTATAGTCTATCTTAGACTCATAAATGGACCCTATTTTTGTTGGGAAAGTACATGGAGATGATTAAAAAACTGAGAAATTTAAGCTTTTACTTTTAAATTTGCAACCAAGTCTGAACATGTTAGCCCATTTCCTTACCAGGAAACATAGAAGCAATTCTTAGTTTATCCAACAGAAACGTAGCCAGTGATTGTTTACATTGTAGATGTACCTTGTATGCTCAAGGTTAGGGGTCAGTAAACCCTGTAAAGGCCCAGATGGGTATTTTAGGCTTTGCATGCAGGCCATGTGGTCTCGGTAACAGCTCCTCAACTCTGCTGTGGGAGCTTGAAAGCTGCCGTTACAGTATGTGAACAAATATATTTGACTGGGTGCCAGTGAAACTATATTTACAAAAAAAAAAAAGGTGTATTTTGCCCACAGGCTATAGTTTGCAGACCCCTGTACCAAAATCAGAAAAGTCTGTAAATACAGAAATTATGTTTTTTAAACCTAATCCTTATTTTAAGGTTTCCGTATTTTTCACCCAATTCATGGAAAAAAGAATGTGAAAATAATTTTCTGTTAACCCGTGGCCAAAAAGTATTTGTTGTTTCAATGTGTCTGGTACTTTTACATTATAAAATAGAAGAAAATTATTTCATACTTAGTATTACTCAAGGAAAAAATAAGAAAATGTGAAGTTATGCATTATTTCTTCTCCATCACAAAGGGAATGAATGGAATTATTTGAAATATTTGTATATATCTTCTTTAAGTCTAAAGCTTATTGTGTACACTGATAACCTGTTTGGGCTCTTTAGGTCTGGGTGATTCAGAATACACGTACTTCTGTAATGGGGGGAAGGTGATTGACAAGCGGCTTCAGGAGCTTGGTGCCCGGCATTTCTATGACACTGGACATGCGGATGACTGTGTGGGGTAAGAGCAATGCACTCCTGTCATTTCCGGGAACCCTGTTTGTACATGACAAAAGGTATCGAGTTTAAGTGCCTCATCCTTCTCAGTATCTGCTAATGGGTGAAATTACAAAAGGTGTCCCAGTACAGTTACCTTTATCTAAAATGTATAGGAATTTGTAAAAATTGGCAATTTGTTTAGGAACTTTGATATCCTGTATGGGTGCCTTTCTCTGACTGCACACGGGAGAGTAACTCAGCAGGGCCCTCTTACATGGAGGGTGACCAGCAGGCCATGCATCACTAATAGGGAACGCAGATCCGGGCCTTCATAGCAGGCTACATTCTTGTCACTCTCTTCCTTATATCTTAATGCCCACCAGAAATACAATTTTTATTTTCATTACTTTTATTTACTCTTGCTTTTACAACTCAGTATTCCACCCTATTGCCTGCCACCCTTTAAATCCTCTTAAAGTGTATTCAAAGATCTGATAGATGTTGATTGTCCTACAACTTGTTCTGTCATTTAACCTTTAACTATTTTAGCCAGATAATAGCACACATACTTAATATTTTTCTATCAGGTGCATACATTAAATGAATTCTCACTAGATTTATATTTATAAATAATGACAGGTTCAGCCAATGTCTTGCTTTTTTGCATATTACAACCTTGTATGAGTGTGTTAGATACATTTTTATTCCCCTTAACTCCCCCTTCATGTCCATCACTGCCTGCAGCTGTGGTGCTGTGCCTGTAGCTGTGGTGCTGTGGATCTTTTCCATGTCCCAGTGCACATGTTCTTGATGGTGACAAAGCTCTACCACATTTTCTTGCATGTTACCTTTTAGTTTTGTCCCTTTATATTGGGCTTTCTTTCAGAATTTTGTTGACATTAAATGTTTATTGTCTTGTGTGAGCTGTTTACTTCTTAACTCCTTATATAGTTCCTTAGGCCTTTCATTATGTCCATACTTTGCTTCTTTTCAAAGGCTTTTGGTTTCTCTATTCATTTATTGGATCAGGCATTAAAAATTTTAAATCTATATTTCAGTTGCATGTCTTAAATTTTCAACCTAACTACCTTACTTGAATTTTCCCTTTTCTAAAATTAAAATATTTTCAAGAAAACGCCTGTTTTAATGTACCACCACATTGAAGGGGTTAAGAGCACAGATTGGAGTCCAAATACCTGGTTTAAATCCTTGATCCCTCACTTACTGACTGAAACCTTGGTCAGATCACTTAAGCCTTTTGTGCTTCTGTTTCTCCTTTGTGAAATCAATAATGATGGCATATATTGTGTAAGGTTCTCTGGGGATCAAAAGAATTAATACAGGTTGTCCTCTTGGAATAGTGCCTGCCATGTAGTAAGCACTGGTGAACATTCGCTGTCTCTCTGATTATTGTCTTCATATTTCTGAGTTGTGAGACTGGTTTTTCAATGTAGCTGTCATTATTGAACCCAGTATTTTATGTATTTGCTTTTTCAAAGGCTCATGAGGGTTAGGTGTACTGTATAACCAAATTTTGAGCTATGTACTGTGTGAGCACCTAATGAATACAATGAAATTAGCAGGAGTCATAATAATACAGAGTCTAAAATGTTATGAATTGGAATTTAATTGGTACCTCCTTTTGAGTTGTGATTAAAGATGACAATAATGTTATTTCCAAGGTCCTGACACAGTTGTTCTTACCTGTTCACTCGTAACTTCTCTGTTCAAGGAATGTGGGGAATGTTATTGTGGAGTAACACACTTCGTTAGGAGTAAGTAGACCAACACATTTCAGATGTACTTGTGATCAGTTCAGCTTCCCTGAAGGATGATTGCTTTTTCCTCCTGTGTTTGCCTCCCTGCAAATTTTACCAGAAAAATTGTTCAGAACTGATAGAGGATTTGAACAATTACTTAGTCAAAAGAGTTAGCATTTGTTTGTGTAGTTTCTTAGCAATATTTTAATATGTAGGAAAAAATATTAGTAAATTGGCTAGACAAAGAAATACACTGCATTCAATTGATAAAATTATCATTTGTATATTAGAGTAAACTTGTATTTTGGTTAAGTTCTGTTAGCCACATCAGAATTTAGCATGCTGGTTTAAAATTAAAACTTTTTTAAAATAAAGATTACCAACTCTATTTTAGGAAATTTATTAAGAGGAATAACATTCTATTACTACTACTAAAATATCTTCATTTCTGTTCTTTAATTTTTATACATGCTCATATTTTTTACAGCTCAGTGCTAATGAACGGAGAATAATGCTCTGCTTTTAACTTAGTCACCCATCATTCATTCTTGTATCCTGAATAGTCTTCCTACTGTTTTTCACAGTTGCCTAGGATTCTGTGGAATGGACAGACACTGCCATTACCCATTCTTATGTATTTATTATTATTATCTTTCATTGATTTCAGAGAGAAAATGGGAGAGAGAAGGAGAAACATCAATGTGAGAGAGAACCATTGGTTACCTCCTGCACGCACCCCAACTGGGGATCAAACCCAAAACCTGGGTATGTGCCCTGACCGGGAATTGAACCTGCCACCCTTTCGGTGTACGGGAAGACACTCCAACCAACTGAGCCACACCAGCCAGGGCAATTCTTATGTATTTAAATGGAGTACTCAGGCATTTGTTTCTTTTTCCCTTTTTTTACAACAATCCAGTTTAGAACTTGTCGTTGAGCCGTGGATTGACGGGCTGTGGGCTGCCCTCACAAAACATTTTGTGTCAAGTAAAGGAATAGAAGAGATGAGTGTGACTCTCACAACAGCATCGACTGCCTCCCAGAGGACGGACCCTGTGGAACCAGAATTAATACACATCGAATCACAAGTTGAACTTCTCCGATTAGGTGACTCAGGAAGAAAGGATTCTGAGGTTTTGGAACAAAATGCAGTGAACAGAGATCAATCAAGTGCTTTGATAGCAGAGCTTGAGTCCTCACTTACCCGTTCAATACCCCCACTTTCCCAGGCCTCTCTGAATATTCCTGCTTTACCACCGGAATATTTAGAGGTGCATTTGCATGAATCTCCTGGCCAGGTAAGCAGCCTTGCTTCATGCTATGTATTATCTTATCATAGATGTGGTTTTTTGTTTGTTTTGTTTTGTTTTGTTTTGTTTTGTTTTATTTAATTACATTACAACAGAATTCAACAATCTATGGCCTGCTGGCCAAATGTGACCCACCACCTCTCTCGTGGTCTGTAAATAAAGTTTTATTGGAACACAGCCCATCCATTCACAAGCTCACAGCCACACCTATCCATTCACAAGCCTCTGTGGCTGCTTCTGCACTGCAGTGGCAGAGTTGAGTATTTACCTCAGAGGCCTACCCCCATGCACTGTAGAAGCAGTTGTATTATTACATTACTTGTGTCTTTGAAGAAGTAAATGGTTAAGAGCTCAGTTTCTCCAATATTTTGGAGAATTAACTTCTTGGTTTCTTATTTTAGATGTGAGTCAGAGAAGGGCAAATTGTGGGCAGTCAGGATATTATCTCAGCAGCTAATCTTAAAGGAATCCTTTAGAGTAAAATCTTTTCCAGTGTGGATTTAGGTATCCTGAATGCTCCATTGTAGGAATTATTATTTTTCTTGATAATATCTTATAAACCTGTTTTTATCTATAATAAGTCTTTTTATATGCCTAGACTATTTTTTCTATCGACTAAATGACTTTAAAGTGGTCTGTAAATTTTTGCACTCACATGGAATAATAGCTAACTTCTCCCCACGGCTGCCAGTATATGGTTTCCTGAAATTACAGTGTGTTTATGGTAAATTTTCAGTGCAGCCAATTTGTTAATGCAGAGCCACGTCTGCTTTCTTAAGATGCCTGATTGGAGTTCCACAGGGGCTTTCTCACTTAAACCACACCCTCAAAGCTGCAAGCGTGATTTTTAGTTCTTTATTTTCTTTTTAATGAAGAAACACTTAGACATTTGAGAAACAAGTTAAGTACAACTTTCTAATACATTAGAGCAGCAGTTCTCAACCTGTGGGTCGCGACCCCTTTGGCTGTCGAACATCCCTTTCACAGGGGTCGCCTAAGACCATCCTGCTTATCAGATATTTACATTACGATTCATAACAGTAGCAACATTACAGTTATGAAGTAGCAACGAAAATAATTTTATGGTTGGGTCACAACATGAGGAACTGTATTTAAAGGGCCAGAAGGTTGAGAACCACTGCATTAGAGCCATTTGCAAACATCTGATGTAATAGCATTTTTTAGCATCATATTTTGAGCGGGGGAGTTACTGATTTCAAAGAGGAAAAGAGAGGGAGAGAGAGACAGAAACATCAATGATGAGAGAGAATCATTGATTGGCTGCTTCCTGCACACCCCCCACTGGGGATTGGGCCCACAACCCAGGCATGTGCCTTTGACCAGAATTGAACCTGGGACCTTTCAGTCTGCAGGCCAATACTCTATCCATTGAGCCAAACCAGCTAGGGCAGCAGCATCTATATATATAAAAGCCTAAGTGACCGGCTGACCGGCCTGTAGCTATGACACTCACTGACCACCAGGGGGCAGACGCTCAACACAGGAGCAGAAACCACAGGAATGGAAACATGGAACAGACTGATGAATCTCAGAGGGAAGGGGATTCGTGCACTGGTGGGGTCCCTCAGCCTGGCTTGTGGGGATCGGGCCGAAACCAGCTCTTCGACATCCCCCAAGGGGTCCAGGATTGCGAGAGGGCACAAACCAGGCTGAGGGATGCCACCCGTGCATGAATCTGCACTGGGCCTCTAGTATTTTTATAGTGTCTTTCTAAAGCAGGCAGATAAACAAGTGTGTTTTTACATAAATAACTATGGGTTATGACCGGTCCAGACGGAAAGTATAGTGTCAGTCACCAGTGACTGACATGGCGCCTAACATGTTAAATCTCAGCTATTTAAGGAAAACTTGTGTAACTCTGCTCAAAGGACACACTTAGAGGGAAAGTGATTGTTAAAGCTTCTCTTATTAAGGCATCCTTTTGGGACCATCACCTACGGGAACAGGTGTGGGGGAGGGGAGAATGTCCCTCTGCCCCACATAATATCTGCGATTCAGGCTGTCAGCCCTGACCCTCTTTCAGCTTCCCATGCAGCCACTTACCCAAAATGAATTCACTACATTTTGTTAAGTGTAAGTTTCTGCTTTTTAAAAATTTAGTTAATAAAGTTATTAACTAATTTTAGTTAATAAAATTATATAGTTTCAGGAGTACAGTTCTATAATACATCATTTGCATATTGTACTGTGTGTTCACCATCCCAAATAAAGCCTCCCTCCATCACCAGTTATTCCCCTTTACACTCTTCTAATTCCCCCTACCCCATTTCCCTCTGGTAATCACCATACTGTTGTCTGTGTCTGTGAAATTTCTTTTGCTTAATCCCTTCACCTTTTTTCATCCAGCCTCCAACCCCCTCCCCTCTGATAGCTGTCAGTCTGTTTTCTGTATCCATGAGTCTGTCTCCACTTTGTTTGCTAGTTTACTTTGTGCATTCGATTCCAAATGTAAGTGAAATCATATGGTACTTATCTCTGATTGGCCAGGTCCATCCATGCTATCTCAAAAGATAAAGTTTCCTTTTTTTACAGCCGAGTAATATTCCATTGTGTAAATGTACCACAGCTTTTTTTATCCACTTATCTACTGATGGACAATTAGGCTGCTTCCAAATCTTGGCTATTATAAAAAATGCTGCAGTGAATATAGGGGTGCATATATTCTTTTGAATTAATGTTTCTGGTTTCTTCGGATATATCCCCAGAAGCGGAATTGCTGGGTCATAAGGCAATATTCCATTTTTAATTATTTGAGGTAACTCCATACTGTTTTCCACAGTGGCAGCACTAATCTACATTCCCACCAACAGTGTGCAAGGGTTCCCTTTTCTCCACATACTAGCCAACACTTATTTGTTGATTTATTGGTGGTAGCCATTCTGGTAGGTATGAGGTGATATCTCATTGTGATTTTAATTTGCATTTTTCTGATGATTGGTGACATTGAGCATCTTTTCATATGTCTATTGGCCATCTGTATGTCCTCTTTGGAGAAATGTCAGTTAAGGTCCTTTGCCCAATTTTTATTAGGTTATTTGTTGTTTTTTTAATTAGAACTTGGAAACGTCAAGTTGGAAAAGGTGTGGCGATGGTACAGGATTGGATTTCTTTACGGTTTCCCAGGATCTGTGCTGTCTAATACAAGCACCACTAGCATGTGTGGCCACTTAAATTTAAATTCTTGAAAATTAAATAAAATTAAGAATCCAGTTTCTTAATTACACTAGCCATATTTTCAGTGTTCAGTGGGCACATGGGACTAGTGGCTCCTGTATTGGCTAGTAGGGAACATTCCTGTTATCAAGAAAGCTCTGTTAAACATCACTGCCCACAACTGAGGGTTCTTGTGACTATCCGGACAGACATCTTCCAGTCTTAAACATCTGTCATTTCCTTCAGAATCACCTCCCTAAAATATGCATGCATGCCGTTTCCTTCTGCATGGCTTATTAGGAAGACTATTGGACATTTACATAAGGATGCTAGTATCTAGTATCCATATATCAGAAATTCTAAAGTCTAACAGACAAGGCATTTCAAGGTGAGCTTCTCTTCTGAAAGATGGAGAAGCATCTGTGTGTAGTCACTTACCTCAGAAAAGAATACTTAAATAGCCCGGATATTTTATAAGATCCTATAGATCTCACCTAGTCATGCAGTGAAGCAATGGTAAGTATTATTGAAAATTGCATTTAGTAATATTTTATCACATTTGTTTCTCAAGGAGGAAAGCCAAGAATCTGTGACTTCAGTGGATCCAGTTTTTCAAGTTCCAGTTTCAAAGGCAGTTCAGCTGACTACAAATGATGCCATAAAAACCACTCTTCTAGTAGAATTGGACATTTCAGTAAGTTGCAGAATTTATTTCTCAGCACAGTTATGTTGTCGAGAAGTGCAGAGAGACTTGTGTGGTGTTCTAGTCTGTACACTCAGGAAGAGTGAGTCTGACAGGACACCTGCCTTTTATCCTTAACCCATCATACTTCTCCCCACTCACACCTGTTTTCTCCTCACTCTGGGGGGGCCTAAAGTGAGCAGTGCCTCTGGAGGGGAATCAGATTGAAAATAGTGTTGCTGCCTTACACATTAAGCCAAGAAAGAATAATGGAATCACAACAGTATTTTCCATATGAGAAGAGCCCTGGAAGAAAGCTGATTACCTGAGATCAGCCAGCTAGCTGGAAATAGAGTTCAGACTACACAGTAATAGAAAAGTTCATTTTTTAGTACTGATTCTCATTCCTTTGAGAATCTGAAGAAAAAAAAATCACTGGCCCCCTTTCCAGAGAAATGATTATATAAATATTTTCTGCAGTTTCAGGAAGCAATATGTACTTTATCTCTGAACTCCATCCACAAGCCCCTCTTCAGTGATCCCCCAATCCATTACTCAAGAAACTGATGGATCATCCTGAGACCTCAATGCCTGACTACTTCTTCCAAGTCTTATAACTCAAACCTCTGTTTTGATGAAGGTCCTGAGGAATGCAGTGGGTTGCGATTTCAGAATAATTAGGGTGCATCCAGACTTACGTAGATTTAATTGAGTTTCCTAATAGTAAAAAAGAAATACAACAGGTATCAAGTTTTTGCTTATGTATTTGTTTTGAAAGTTCTTAATATTCCATGTTGTTAAATATTCTGTACACATTAAATAAAATGTTTTGATGTGTATAGAATATTTAACAACATGAAATATTAAGAATATTCTGCTGTTCTACACTTTTGTTCTCATAAAGAGGCAAAGGGTTGGCCAATTGGTGGGTCCAGTCTGTCTCCCTCGCAGGCTACGGGTGTGAGCCTGTGTGGTCAGAGGCCCCTTGCAGGACCCTGCCTGTGTAATAGACAGGCGGTGGGAAGTGGCTCCTCTCCAGCCCATGTGTGTTCACAGCCAGATGGTATAGCATTGTCAACTAGTGAAGGAAAGAATAGTGTTCTCTCCCACTCTATTTCTCCCCAAAGGAAAAGAGTAACAGGAGGAAATTGAAAACTAATACAGACGGCCTGGAGTAGTTTCTTTTGTTCATAATGTGTGTGTGTGCCTGTGTATATATGTGTGTATATTTTCATAGGAGAGTTTTTTTACATGGATTACTAACTTACTGAGGTCCCTTACTCTTTAGAAAATGAGGAAGGTATTCATTTTTATTCTGTAAATACTCAATGATATAAAGCAAAATATTGGATAAATGTGGAATTTCATTTTTTTAAAAATATATTTTATTGATTTTTTACAGAGAGGAAGGGAGAGGGATAGAGAGCTAGACTTGGGCTCTGTCTTTGGAGGAGCAGGTTTAGCTGATAACCTGGCGGATCTTCTCTGTGGTTCGTCCTTCACCTTGGCTTTATCTCCTTTAGCATCCCCTTCAGCCTTTCTCTTGGGCATGATGGCGATGGTGGCGGGACGTCCGAGCGGGACGCGGGGATGCAGCAGCGCGCGGGCCTTGCTCGGTCCGGGGGTCGATCTCGTCTCCTCACACTGCTCGGGATAGAGAGCTAGAAACATCGATGAGAAACATCAATCAGCTGCCTCCTGCACACTCCCTACTGGGGATGTGCCCGCAACCAAAGTACATGCCCTTGACCGGAATCGAACCTGGGACCCTTGAGTCCGCAGGCTGAGGCTCTATCCACTGAGCCAAACCGGTTAGGGCTGGAATTTCATTTTTAAAATAACTCCTGATAAAGTATGTTCCTTCAGTTTATTGGTCTTGTTAGCTTTTTTACAATTAGAATCATTTTTTTCTACTTTATGTATTAAAATGGTCATTACAATAAAAAACTATGATTTTGTTGTGCATAACTGAAATCTTTAATTAATTTGGGATTTTTTTGTTGGTTCTTCTCTAGAAAACAGATTTTTCCTACCAGCCTGGGGATGCCTTCAACTTGATCTGTCCCAACAGTGACTCTGAGGTACAAAGCCTACTCCAAAGATTGCAGCTCACAGACCAAAGGAAACACCTTGTCCTCTTGAAAATTAAGGCTGACACCAAGAAGAAAGGTATGTCCCTGATCTCTTTCTTAAGGTGTCCTTGGGCCAACAAATCAGAGGTGGCAAATGCAAGTGCACCTCCTCCCAGGCTCCCATTCAGCACCAGAGGGTCAGCCACATGCCAGGCCCTGGCTGGTGTTACGGGATTCTTGACCTTCACGTCAGTTACAGAGTGAGATGATGGTGCATTTTATGCTTATTGGACACTTACCGACGTTAAAAGGGAATGTAACTGGTCTTAGAGAAGCAGGTTGGTTAGTTGGGCTGATTTGTTGGTTTGCTTTTTGCAATAAACATTACTTTGGGGACCCTTTCCCCCTCCCCACGTGGGAGTCCGTTCTATGGGACTCTTCCCCCTCCCTACGTGGGAGTCTGTACTTGTTCTTTAATAAATTTCCACCTTTGCTATAAAAAATAAATAAATAAACATCATTTTGTTTCTAAGTTCACATACAAGAAAAATGTCATACAAGAAAAACTTCTTTATTATACGAACTTTTTAAAAAAATTGTTTTCCTATTATGTTTATCATGGCATATTATTTAATATAAATAATTGCTTTTATTCAGAATTAAAGGAAGTTATTTTTGTTGTTGTTGTTATTTCTTAGTCTTGAACTTGGGCTCAGTCAATTCTACCATTCTTTTTGAGAATCACACACGATGTTAACGGACCACTGCCACATTTAGCTTTTTGTTCCTTGGTTTGGGGTAATTTTCTTGCCTTTTTTACTGGGCATACCTAGATTTGGTCGTGATAGCTGTTGAATTTGTGATTCTTTTATTTTTTTGGTAAGGTACGTTTTTCTGCTGTATTTATTTTGCGGAAATTTTTTGACTAAATAAACAATGTCGCAAATCCTACTGTAACACTATAATGTAAGGTATTACTGTTACTTATGTTTTTAGGAATGCAAAACATTTTACTGTTTATTTTCTGTGTCATGAATGCCTTCCTGTCTCCCTGAAAAGGAGCAGCCTTGCCCCAGCATATACCCGAGAGATGTTCTCTCCAGTTCATTCTTACCTGGTGCCTCGAAATACGAGCAGTTCCTAAAAAGGTACTTTTCTTTCTTCTTTGGGAAACTATTTACAAATATGCTTAGCTCTGTGGTCTATTAAATAGACCTGGTAACTGCCCTTTGAAGGCTTAGAAAATAGGATCTTCACAGCATGCTTTCACCAAAGGTGTGTAGAATCTTTACAGTTGTCATAGGCAAATATTTTTATATTGTGATTACATTTAAATTTTATGTTTTCTATTGAAACAAGATTTGTTATTTAGGGTTTTTTGTTAGTCTTTTACTGGACATTAACTTGATGTAGCACATTAGTGATGAAAGTGACCCTAGAGATGATGATCTTGTGTTATCCAACTTCACATTGACAGCTTGTCTCTCTAAAAGAGGGCAAGAAACTTAGGAGAGTGTAGGCTCCCTCCCCCCCCCCAACTTGTCACCTAATTAATGTTGTTAAGCTTCCTTTTATGTAAAACTATGGACGTATTTATTGTTAAGTCAGAATTCTTCAGGAAGTATTGAAAGGTTTTGGTAGGCTACATTGATATTTAGATGAATTTGGAAATAGAACTATCCACTAGATGTCAGTGTTAGGCCCAGAGCTATATTTTTAGAAAATGTTGTAACAGGTTTCTTCTAACCATTTCCCTCAAATGATGTTAAGGAGTAAAATTTTACAGCCTGTGCTTTGCCAAACTGGTATGACCAGTAAGCATAAACAGTGCTGTTATTAGGCTAATGATGCAGTTTTTATTCTGTTTTATTAATGTGTTTATTGCATTTGTCACCTTTGGGAAGCAAGCTACTCTAGAGAAAGGTTCAATCCTTGACATGATATGAGCAAATTTAGAATTCACTGTGCTGAAAGCTTTAGAATTTCATAAAGTATGTAAACCTTTATATATATATTTTTTTCTTACTACAAAAGTAATATGCTCATTGTAAACATTCAAGATACAAAAATATCTAGCTCAAGAAGCAAAAGTCTCTTATAATCAAATCCTCAGAGTTAATGCTTGAATTTTGTTTTGTTAAAAAAATAAAATTAGGTCCTATAGTATACTTACCATTCTGTAACATGCGGTTTTTTATCTAAAAAGAAGTCAGGAGTTTGTATACCATAACATGGAAAGATTATTAGAGATAAAATAACAGATGACATGGATGCGCCATAATTAAATTACTGACTAAATCATGGGCAGTTGGTTCTTTCCAGTTTTTCACTATTTAAAAAAAAAAAAAAGCCCTAACCGGTTTGGCTCAGTGGATAGAGCATTGGCCTGTGGACTGAAGAGTCCCAGGTTCGATTCCAGTCAAGAGCATGTACCTTGGTTGCGGGCACATCCCCAGTAGGGGATGTACAGGAGGCAGCTGATTGATGTTTCTCTCTCATCATTAATGTTTCTATCTCTCTCTCCCTCTCCCTTCCTCTCTGTAAAAAAATCAATAAAATATATTAAAAAAAAAAAAAAGCCCTAACCGGTTTGGCTCAGTGGATAGAGCATTGGCCTGTGGACTGAAGAGTCCCAGGTTCGATTCCAGTCAAGAGCATGTACCTTGGTTGCGGGCACATCCCCAGTAGGGGATGTACAGGAGGCAGCTGATTGATGTTTCTCTCTCATCATTAATGTTTCTATCTCTCTCTCCCTCTCCCTTCCTCTCTGAAATCAATAAAAATATATATATTTTTAAAAACCCAGGTGAACATTCTTTCACTATATTCATCTTTGCCACCTGTTTGAAATACTATTTTACACAAATTTTTGGAGTAGAATTGCTACTTTAAAAATACTTGCATTTTAAATTTTAGTAATGTTTGTCAGCTTATTTTCTACAAACAGTGCAGTATACCCTATTTTAGTGCCAATAAAGTTTCTATAATTCTAAAGTGAAAAATAAAGGATTTATAATTGCCATTATTTTACTGTAATTTAGGATTTTTATTGATTTGAGAAATTGATGCAAAGTGTTACTGGTAAATGTTATTACCTTACCATAGATTCCTCCAGAGTCTTGGATGTCTATGGGGATGTGCCCGCAACCCAGGTACATGCCCTTGACCGGAATCGAACCTGGGACCTTTCAGTCCGCAGGCCGACGCTCTATCCACTGAGCCAAACCGGTTTCGGCTCCTCCAGAGTCTTGGATGTTTATTCATTCTACAGCGTTTCCCGAGTGCTTGTTATGTGATTGGCACTGTGTCTGGCACTTTGAGAAAGCCATGTGATGTGTTAGTCTCTGGATCATTTAGGCAAGTTCATAACTGAGCCCGTGGAAACCCGTGACCCCACAAGAACAGCAATCTAGTCTACCCTATTGAGGGAGTCCAGGACACACGATGTCTGAGCCGTGGAATAAAAAGTAGCATCATCCATTAGCATTTCAGATAGGATTTGATGCAAATAACTTGCTGAAATGCTTTCATCCTAAATAACCTTGAGTAGTAAGAGCTGTATCTGCCATTGAATGGATAAGCTTGGAATTGTGCGTTGGAATCCTAAGTTGTTATTAGCATATTAGGTCCTTTGCCCAAGTGTTTGGACTTTGGATTCAAGACTTTGTTTTGCTTTATTTGTTCATATTTTCCTCTTTCTACAGTGAATCTGAGTGACTAAGTGTCCACATACTGCAGGGTGTTGGATGTTCTCACCCTCTGTTTCTTCAACCTCATGTCCACATTCCTCTGCACCCAGATTGAACTGCACGTGGTCCCCGTGCCTTCATGTAGCCATGCCATCTGTTTAGCATTCTTCACACTCCAGGTTTCATGAGGCCAGTCTTCAGCTCAGGCTTGCATTCTGTGAAGTCCTAACATCCTGTGTGTGCCCCTTTGGGGGAGGTAGCCTCTTGCACACTAATTACTCCTTGACTTCTGTTGCTCTCACTAGCCGTGAACCCTTACGGGCTAGGTAGGTGTCATTTTGTCCCAGTGCCTATCACATCAAAAGCACTTAACAGTTGCCAAATAAATGTAGTCTAAGTTGTCATCATCAGCTAAGACAAGAACAATGTTGCACACTGAGACAAAACATTGAGTTATGAGACTTCTTGGTCATTTTTACTCAGATACACCTGACATGTAATTTGAGATCATACTTTTGACTGAGGAAGTTGGTTTAGGATATAGGAAAGGTAAACAAAAATAGAACATAAAAGTGGGTTTTCTTTAACAGGCTGACGTTAAAGCAAATAAGCAAAGTAAATTTTCTTTTTCTGACCACACTTGTAGTGGCTCTCTCACTTTTCCTTGGATAATCGGGCATATCCCCAGGTAGATGCTAACAGACAGTCTAATAGCCATAACCCCAGAGCACGTGGAAATTTAAGTCTGCTTCCTTTGCTTGGGTCACAGGCATTTCTGCGAGCCCTTGTGGACTGTACCAGTGATGGTGCGGAAAAGCGAAGGCTGCAGGAGCTGTGCAGCCGACAGGGAGCAGCCGATTATAACCGTTTTGTGAGGGATGCCTGTGCCAGCTTGTTAGACCTCCTGCTCGCCTTCCCATCCTGCCAGCCTCCGCTCAGCCTCCTACTCGGTGAGTGGTCACAGTCATGACCCTGAGCTCCAGGGCAGCTCTTGGTGCTAAAGAACAATGGCTGCTGGCGTGTGGCTCTTTGAATTCTATGTGGGTCACGTCTGAATGATCTGTGAGCAGGAGGTAAACATCTTACAGTTTGTCTTCCAGGCGCCGTGACATCAGAACTGCCTTCTAGAAGTCAGAAAGAATCCCTCTCCCAAGCTTTTTTCTTTCCTTTTTTCTTCTGCTGTCACCATCATTTTCTCTCTTAATATAGCCACTCTTTTTTATTATTGTTGTCAGTATTATAGACGTCCCCCAAATCTTTTTTGCTCAGCATTCGGTGTATTTTAATTTTACTGTTTTTCAGAAAGCATTTTTCTAAATTTTATCTAAAAACGAGCTTTCTAAGAAAAAAATGATTTAAAAAAATAATGAACATTATATTTAATTGATGGCGGTTGATGAAGTGTGCAGGAAGTGCTTTGTGTGCAGGAAGCAGAAGGAAACATTTTGTGTGCAAGTCCAGATTTAGGGTTCTTCAAGAGCAAAGGGTGGACTCATCATGTCCTCCCAGTACAAGGGACATTACTTAGGGTGTTTCTAGGTGTTAAGCTGGGGGAGACCTGTCAC
Source organism: Myotis brandtii (assembly GCF_000412655.1). Taxonomy (NCBI): domain Eukaryota; kingdom Metazoa; phylum Chordata; class Mammalia; order Chiroptera; family Vespertilionidae; genus Myotis; species Myotis brandtii. The sequence continues at coordinate 1,930,587 of NW_005353967.1, read as the reverse complement.
AGAATATTCACATGTAAGTTGGTCCTGTTTTTTGTTCATACCGTCTATTGGGGTTCTCAAACTCCACAGAAGATTCTCCCTGAGGACCTGGTCCAGGGGAGGAAGGGGCTTTCGGTGGAGTCTCGGTGACTCTTACTTCCCTACGCTTACAATTTTGTCATCTGCGCTCTGTTTACCTGTAGTGACACGTATAAAATCTCTAAAATTTGCATTTGTCTTTGGTGGCAGGAAAACGTGTATTGTACTTTTTACTGTTGGGCCAGCAAGGTGCCTTTTGATGCCCAGTACATTTAAGGGCCCTCTCCTGTATAAGTCAGCCCTGCTTTCTTGTTCTTTACATTTCTTAGTATTTTGATCTCTTTCCTCCTCAAAAGTGTTACCAAATGAGGCTGCTCTTCCCTACTTTTCTGTGTTCACACAAATACTCCCGCCTTTTTATTTGAGTTTTTTAGGCTAATAGAGGGCTTGAGGTAACATTCAGAACACGTGCAGGGAAGTCATATGAAGTCTTGTGAAGCTCTCAATCATAGTAAAGTGTGTTTCTTTTTATGGATTTCCAACTACCTTTTAAAACTTTTATATATCATTTATTACATGCTATTAATAAAAGCCTAATATGCTAAGTGTTCTGTCAGCTGTTCAACCAATCAAAGCATAATATGTTAATGATATGCTAAAGCCACTCAACCGCTCGCTATGACATGCACTGACCACCAAGGGGCAAACAGTCGACCGGTCGACCAGTCGCTAAGATGTGCACTAACCACCAGGGGGCAGATGCTTCGACCTGTAGGTTAGCTTGCTGCTGGGGTCCAGCCGATCGGGACTGAGCAAGATGGGCCAGACACGCCCTGGAGCCCTCCCGCGGTCCCTCCCCAGCTGTCCACCTCCCACATCCCTCCCCAGCCCTGATCATGCACCGGTGGGGTCCCTTGGCCTGACCTGTGCCCTCTTGCAATCCGGAAGCCCTCGGGGGATGTCGGAGAGCCAGTTTCGGCCTGACCCCGGAACAACCGGTTGCTATGATGCACACTGACCACCAGGGGGCAGACGCTCAATGCAGGAGCTGCCCCCTGGTGATCAGTGTGCTCCCACAGGGGAAGTGCCGTTCAGCCAGAAGCCGGGCTCACGGCTGGTGAGTGCAGCTGTGGTGGCGGGAGCCTATCCCACCTTCTCAGTAGCACTAAGGATGTCCGACTGATGGCTAAGCCGGACATCCCTCGAGGGCTTCCAGACTGCGAGAGGGCACAGGTTGGGCTGAGGGACACCCACCCACCCCACCCCACCCCAGTGCACAAATTTGTGCACCGGGGAGAGGGCACAGGTCGGGCTGAGGGACACCCACCCACCCCACCCCACCCCAGTGCACAAATTTTGTGCACCGGGCCTCTAGTAGTTATATAAAAAAAATTGAGCCCTGTATGAAACCTTTTTATATTTCTTAAAACTAAGCCATTTTAGAAAGGTCTTTCCAAATTTTTGCTAAGTAACTATAACAAATATGACATTGAAAATTTTTACTATTACCAATATGACTTTGAAAGTTATTACAAAGATAAAATTGAAAAATTCCGAAGCTTGTTAGCACATGATTAGGTATTCAAATACTGATTTCTTTTTTTTTTAATATATTTTATTGATTTTTTACAGAGAGGAAGGGAGAGGGATAGAGAGTTAGAAACATCGATGAGAGAGAAACATCAATCAGCTGCCTCCTACACACTCCCTACAGATATGTGCCCACAACCAAGGTACATGCCCTTGACCGGAATCGAACCTGGGACCCTTGAGTCCTCAAGCCGACGCTCTATCCATTGAGCCAAACCAGTTAGGGCTCAAATACTGATTTCTTAACCTTCTTTAAGAGTACCTATGTATCTTGAAACCGCTATTTTTCTGGATAACCTGATTTAAAGTGCCTATCCCTCCCCCCCCCCCTTTTTTTTTTTTTTTTTTTTTTTTTACTATCATATAAATATAAGAAGGAAAAATATTTTAAGCCTCAGTAGTTCCCATAATTTTTAAAATAGTGGTCTTTAATCTTTCTGGGGTCATGATCTTACTTCAAATCTGAAAACTCTGAACACTCCCCTCAGAAAGCTGCACACATACACTCAGAAAATTTAATGGGTTCCTTGATCCTCACCTGCACTCATGGACCCTATTCTATAACATCCTTTAGTTTTAGAAACCAGCCCTTAGGTAGAAATACTGATTTCAGATTGAGAAAATACAGTAAGTCTGGTTTACTTTAGGAATTGGAGAAAAGTATTCAATAGTATTTTATTGTTTCTTTTTATTTTCCTTTCAATAGTATTTTACATTGTGCATTTACATGTGCTTAAAATATTATTTAAAACTAAAACATTTTTTAATGTATTTTTATTGATTTTTATTGATTTCAGAGGGGAAGAGAGAGAGAGAGAGAGAGAGAGAGAGAGAGAGAAACATCAATGATGAGAGAGAATCACTGATCGGCTGTCTTCCGCACTCCCCCACTGGGGATCAAGCCCACAACTCGGGCATGTGCCCTTGCCCGGAATTGAACCTGGGACACTTCAGTACTCAGGCTGATGCTCTATCCACTGAGCCAAACTGGCTAGGGCTAAAACAAATTATTTTTAATATTCTAAATAAAATAAAAATCAAATGAGAACTTGAATTTTTTTATCCCTTATATAGCATTTATTTTCAGTAGCTGTGAATAAATGATTGCTTATTTTTATTTTTTTCTAGAACACCTTCCTAAGCTCCAGCCCAGACCATATTCATGTGCAAGGTACTGATATTTATTAACATGATATATAGTATCTTCCTCCCAAAATGTTATGAAAGTCCAACTTCCAAATCCTTCGCATTTATTCAGTGAAATCTTACCCAATTGTGGCGACAATAGCAGGCATAACGAGGAGTGAAGCTGACCAGTGTCAAGACTCCTGTCCTCCCGGAGGTCACAGAGTAGGGGCTCTTCAGTGGGGCCATGCTCCCACTTCTCTAGGTCCTCCTCCTGCCGCCGTTGTTGTGTGCCCAGCGGCCTTCATGGGGCAGTGGAGGAGGGTGGGGAGGAGCAGGAAAAGTGTATGAATCTTATCTAGTCTTGAAGGCAAACAGGTTATTAGAAACTTCCCAGAATGTTATCACAAAATGGGGGGGAGGGGGGACTTTTAAGTAGCAACAGAATTCTTCTCTCTGAGGAGTTAGAAGGTACATTCTCGCTCAAGGGAATACAGGGAGGAGCAAAAGTAGGTTTACAGTTGTTCATACGGAAATAATACAATAACTTATCAGTAATAACACAAAAATAATTCTGTTTCTTGTACTCACAACTGAACCTACTTTGCCCCTCCCTATATTCTCACTGCAATAAAAAAAGCTTAGTTTGGCCTGAATGTTTTAGTCTTAACAGTGTTTAAAAGTGTGTGTGTCTTTGCAGCTCAAGTCTGTCTCACCCAGGGAAGCTTCACTTTGTTTTTAACATCGTGGAGTTTCTGTCCAACACCACACCCGTGGTTCTGCGGCGAGGTGTGTGCACAGGCTGGCTGGCCACGTTGGTTGAATCAGTTCTTCAGCCGAACAGGCATGCATCCCATGCAGACGGCGGGAAAGCCCTCGCTCCACAGGTACTAGGAGTGTGCAGTGTTGGCATCATTGAAATTATGTTCTTTGCCTGGTTAGAAAGAACATATTGTCTCCCTGCATTATCCATTAGATTATGCCATACTTGAATTTTTAAATCCCTGTTGGAAAACATTGCTTTCACTCCCTGTTAAGTGGTCCATGCATTTCGTAAATGTGTAAGCATGAATTTTATATGATACAGTCTTTCTCTTTGCTTGTCATATTCATAGAAGACTTCTGTGAATATTCTTGGTAGATTGGCACAGGATGAGTCAGGTGAATATTAAAAACAGCCTCATTTTATGTTTAGGCTGTATCCTGTGTCCCAAATAATTCCTTTTGGAATAATAATTCCTAAAATATTTCCTCAATTGACAGAGACTGATTTTATGTCCTTCAGTCTGGGTGGTAGGAGTTTCACTTGCCCCTGCCCCTACCCTTTTGTCAGCCGTGGTGTGTAGATTCGGAATTAGTGCTGTTAGTGAGGAAACTGTGGAGGATCACTTTTAAAACCCATAGAGGAAAATCTTATTTGATTTATTATAAACAAACTGGACATATTTCTATCTAGATGTAGTGACATCTTTTATATTTTGATACAGCACTCAGCAGAATCTCATTCAAGACCACATGCATAGGCAGCAATTTAAAGTTGTCCCTCCCAGCCCATAAGGATGACTGAAATTTAAAAAACAAAACAAAAAAACTTCAGGCTTTATTATGAAGTCTTCTTTCTCCATGGCATTGAAGAAATGGCTGTGTCATTTGTAGCATTATCTTATGACTGGTGTTTACTACGTTATTGGAGTTGAAAAGGTCACAACCCTTAGGGAATTAAGACCTCTGGTATATACCTGATAGTGCCTACAAGAAGCCTGCTGGTTGAAATTGCCCTTTAGCTTGGTATTTTCTCAGTCTGCTGCCTGAAACAGAGGTGCTTTACTCATGTGTGTCTGTCTATCTGTCTCCATCTGTTCCTCTCCTCCCCGCTCCAAACTCCTATATTTATTATGTCACAACAAAATATTGAGAACCTGAGAAAATTCCTTTTTTGAAAAAAAATTAGTACTAATGTCAAAGTATTATGTCACTTCATGATCATATAAAAAATAGCTGATAATCTCCAAAGAGTTAAAAAATAAAATATATCCATAATGTATCACAAACACTCAGCAGCGGTGCCTTTCCCCTATTCTTTCCTCCTGCCCTTTTTCCCCTCTGTCTTTCCCTACTTTAAAAGATTTTTATTGACCACCCAGTATGCAGACGCCAGAGGTGCAAGTAGAAAGGATACAATTTAAAACTAAGTTTCATGGTGCTTAGTATACCATATGCTATTAGGAAGTGTGGAGAATGTTAAGGGCATGACCCTCCACCCGCGGGTAGGTAATACAACTGTTCACAGTTATTCCTGCCCACCCGCCCATTAATGTTTAGCCTCCGCCACATCTGAGCAAGACCTGGTGGTGTAGTGTGACTTCTTCCCTCAGTCTTCCCTCTGACGTAAGGACAGGATCGTCCAGGCCAGGCCTGCTCCTTGGGCGAGATCCCAAGTGAAGGAGATGCAGGTAGCAGAGCCTACGTGCAGCCTTTAAAGAGAGCCAGAGTAAGTGTGTGATGCTGTGGACCCTCTGAGGTTTACTGCAGCAAGAGCCGGCTGCTGCTCTGGTCTCCTTGCAGCACCTAGAACAGGGGTGGGCAAACTTTTTGACTCGAGGGCCACAGTGGGTTCTTAAACTGGACCGGAGGGCCGGAACAAAAGCATGGATGGAGTGTTTGTGTGAACTAATATAAATTCAAAGTAAACATCATTACATAAAAGGGTACGGTCTTTTTTTTTTTTTTAGTTTTATTCATTTCAAACGGGCCGGATCCGGCCCACGGGCCGTAGTTTGCCCACGGCTGACCTAGAACATAGAGAGCAGGCCCTCGTTAGCCATCCCTGCCATGCCCATCGTGTCCGCCTTATTTTGTTTTGTGAAACTTAATGACTGTCATTCTAGGGATATGTGTTTGTTGATTGTCTTTTCCACCCACTAGAATGTGAGTCCCATGAAGATGGATTTGGTTTTGCTCCTTTCTCTATTCCGCATACTTTTCATACTGAGTACCTTCAATAAAATTGTTAAATGAGTCAAATGAATAGACTAATGTGATATTAATTACAGTCTCATTCCAAAATGAGAACAATGATTTGACACAGCTCTGCCAATTCTTCTCTTAAAAAGTAAGTCCTGTCGATGAATCTCATACGATTTTCCTTGAATTCAAGGTTGAAATATATACAGTAAGCTTGGACTATAGAGTGGATTCCTATGTTCTTAACTCTTAGTGTCCACCCAGCATAACTTGGGCATGTGGCAAAGTGAACCTGGAAAGAAGTATATTTACCAACTGATTTCCTTGTAAGCACCCCAGCACATGATTTAGAAGAAAAATAGTGAAAAGATTTTATCTGTCTCCATCACTTATTCTTTTAGTTTTGCACAAACACAAGTAACATTGGACCCAGCATACCATAGCACAATTTCTAAATCTTCAGAGCAAGCGCTTACTTTCCCCTTTAGTTCCTTAATTTTCACTTAAAACTTTTCACCCCATCTTAATGTTAATGTTGTGTGTGCAAACTTGAAGAATCGTGTCTTCATTGTTTCTGCTTATCTCCAAAATGCATGCAATGGGTGGCATGCTAGGAAACAGATCTTATTCATGGAACTAGAAAAAGATTATATAAGTCATGTTCTACCTCAGAAATATCATGCCTGTCATTTTTAAAACACCATAGATGTGGATAGAAAATAAAAATGTGTAAGACAGGCTTATTTCTCTGTAGTGACAAATATGTTTGTGGTTTCAGTAAGATGTAATGCTGCTGTTTAATTTTATGATGTTTCTTTTAGGGGAATTTGCACTTTCTAATTTCTTTAGCAAATATCATGTCGGTTATAGGCTTTGTCTAGGTTTTCTTTCATACTTATGACTGTTGGGTTACTGTTGCAGATATCCATCTCTCCTCGCACAGAAAACTCTTTCCACTTGCCGAATGACCCCTCCGTCCCCATCATCATGGTGGGTCCGGGAACTGGCGTAGCGCCCTTCATTGGTTTCCTGCAGCATAGGTAAGCACTGTCTGGCTGGTGAGCACATGAGCACATGGATGCCGTGTGGTCCTGGGTGGGAATAGAACAGAGAGCATTTTTGTTTCTCCCTTGGTTTTTAGGATAGTATTGGATTTTGCTTATAAAGTTTTTATTTGAAAAATTTATGATCGAATGTGTGATAGCATAAAAATTTGTCACCACGGGAAAAGTAAAGATGCCGTCTTCTGGAGATTCACTTTGCGCTAGAGCTTCCCTTCTCACCGCAGCACTTTCCTTTTCTCCCTGGCTGCCCCATGGCTTGGGGCACTCACTGCTGGAGACACGTTTCCAGCAGAGCTTCATGCTGTGATGCTGTGCAGGCTGTCCCATCTATTAAGTAGATAAAATTGGTGGTGACAGCGCCAATTACACCAGAAGTTTCAAAGTTAAGCCTCAAACATCTATAATGTTCAGTGGATGATATTAATGGATATAATTTTTTCTGAGAACAGAATTGTTTGAAATAAAATAAATAAAATGTGTTTCTCTCCCCATATGTAAAATAATAAACAGCTTTTATGTACTGTTCCCCAGATACGAGAGTAATGCAATTTGGACATAATCTGGACATAATCTTGCTGTCATTTTACTATTTTACCTTAAGAAAGCGGAAGAGTGATGGCAGACACACTCGGCATGTCTCATTGGTGTGCCCAGCATTTCTGACACTCCACAACAGAGGGTTCTTCCTTTCAAAGCCCTGTGCCACTTTCCAGTGTATTAATTGAGAGTTCATTTTGTTCATGCGATTGACATTAATATTGAATGTAGAAGTCAGTCTAAGTTTCACAATGTGGTGGTTGCATTTTCCATGTTACTAAAATGTTCTGTAGAGCTCCTAGGTGTCTACAGCTCAGAGACACTGACTCATTGCAGTGTCTGCTGCAGGGCCGAGGTGCCCTGAGGAGAGTAAAATGTTAATTCAGTGAGTGAACTTTCAGAGACTTCAAAGGTAGAGTTTACAGACAGTTCTGGGTTGGCTGGTGGAATTTCCTAGCCAAACAGAGAGATTGGTTGTATATACATATTCCTTAAGTTAAACATCTCACCTTTCTCTTTCACGTAGAGAGAAACTCCAAGAACAGCATCCAGACGGACACTATGGGGCGATGTGGTTGTTTTTTGGCTGTAGACATCAGGAGAGGGATTACTTATTCAGGTACTCTACAACTCTAGTATTGTCTGCCTCAACCACGGGGGTGCGATTCTCATTGCAGATTTTTCAACTTTAAATCACAAACCTTTCGGTGTATTTCAGAGAAGAGCTCAGACATTTCCATAAGCATGGAATCCTAACTCACCTGAAGGTTTCCTTCTCAAGAGACTCTCCTGCCAGGGAGGAGCAAGCCCCAGTGAAGTATGTGCAGGACAACATCCAGCTTCACAGCAAGCAGGTGGCAAGGCTCCTCCTTCATGAGAACGGTTACATTTACGTGTGTGGGTAAGCAGCCCTCATGCTCAGGTGCCAGGTAGGGAGGCAGGCAGTGATATTTACTAAAGGAGCAAGGCACCAATCGGGTAATAACCCAGACACGGAGGGAGGAGAGATTAGATGCTTAAGTACAGGAAGAGAAATATAAGTTCTGAAATGACTTTAACATATATTTTACTGTAAGGGTCAGGTCAGATTCAGTTCCTGAAGTGCTAGTGTCCTGTCCAACACTTCTTTCATTTAACAAATATTCAAGTGCCTACTGAGTATTTGGCATTGTTCAGATGATGAGAGGTATGAAGATAAATGAGATACACTCCCTGCCACCAGACAGGGCATTCCCTGGGCGGGGAGCAGGTGACCAGATGCCTACAATATAGCAAATGCTCTGCAGGGGACTGCAGGGCATTGGGGAGGGGGGCACCTCACTCTTCCTGTAAATGAACAGAGCTGAGACACGTCAAAGCATTGAGAGAAGGGCCAGGCACATGGACGTTCTCAGTAAGTGGGTCTGCCAGTGCGTGTGTGTGGCAGGGCATTCCCTGGGCGGGGAGCAGGTGACCAGATGCCTACAATATAGCAAATGCTCTGCAGGGGACTGCAGGGCATTGGGGAGGGGGGCACCTCACTCTTCCTGTAAATGAACAGAGCTGAGACACGTCAAAGCATTGAGAGAAGGGCCAGGCACATGGACGTTCTCAGTAAGTGAGTCTGCCAGTGCGTGTGTGTGGGTGGGTGGGTGTGCGTGTGCATAGTCACACACACACACATATGAAGCCTTAGACCTGTAAAAAATCTTATTGCCCTTGGGATGCAAGTGCCACTCTGTGACTTGAGAATTGGGGAGGGAATGAGAGGTGAGCAGAAGCCAGATGGGAAGGTCCTTCGACACTTAAGGTTTAGGCCGCTCCCAGGACACGGACATTGAAGGAGAGGAGTGTAAGCTGTGACCAGTGCGTGTTAGAATGGTCACTGTGGGAAGGCCTGGTGTTGGGGGAGTGATGGGACTGGGGCTGGGAGACATCTGGGGACTCTTTCTGGAGAAATGGAAGGAGGACTAAAGTAGTGATAGGGGCGCCTTAGGTTCATGAATTAAGGAAGATTTGGTAAAAATTCCTGTGTTAAACATTGGTACTATTATTTCTTTTTTCTAGAGATGCTAAGAATATGGCCAGGGATGTAAATGATACCCTTGTGGAAATAATAAGCAAAGAGGTTGGAGTTGATAAACTGGAAGCAATGAAAACTTTGGCTACTTTAAAAGAAGAAAAACGCTATCTTCAGGATATATGGTCATAAAATCAGAAAATGAAGAGAGTTAAGGTTTTTTTTGGCTGACAGTACTAAAAGACAACTTCACTGAAGTTTGAGACTTTCGATTTTTAAAATTAAAAAAAAAATTTAACTTTTCTTAGGGAGAGTGGGGAGTGGATCACTTAATAGAATAACTAACTTCCAGTTCAGTTTTCCTTATCCACCCCTAATCCTCCTTCCCTTCCCAAACCAGCCTGTGGCCTATAGGCCCCCTGAGCTGAGGGGCAGCCCTCACTCCTCCACCAGCACCTCCCTCCTGGGACCACTTCTACATCCTGGGGAACTTCAGAGAGACCTGACCAGATCGCAGGGAGCCTGTATCTGTGCATGTGGTGGCTTCCCGATGTGGGATGTGGGCACCAGAGTCCCCCAGGCAAATAGTTAAATCTGGGAACTCATGTTGCCAGTTTTCTAAATAATGTAAAAATAACTTATCATTCTTATATGAAATGTACCATAAAGAGTATGTGTTAAAATGACACATATATAGCATATCTGATTATGTTTCTATTACGTTATCAAATGTTTATTTTCATTCCCAAAACTATATTTCTGATAACAAATGTTTTAAGGTAATGCTTATAGGGAATTTTGTGTGTGTGATCCTAGAAATGTAAAATATATTTTGAAATTCTACTCTGGCATATGATTTCTTGATCTCAGTTACTTTTTAACATCACAATTCCAGAATTTAGGAAAATTTGCATTCAATTTACAGATGTGAGCAAAAACATATAGTAAAGCTACAACTTCTTTTTCCTCCCTCACACCCCCCTCCCCCCAAATCTTTTATTTCTCCTTTTGGCATGTTTTGTAGTTTTTCCACATAATTTAACTTACCCCCATGATCACTCAAACTGTATCTTAGGCTTAAAATGTCTACTTAAATTAATGAAAAGAAAAGAAAAACATGTTTAAATTTTACCATTTTCTTAACATGTTATATCTTCACTATGTTAAAATGTAGAAACTGGAATACAGAATGTCCCGTATATAACTGTCATTCCTTCCTTTTCACTGTTTTTGTTATTTAAAAAAAAAAAATGCTCTTTCTTCATTGTTTAGCTTAGTACAGTGCCTCAGAATCTCCGAGGGTGATGGAGGTTGCTGAAGGGTATTTTCAGTCTACTGTCAGTTATCAATCAACATTTGAAGAGGAATTGGTCAGGAAGGTTTTGTTGCCTTTAACTTGCAGTTTGGCCACGTGGGTCACAGCATCCCTGGTGAAGCAGTCCACCAGCTAGGGAAACAGATCACTCATGGTAGGCATGCGCCTTCCTGAGTCCTCCCGTGGGCAGCGTGCGCTAGGACCTGTTTTGGGGACTGAAGATACAGCCAGTGTCATCACCACTCCATTTATTGCAAAGCAGACTGCCCAGCATCTTTAAAATCACATTAAATTGAAGAGAAAATGCATAATGGTACTTCTCTGTGTATGAATTATATGTTAATTTCTGAGCATTCACCCTTTTAAATTTCAATTTTCAGATACATATAACCAAAACTGATCTTTGTTCAAATATTGCCAAGGACAAGTGCAATACTCATTCACAGAAGGCATCTTTTATCCCTCCCCTTGAACCCCCTAACTTCACCACACACACACACACACACACACACACACACACACACACACAATATATGAGGAACCTGGCTTAAAAGTGCTTGAAAACCTTGTGGGTCTTTATGGCTCAAATTCTATTCACAACACCACCACACTTGGGTCTGGGTTTTCTGAAAAGGCCATACACACTCCTCCACCTCCACATGCAAGAGGAGACCTGTGGGGCTGTGTCGGCAGACAAGGCCTGTCCAGGAAGACAGAGGCTCTTGTCGCTTGTTATATTACCCCGCAGGGGCCTGGGATCTTGGGACCGAAAGGCCAGTCCCCAGACAAATGGAAATAATTGCTAAGAGATGGGGGCCAAAACAAGTGAATAGGAACACAAAGCAGAGCAGCTTTGCAAAGGGAGCAAGCGGAAAACTGAGGAGGGAGTTGAAGTTCTCCAATTTACCTTAATACTAGATGCAGCTATTTTTTCAGCTTTTAAAATTTAGCCCCGAGGACAATGCAGTTGGAAATGACAGCAGGATCCCATAATGTTGACTTTGAACCTCAAATGCAGGAATGACTCAGGACTGGGTTCTGTTAAAAATGCCCACATAAACCTCACATTTCCAACAGCTATATTCTCTCCACACCCCCAATCGGTTCTGAACCTGGGTGCACAGATTGGGGGCGGGGACCATTCCATGAGATAACGTACATATCAGTGTGAGTATTCATTGCGAAATGGATTGGGGGATAAATATTGTAGGAAATGACATGGGTGGTGTGTGTCTCGGCTCCTTGGTGTTGCATGACTGGAAAGATTGTGAACATGCACATTTAGGCTTTTATTTGGAGAGACATGGGACATAAATTTCCAAATACAGGGCTGGTTAGTGGGCTGTGGCACCAAATTGGCAAGGGTTACATCCCTCCGAGGCCCTGGTCCTCTTCTGTAGACTCAGTTTCCCTCCTCTGATACACGCTATGATATTTCTCCTTAGTGTGTGGGTTATGCAAGCTTGAGCTAATATAGACAGAAGAGGGGGGAAACTATCAGCAAATGTTCTGTTGAGACAAAAGATGCATACTATTGTTTTTGAAATTATAAAGTTCTAGGCAAATGCCTGCATTCTTACTGACAATACGCAGTAAGATGGTTTCCATAGTTTAATGACTGTTTATTTGATCTTAAGAATGAAAGTCTTTCCTTTAATCATTTTAATAATGGGGGGTTTTTTTGGTTATGTGATTTTATACAAAAAAGGGGAGTCACTTTGTTTAAGAGATTCTGATATATTTAGGAAAATGGAAACCAGTCATGACTTTTATTTTAGAGAAGAAGAGGGTCCTCATGTCTCAGGCTTTTAAAAAAGAACCATAACATCTACTGGATGCCAGGTCGAGGCACAGGGCCCCGGACATCTAAGTCATTCGTAGACACCCAGGGTATCATCAGTACCCTGGCGTGAGACAAAGCAAAGGCCAATCTTTGGAAAAATACATTTTAACTCGATTTCTCACTGTTACTTTTATTCCCTTATTTGTAGTGAAAATGGCATTATTCTAGACAGAATTAGTAGCTTTCACCTTTACACCTCAGTAAGATATAGGGACAGAAATGTAAGAGTGTTTCTTGTCTATTTAAACGTGATCTACTTTTAATTCTCATTTTCTAAGTGAAAAATCAGGACAGGGGAGGACAAATTTGTGCACTCCCAAAACGGTGTTTTATCCTTGGCTGCTAAAACACGGGTCTGTCTGCTCGTTGGCCTCTTCATTGTGGGTTTCATTGTGTGACCTGGCAAAGAGCATGCATGAGCTCCAGAAGGAACTTTACTTGTTCTGGCAACTTCCCTTGAGGTCTCCTGGATTGGTTTCCTCTGCAGGGGATGGACAGCAGTGACTTTGACACGGAAGAGCTGAGGCAGGAGCACGGCAGATCACAGGCAAGCACTGTCCAGGGTTCCACAGCTGGAAGTGAGCATTTTACCTCAAGCTGGGGATTTCGCTGAGGCTGGTGCTATGGTTTCAACTGGAGGGACAGTGCTGGGCAGCTTCCTCCCACTCCTCAAGGCACTCCTGACCAAAAACAACCATGTGAAAAGATAAAACACAAAGAGAAAACATCAGCACTACAGACTCTGTGTTTTATCATATAACAAGTTTCTAAAACGCCAAGTCATGCAAAAATAAGGATATTTAGGTATTTTTAAAGAAGGGCTTTGTCAACCCAAATGCAACGGACCTAGTGAATCTGAGGAGCTCTGGGGGTGCTGAGTCAGGCTCAGCGACATGAAGTCACCAAGCTTGGGCGTTTCCTTCCTCATTTGCCCATCCACTTTAGGCATGTTTCTGTGCCACAGCTTCTGAAAACGCACTTGGGCCACCTGAACTCTCCTCCTTCAGGAACTTTTCACTAAGCCCACTTAAGTAGATTCTGACTAGAATTGGCATTAATACTGGGGAAATAAAGAGGAGTTCTTGTGTGTGTGAGGGGCAGGCAGAGATTCTAAAGAAACTGAAGAGGAATGAGCAGTGAGAGGGTGTGAGGGTGTCCTAGGTGTTGAGAAGCCTTGGTTCTTAGCAAGGGTTAGTTCACCATGATCTGGGACAAGCCAGGGGTCTGGCCCCATTGACTTATGGAGTAATGCCCAAGAGAAAGGAAGTAAATGTAGAAAATGGTCAGAGAAGTAGGAGACCTAAAAAGATGGGGACCTGGGCACCCCAAGCCGAGTGTTATGGAGGGTCCCAGTGGGGACCCATGATCTCTATGGGTAGAAAGAACCTTGGACTCGACCGGATCAATTGCTCAGAGTGCAGGGG
>NW_005353967.1:1907658-1916675 GCF_000412655.1 Myotis brandtii | reverse complement strand
ATTTCCTGCAAAATGGTGAAAAAAATCCTAGGAATCAAAGCCTATGTGAGTGTCTCCACTGGAGTCTTTAGTAGTTAGTGGGACTAAGGGAACCACGAGGCCACGGTGAAGCTTGGAGATACATGAGTGGCTTTACAAATAATGTTTCCCTGGTGGGTGCACTATGAAAAGAATTCGAACGAGGATTTGCTTTATTTGTGGTAGCTGTAGGGGCTGAATATTACCTGAAAAAAAATGAGCATCACTGAAAACAGTACCTGAAAGTATCTTAGTGGCTTTTTTGTGTGTGTGTGTGGCATCTTAACTATTCTAAAAATAAGACTTCTTCAGTAAAAAAAAAAAAAAGGAAGATGATGGGACCTTTTTGTTTATAGCACACCACCTTGTTACTCTCGTTTCTCGCTCCCCACCCCTGCACTGCCCACCCCCACCATGAAAACGTAAGCTCAGTGGTAAGATTACAGTGGTGAATGCTCATGCTGGTGAGAAGGCTAACCCCTATTTTTGTAAAAACTACTGTTTGAAATTCTCTGCTATTAGATGATTCTTATTCTGTGAGTCAACTCTGTTATTTTTAGATGGCCCCTTACTCTGTAAATTAACTTTGCTTTCTAGCTACTTGAATAATAGGGAAGATAAATTTGGCTGTCTGACCTTGTAGGCGAGTCATCTGACGTAAGGTCTGGAAAACCCCTTATTTGGGAGACAAAGGGGGTGAAAAGATATAAATAAGGAAAGCTTCCTCCATGTTTTTGCCCAGAAATTTGGGAGACATTTCCCTCTGGGCCCACTGGTGAATAAACGGTGTAACTCCATTTTTCTGGGCACTGCTTGGTTTTTCTCCGGTCTTCTGTAAGCATCATTTCTTCCATAACACTGGTACTTCATCAACTTTGTTTCAGCCATTAAGTCCCATCAGCCAAAAAACTGATTTCCTCCATCTCATCTTTCTTTTTTTAAATATTTATTGATTTGAGAGACATCAATTTGTTGTTTCAATTTATTTATGCAGTCATTGGTTACTCCTTGTTTGTGCCCTGACTGGGGATCAAACCCTCCACCTTGGTGTATCAGGATGATGTTCTAACCAACTGAGCTATCTGGCCAGGGCCCTTAATCTCATCTTTTTAAATCTTCATTCCAAACCAGGCTCTTGTTTGTAGATTAGAATTTTAGTTCAAATTGCAATGGCCTTTATAGGCTTATTTTTCTGTTGTAAACAAAAAACCCCTATATTTTGAAGCTGTACCATTTGAAACATGCCTGCCAATAAGCAAACAAACAGACCACCACTGGAAGGGTACTTTCCTCATAAGGAGCAAGGGGGACATGGCTGTGGTAACTTGAATGGGAGCGTCACACCCCTTGGGAGTTATGGGTAAGAATGGAAACACATCATAAAATGGCATCGCTCTAAGTGCAGTGGCTTTGCTAACATATTAAGTAGAATACAATTCAATTATATAAGGCTCATCCAACAAGGATTTATTTAAATTTTGCTTGTGCCCTTGAAACATCCTGCTAGTCTGGCCTTTGTAAAAGACAAACCTAACCTATTTATTTTCCTCCTCCCTCCCTCCCTCAACCCTTATTGAGACAAATAAATAAAAATAAAACTGGTAGGCCAGACCAGAAGTCTGGATATAGCTATGATTTAGACTTGGCTAAATATGTTTGGAGAGACATTTGTGTTTAAGGTCATGAGGGACCAGTTAATACAAGGAGACAAATCTATCTCCAAGAAGAGGCTGATAGTATAAAGGAGTTAATTGATACTTTAACCTGCTGTATAAAGGAGTTAATTGATACTTTAACCTGCTGTTTCTCCCGAGGGTGGACACATACAGTTGAAACTTCTTACATTTATGTTATAAGGTTTCCTTTATTTTATTTTAAAAGCATGTCTTTATAATCAAGTATTAACTTTACCCAAGGAACTAAAAATAGTAGGGGAACCAAGGAAGGTAAACATATTTCAAGGCCGTCTTTATTAAGAAACTCCTTGGGTGAGCAGAAATGCTTTCCAATTGCTCACATCAAATTCTAGGTCCTAGCTTCTGCGGTTGAATTGTCCTGTAACTGGAGTCTTCTATTTCCTTAGAGAGTAGCCATACCAGAATTCCTTGGGAGAAGTCACTAAAATACACTCCTTAAAGGCACAAGACAAAGGGAGGCCGAGAGCATGTGAATGTTATGTCATAGGGGGAAATCGGGACATTCACCAGTTCATCTTCAACTTAAGACATGGAATCTATCGTATAGAAACACTCGGCATATAGATGTTTGTTGTATAAGGGGTTTATTGTAGTACCGTTGGCATCGTGGACATTTAGGAATAAGTTACATGTCCATCATTACAGAACTGATTCAGTTGTTTGCCCATACTGTGAAATACTTTGCAGCCATTAAAAAGATTGCAATAGCGGCAAATGCCCTGATTCTCAAGGCATATTGTTATGTGGAAAATGCAACTTAATTTTCAAAAGATCATCTGATGCATTCGATTTCTCCTGAAAACAAGAAGTGTTAAATTCGTAAGGATATGTTGAACCCCTTGTGTGGGTAGCTCTTTGGTGTCTGACTTCATCCCTCCCACCCCCTTCAAGAATTAAAAAACAAGAGAGATAACATCTATGACAACCCCACTAATTCATTCTCAGGTGACTTAACTGGTTTAACTTTTTTGTCCTACCCTCGAAATTGGAGGGTTTTCTCCCTGTCCCTTGAGAGCATATCTACTTCTTTCCATGACTCCTTGAACCTGATTATTTCCCTTAGCCAGGCTGCTCCTGGCCCATATGTCCACTAGGGACTTAGCTCTTCCTATTTAAAGTTTTATGTCCATAGAATGAGTGTAGGATAAGCTTTCCCTAAATTACTAATTTCGATGAGGGAAGCTGATGAAGGGTTCAGAGTTCTATTGGCAGTTAACAACTATTTCTTTTGATAACTGACTTGGTTATTTTACCACAAAAAGAGGAAAGTCCTTGGAATCTAACTATAATATACTAGATGCCCCATGCACAAAATTTGTGCAAGGGGCTCAGCCCTTGCAGCCCCAGCTGCCTTGGCCGGCCCTCACAGCCCCGGTGGCTTTGTCTGGAAGGTCATCCGGAAGGATTTCCGGAAGGTCGTTCAGCTGTTCAGTCTAATTAGCATATTAGCTCTTTATTATATAGGATACCAGACTGTGCTCTAGAGAAGTATGAGCCAAGGAAACTCTTCTTACCCTGTGATTCAGTGATCTATTTTTCACAAATCCATGTTTGCTCCAGTTGAGATGTCCACAGCTGGGACAACTCAACTGGAGGGCTGGAGGATTCACCTTAAAGATGACTCAACCACATGGAGGGGAATTGGTGCTGACTGTGAGCTGGGAGCTCAGCAAGGGTTGTGGGCCAGGGGCCTCAGGTTGTTTCTAGGTGGGCCTCTATACAGGATGGTTGGGTTTCCCTACAGTATAGTTACTGGGTTCCAAAAGCAATCATCCCATGAAAACAAAGCAGGAGTGTATTATATTTTACCTAGAGGCCCTGTGCACAAAATTCCTGCACTTGGGGGGGGGGGTCTCTTAGCCTGGCCTGTGCCCTCTTGCAGTCCAGGAGCCCTCGGGGGATGTCTGACTGACGGCTTAGGCCCGAGGGGAGAGGCTCCTGCCACCGCTGCTGCACTTGCCAGCCGTGAGCCCAGCTTCTGGCTGAGCGGTGCATTGAGCATCTGCCCCCTGGTGGTCAGTGCACGTCATAGCAACCAGTCATTCTTGCCATGTGGTCAATTTGCATATTAGCCTTTTATTATATAGGATGACCTACCCTTAGAAGTAACGTAGGGTCCATTCCACCATGCCCTATTGGTTGAGGCAGTCTCAAGGCTTACTCAGGGTCAAAAGGAGGGGATATAGACCCCATCTCTGGATCAGGGGCAGAAGTAGGCCATGAATTGGCCACACCTTGGTTTTGAGAAATAGTACCGACAGAATTGATTATTGGATCTGAGGAAGAATACAATAGCAGTTGAGCAAATGTAAAGACTGAGAAACTGATCTTCCCAGATCATCCTCAATTAGATCTTCTGCAGTTTGGTTGATAATGAATTTTCCAAAACAAAGTAACACCTTCAAATGCAAATGCAAAAGAATAACAATTTTAAAAATTAGCCTAGCCAATCAAGCAACTCTTCAAAGAAAAATAAAACAACCCAATTTCAATGTCGGATTTAGGATTATTTATTACTAAAATACATTTTACTTACCTAAGCCTCTTTTTCATAAGAGAAGGAAATAGGGAATTACACCACATCATCTTACTAATTAATTAAAGGATGCAAGGTAAAAGTTTATTAATATTTTGAGTTAAAGAAGATATAGTCATTATAAAGATTATTATGAACATATGGAAATATACCGGTGTAGTTTGGTACTGTATTTTTTTTAATATATTGATCTGCTGATACCAGTTACAGTTTTAAAGATTGTATTTTCACAGAGCGGAAACCAGTGTTTTTAAGCTATTATTCAAGAAGGGTATAATATTAAGTGTTTAGGAATTCAAAGCTAATTTTTTAAGGGCCTGACATATACTTTGAAGGAATCTCCACTAAAAAGCAAAGCTCCAAATAAGCAGAAGGAATTTGGAATATTGAGCTTTTCCTTCCATTTCTCTCTTTCCTGCTCTTGAGGGCAGAAAGAAGTGGAAGGTTGTAAAGAATTGAGTCTCCTTCTTGGAGACATATAAGTGACTAGAATTAGGAAGGTACCCTCTAAAGTTTATTATCCTTTTATTCTGATTTTACTTCTTAAATGGCAACTGGGCACACTTAGGCTGTTAACAGAACTCCAAAGAGATTTATAAAAACCCATGAAATAGTTGCAAGCTAAATATTAATGACTTGGTATCTGCTTGTTATTCCTCAGAAATACTACACTGAGTATATACCCTCATTACTGGACTTCATTTTGATACTTGTCAATCCTTCATAGTGCCCTCTACTTTTAAAGGGTTTATATGTTGAAAACTGCTGTGGCCTTTTATGACTTGTATATAATGTAGGATAAAATAATAAAATACTTGATAGCTTTTTCTAAGTAAAAAAAAAAAAAAAAAGATTATTATGAACATTATTATGTTACCTATTAAGGTAACTTTTTGCATCCTCATTTTATTTTGGTGGAAAGAAATAATCCAGCCCTAGCCAGTTCGGCTCAGTGGGTAGAGCGCCGGCCTGCAAACTGAAACGTCCCAGGTTCGATTCTGGTCAAGGGCACATGCTTGGGTTGTGGGCTCGATCCCCAGGGGGGACTTGCAGGAGGCAGCCGATCCATGATTCTCTCTCATCATGGATGTTTCTATCTCTCTCCCTCTTCCTTACTTTCTGAAATCAATAAAAATATATTTTAAAGAAATAATCCAGTTGAGATAATAATTCCTATTTCAGTTTATTAAATTTTTATTAAAAGTAGTGTTTTGTATACGAACTCTGATGCTTTTTTGTATGTTTTAAACAGAGCAGCTTTCCTTATGCAGATATAAATTCATTTGGAATAGTTTCTGAATTTTGTTAGTGAATTGATGGGGAGGGAATTTGGTGGTGAGAAGGTAATAGGGATAAATATGGAAGGAAAACTGTTGTGGTAAACCTCATGAGGGTATCATAAAAATGCCATGCAGTACAGGAGAGTGAGTATTGTGAGCTTCTAGAAAAGGGGCTATATAAATGCAAAATACAACAATTTTATCTTTTAAAGGTGGGTAGAGATGGGAAAAGATTATGGCAGATATACTAGTACCTTGGAAAAGATCCCGTCACCTGTTGGCAGGAGAGGGAGGGAGCTCTCCACTTCAAGAGGGGTCAGAGCAGAAAGCTCCTTAGGAAATTCCCTGTCAGCTAGGGACAGTGGCATGGACAGTTGGCAGAAAGTCACTCCTTGCTGACACAGAATGTTCATAGAAATGAAGCTAAATGAAGTATGGTGGCCCTTGGAGAGGAACATGTTTGTACTGGCACTGGGGCAAAGTAAGCAGAGATGACTAGCATATTTCAAGGCCGTCTTTATTAAGAAACTCCTTGGGCGAGCAGAAATGCTTTCCAATTGCTCACATCAAATCTATGCACCAGAGAAGAAAAAAGAGGAACCAAACCCCCACAGAATAAGCAAATAGGCAAGTTTGCCTTAGACGAGGATCGAGAGCAAAAAAAATGACTGGGTAGGTGGTTTGGGGCAGCTGAAACAAAGCATGAAGAAGTTCTTAAGTATTGATACAGACAGCTCTCCAATATCAATTAAGTGGGGGAAAAATCGAGATATAAAACAATGTGGATAATGTACTATGATTTGCATAAAAAAAGGAAAAATATTATTTTTATATTTGTTTGAATATACATTTAAAAATTCTGGAAGGGTATCTAAGAAAGTAATATTAGTTGTTACCTATTTGTGTGTATATGTGCTCAAATATTTTAGTACCGTTACTACACAACAAATGACCTCAAATGTAGCAGCTTAAGACAACAAATACTTATTATCTCACAGTTTTTGTAGCTCAATAATACAGGAATGGCTTAGCTGGGTGGAACTGGCTCAGAATCTTTCATGAGGTTGCAATCAAGATGTTACTAAAAGCTTGACTGGGGCTGGGGGATCCACTTCCAAGATGACTCACTCACATGGCTGTGGGTAGCGGGCCTCTGTTCCTTGTCAACTGGACCACTCCATAATGCTGCTTGCATCTATCTCTTCATGACATGGCTGTTGGCCTCCCTCAGAATGAATGATCTTGAAACCTGGCCAGGTAGCTCATTTGGTTAGAGCGTTGTCCCAATATGCCAAGGATGTGGGTGGGTTTGATCCCTGTTCAGGGCACATATAAGAAGCAACCAATGATCGCTTCTTGGCCTTTTGGCTAAGATCAAGTGAAGAAGCAACCAATGAATGCATAAATAAGTGAAACAACAAATCGCTGTTTCTCTCTCCCTCTCTAAAATCGATCAACATAACCAAAAAAAAAAATTTTTTTAAAGGGGGTAAAAAAAGAATGATCTGAGAGAAAGAGAGAGAGAGATGGAGATGGAGAAAGGGAGAGCAAGGAAGAACCTGAAAAGACTTTTATGACCTAGTCTAAGGAGTCACACTCAGTCACACCTGCCATGTTCTATTCATCCGAAGAGAGCCACTAAGTCTGGGGAGGGGAATTAGGTTTCACCTTTTGAGAGAAGGAGCATCAGAGAATTTGTTGGCGTATTTTAAAACCACCAAGGGAGGGGAAGAGGGAACTACTGGGTGAATAAGGGCAGGTCTGGAAGATTTTCACTTGTTAACGTAAAAAACCATTGAAACCTGTAAAGATTTTTTGAGTTTATTTGAGCCAAACTGTCGACACATGCCGGGAAGCAGAACCTCAAGGAACTGAGATAATGCTCAGGAGAATGGCGGGTTACATCTCTATTTATACATTGCAATCAAAGGAAAGGGACATAGGTGGGTTACATGAAATCCATTGGTGATAGACTAGAGAGGTGGGAGAAAGCAATGCAGGGAAACCCCTGGGATTGGATAAAAAGTAAAATGATAGCCACATACTTAGGTGGGTGCGGGAATAATTAACATGAAAATAATGAAGGAATTTGTGTTATCTGTCCTGGCACCCAGCACATTAGGTTGTGCCCCAAGGGGTCCAAAAAAAGGTGAGTTACAAGTTACCCAGACATTTCAAGGGTATGTTATCATAGATGCAAAAAGACAGATAGGCTCAGTTAAGGTGAAGGTTGACCTTGTCAGTGAAGATACCAGCCTAGGATGTAACTACCCACCATAACTGCTTTTAGTTAAAGTTTAATCTCAGACCATCCTTTGTGGTTACTTTAGGTCTCTGAGTTTGCAAGACCGCCATGCAGGCCTCCCCTGAGCTGGTCAGGTTAGCACGTGGCACTTTTGTCCACACACTGTATCTATGTTTATCCTTCAACTACTCATTTGACTATATTAACCAATAAAGAAATTAATTACATTATTTTAAAAGGAAACCTATTTAAGCTATTTGGGAAAGAGTTGGGGGATGAAAAAGAAAAATCTGAACAGGATGTGAGTAGGAGAAATTGTTTGAGGTGAGGTTGACCTTTGTCCAGGTAATAGGGAAAATAAAAAGGTCTACTTTGTCCTCACCCTGCCCCTCCTCCCCACACCTGCAGATTCTGCATTCTGGATTGCCAGGGCTTGGGGTGGTGACAGGTATGACCCGTTTTGGACAATGGTTTTGCGAAGCAGGGAGAGCTCTGTAGTCAGAATATTCTACGGGACGGCTTGACAACCGGCGTTTTTCATTTATTACAGCTTAAGTCCTGTTACAACAATATGTTTCTATCTAAACCAGTCTGTGGCCACAGCCCGAGGTCATTGTTAGTGTTCAATAATATTGGATGGTATGCAATGCCATTATTAATAGGTAATGTTCTACTTACACGCTCCACCCTGCCGGCCTGTCATTCCTCCAGTCTGGTTTGACATTTATTCTTTAACCTAACTTGCATAAATTGTCAAGCACGCCAAGAGGATGTAACCTTGTGATTAAATTGAGGGAAATTTAACGTGAACAAAGACGTGGCATGATACTCAACAGGTTTATTGTCTCTTTAAAGTTCCTCAAGGGTGAGTGAACCGCCGTGGGCAGCACGAACTGTCCTCCCGGCGCTCGTGGTCACTTTACGAGGCGGCAGGAGAGGGGAAGTGTTACAAACAGAACTAACTAGTCAGTGTGTCCTGACCTCTTCCGTACAGTCACACACCCAGAACACACGAAAAGCCCCTTCACGCCATCAGGTGCGGCTGCTCCTGCAGAAGGGCCAGGGAGTGTGGGCAGAGCGCGCCTGCCCGCCCCCCATCCGCGGCGACCCACGTCCTTTCTGGGTCTCGTGGGGACCCCGGGATTCCAAGCCGGGTCCCCGCAAGCCTGGCCGAGGGCAACTCCGAGGATGGTGGTGTCCGGGAGCTGGGGGCACAGCTGGAGGCGGAGCGGGTGCCCCTC
>NW_005353967.1:1904767-1906836 GCF_000412655.1 Myotis brandtii | reverse complement strand
TCCGAGACCCCGCGCCCGGCTGGCCCGGCGCCCCCAGGTCCTCCCCGCACAGATGGCTCGGGTTTTCCCTTCCTCCTTTTACATCGCTCGGTTGTGTCCGACGCCCTGGCTGTGCATTTCCTCCTCGCCCCGCCCTGTCCGCGCGGTTCGTAGCCCTTTGGCCCGCGGACACGCCGGGTCGCAGTCCCCACCTGGAGGCGCGGGTTAGAGCGGAGCACCTGGAGCCGCCAGCCCCGAACTCCCGGGCTTTGCGGGTTCCAGCACCTGGGAGGGCTGTGCGGGTCTGCCTTCTGGGAGGTTAAAAAGCTTTAAGGTGGACTGTTTGGGATTTAAAAAAAATGTCGGTGAAATGGTAATGGGCAAAGTTGTTTTACTGATAAAGTTAAAAGTCCAACAAAATCCTCATGACACTTGCTGGAAAATGACTCTCTAGGGAACCTTGTTTTGGATGGAAGGTTATTTTTAATGTTGCTTTTACATTTTTATTAGTTGATGTTCTATTCCTCAGACAGTCTGAAGGAAGGGCTTTTTCGTGGGGTGCTTGGGGGCTGGAAGTGCCAGGCTTGTGATCTGATGAAAGGCCTCGCAGCCTTGGGTGGGCTGAAGTTGCCATCGGTGTTTTTGTTCACCCAAATATCTTATGAGAGTTTTCACACTTAGAGTTGGGAAAAAAACAAACACGCTAGTGTACACCTTATATATTCATCCTCCTGGGTTCTGTCATTAGCATTTTGCTGTATTTGTTGTTTTTTTTTATCACATATCCTTCTGTCTACAAAAATGATTATTTTAAGAGGATTCCAGACTGTGGGGGAGATGGTTAGTCTAAATCATATGTGGTAAGGTGGTTTCAGAAGCATGGACACCACAGACATTTTGAGAAGTCATACAAAAAGATATGTGTTTTTTTTCTTTTTTAAGAACTTTAAAATTATAGTTGACATACAAAATTATCTTAGTTTCAGGTGTACCTAAGTTTTGATTGTAAGAACGTTTTGTCAATTCATGAAGGTGGGCAAAAATATTTAATCCTTCTGAAACAACTTAGTCTTCACCAAAATGTATCAGATATAGGTGAGGTTACATGGACTGTTGGTGGACTCCTGATATTTAGTAGTCAAATGAACTAAAGTTTACCTGGATAGAACTGTCTAGAGCAGTGGTTCTCAACCTTCCTAATGCCGCGGCCCTTTAATACAGTTCCTCATGTTGTGGTGACCCCCAACCATAAAATTATTTTCATTGCTACTTCATAACTGTAATTTTGCTACTGTTATGAATCGTAATGTAGATATCTGATATGCAGGATGTATTTTCATTGTTACAAATTGAACATAATTAAAGCATAGTGATTAATCACAAAAACAATATGTAATTATATATGTGTTTTCCGATGGTCTTAGGCGACCCCTGTGAAAGGGTCGTTTGATCCCCAAAGGGGTTGCGACCCACAGGTTGAGAACCGCTGGTCTAGAGCATTTGCAATATCCAGATTTTCCATTTGCTGAGGTTTTACTAAGATCACATGAAAAAGGTTATGTCCCTCTGGCTGCGAAGTGGACCTAGGCTGTCTGTGGAATTTTTTTGTTCTTTGGAAAAATAAACTACATGTCTAGTGTCCTAGAAATATGGTTTTTAGAAGGTATTCAACTTGCCTTTTTAGGCTTCACAATTTAGAATCTCGGTAATAAACATTTTTCTTTGTTTATAATAATCATCTTTTTTCTTTGGGACAAAAGTAACATTTTAGACAAAGAAAATGAAAAAGGAAGAAAACAAGTCATCCTCATTCCTGAATTTTGGTTTTTGAGCGATTTCTATGAGGGAATATCTTGATGTAAAACTAAAACTTAAAAATACTAAAACTAGCTTTTGGACTTTTGGGTTACTCAGAGTGAGAAATTATGGTGTTTCAAGTATGTGTTACTCTAAATGTTTAGCATATCAACACGCTATTGTCCTGTGATAGATTTTCATGAAGGTAATATAAACAATTCGTTTGTTGAACTTATGATTCTCTCTCTCCCTCTCTGAAATCAATAAAAAATATAATTTAAAAAATAGTATTT
>NW_005353967.1:1904069-1904714 GCF_000412655.1 Myotis brandtii | reverse complement strand
TATGTAATACTTTAAACAATAAAGGATTTTAAAAAACATTATTTCAATATTATTTCAGTATATAATCAGTATTAAAAAATAGTACTTAGAAAATTTAGACAAGTTAAAGTTCTTCTGTGGCAGATAATTGAAGCCATCAGTTGTGTTTGTGTCAGGAGTCACAAACTTGGCCATGTCTTGGCCAAGGTCCAGACACTAGCTAATTCTGAATATTTCTTGCTGATTTCAACAACCACCATAGGGAACTTCATATTACTTGTTGTAGGCAGGTCCCAGGAGTTGAAGGTGGGTGTGGTTGGGATTTTGCACTACTTTAGATTTAGGTTTTAATGATTAACTTCTGTATTTTTTCCTGTCCTCATGTCTTCACTTCCTAATAACCAGCCCTGTTAACTCATCCATTCATGTATTTCTCCTTTGGAGGTTTCCCCCATGTCTTCAACTTGTATCACTCTTTTTAGAGGGGTAGGAATTACTCTCTTACCCAGAGCCTAGGCATTTATGCTTGTTAGTATTAGATTTTAACGTACTAAATTTGATATTAACAAGCTCATAATACAGGGTGGGGCAGAAGTAGGTTTACAAACCCTGTATATAGTTCAGTGAACTTACTGCTTTAACTTTTTAATTATTATTATTATTATT
>NW_005353967.1:1892169-1903593 GCF_000412655.1 Myotis brandtii | reverse complement strand
GCACATGCCCAGGTTGTGAGCTTGATCCTCAGTGTGGGCCCTGCAGGAGGTGGCTGATCAGTGATTCTCTCTCATCATTGATGTTTCTATCTCTCTCCCCCTCTCCCTTCCTCTCTGAATTCAATAAAAGTGTATTTAAAAAAAGAAAAAATACTTTTGTTCAATAATAAACCTACAGAAAAGTGCAAATATCACAAATGTGATGCATTTTCAGACTGAACATTCCTGTTAAATTAGCACCTGAGTGTTTTCAGAATGCCTCATTGAGAATTACCTCAAATAACTGGTGTCATGTACTTTTTAAAAAATATATTTTTATTGATTTCAGAGAGAAAAGGAGGGGGAGAGAAAGATAGAAACATTAGTGATGAGAGAGAATCATTGATTGGCCGCCTCCTGCACGCCCCCCATTGCAGATCAAGCCCTCAAGCCAGGCCTCAGAGGTCACCACTATCTTGGCTTTAGAATTCAGCATAGGATGATTTTTAAAAAAAATTTTGTATTGATTTCAGAGAGGAAGGGAGAGGGAGAGAGAGCTAGAAACACCAATGATGAGAGAGAATCACTGGTCGGCTGCCTCCTACACACACCCCCGTGGACTAAGCCCGCAACCTGGGCATGTGCCCCTGACTGGAATCAAACTCGGGACCCCTGAGTCCACAGGCTGACACTCTATCCACTGAGCCAAACCAGCGAGGTCCAGCATAGAATAATTTTGTTCATTTTTGTATTTTCATTTGTGTCTTGCTTTTGTTCAGCATTGTTTGTTCAGCATCCATATTGTGAGATTGTCATTTGTTCATTCTCATTGAGTTATCAACTTGTAACACATTTATAATCTACCATATTTTAAAAGTTACTTTGACATTATCTGAATCTAAGTGTTCTCCTCCTTCCCCTCTTTACTGAACAGAAGCCTCACCCTGCCAGTAAGCATATGGTCTGGCTTCAGATTACCTATTATGGGTGACTCTAAAGTCATTGTGAAAGATTTTTTTTTTTTAATTTAAGAACACATTTCAGGGTTTTTTGTTTGTTTGTTTGTTTTACCAGTGATGATCTTTTCTGACTTTTATATTAAAACAGATGCCTCATGCCCTGGCCGGTTTGGCTCAGTGGATAGAGCGTCAGCCTGCGGACTGAAAGGTCCCAGGTTCGAATCTGGTCAGGGGCACATGCCCGGTTGCAGGCTTGATCCCCAGTAGGGGTCGTGCAGGAGGCAGCCAACGATTCTCTCTCATCATTGATGTTTTCTATGTCTCTCTCCTTCTCCCTCTCCCTTCCTGAAATCAATGGAAATACGTTTTAAAAAATAAAATAAAACAGATGCCAGAGCCCTTCTGGGAATTCCTGTGCTCAGTCTGGGCGGAGCATCAAAGACATAAGTATTGAAGTAAATCTTCAGAGGCTACAGCAAGGATGGCAGATAGGTTTAAACTTGAATTCAACTTCCAAATAATTGGCACCATTTCTGTATTCTTTCCTGTTCGAGGGGGAGGGGAAGCAAATGAGCCAGGTGTTTTCCTTTCCCCAACTATTTGATTTTCCATAGATGCCTGAGTGTTTTCAGAATGCCTCATTGAGAATTACCTCAAATAACTGGTGTCATGTACTTTTTAAAAAATATATTTTTATTGATTTCAGAGAGGGAAGGAGGGGGAGAGAGAGATAGAAACGTCAGTGATGAGAGAGAATCATTGATTGGCCACCTCCTGCACGCCCCCCATTGCGGATCAAGCCCTCAAGCCAGGCATGTGCCCCTGACCAGAATCGAACCTGGGACCCTTCAGTCCACAGGCCAGTGCTTTATCCACTGAGCCAAACCAGCTAGGGCGGTGTCATGTACTTTCAAATATCTTTGTTGGTTGCAAATCTTAGTGATTTAAGATTGGATTTGATTATTTTAAATGATCAGGTGTAATTTAGAGTGAGCCTGAGGAATAGCAGAAGTGGAAAGAGGTGCTGTAGTGCTGGTCTGAAGTATATCCTTTATTTTTACATATTTTAAGCTCTCTGAGCCTTAAAGTTCTCAAATTGGAGAAGTAGTCCTCTCTTATGTTTGTTATGTTTGTTCTGATTGGACTGCTACAGACATTTATTGTTTTAATCTCCACCAAGAATTCCCCCAAGTTTTTCTTGCTTTTAAGGCATTCCCCATTGTGTGTATAGCCCAAGATGCCCTATTGAAACATTTACACCTTC
Organism: Myotis brandtii; assembly: GCF_000412655.1. Taxonomy (NCBI): domain Eukaryota; kingdom Metazoa; phylum Chordata; class Mammalia; order Chiroptera; family Vespertilionidae; genus Myotis; species Myotis brandtii. Next base: position 1,901,391 of record NW_005353967.1, on the reverse strand, counting down.
CCTTTTTGTGGTGCAACTAGGCCTAGGCTTGTCCAATCAGATATTTTCTCCCTGGACTTTGGCTGTTGAGAGCAAACTAGGCCATGAGTTTTTTTTTGGAGAACTATCTTAGTAGTGTCAATATATGCAAGTTTAATTTGATGAGGTTTTTTGGAGACCTATCCAAGTAATGTCAGTGTGTACAAGTTTAAAATGATGGAACGGACTTTGCATGGCTTTTAAACTGGCTCCAAAGATTGATCCCAAAGATAGATGCATTCCATTTTTGGAATAAGTTTTCCAAGTTCACTATTTTGAAATACAATACTTATCAAGATGTATAATTTTTAAAAAAAATTCTCCTTTCTATATATGCAGTGATATACATCTCAGTGAATCAGATTTGATAATTCATTCAACAAATATTCAATATTTCAAGATGTGCTAAGATTTTAGTAACTTAAAGGATAATAAAGGCTTCTGAGTTTTGGAATTTTTTGATTCCTTATAAATACAAATAATCGTTCCTTCATAATTTTGAAAGATTTGAAACTTTTTTTTTCATGTATTTAAGAGTAGGCACAAAAGTCTGAGAGATACAGAATCTCAAAAATTAGTTTTTGGAGTTCATTGAACCATTTGTACCTTTCAAGTGAGATATTGTACTATTGAAACCATTTTCAGTGCCTCAGGGTTCTTTCACAATGTGGCCAGAAAACTAATATATGATATTTATTAACTTTAAATTTTCTGAGTTGCCCTGTATGAATCATTTGAGATTATCTTTTAGAATGTATTTTGAAATTACTTTGTTCAAATTTTGAAATACTTGGAGAATTTTTTTGATATTTAAGAAATAGTTATAGTAAGTGTCAGCTTTATATGTCTCAAAATACTCTAAAGCAGCGTTCGCCAACCTTGGACCACCTGTTGGCAACGCTGCTCTAAAGACATCATGCTTGTCATGTTAACCTTTTGGCCCAACACTACTTTATATCCAAGCATACTTTCGCTGCTTTCTATTAGCATACTTTTTCTGCTATTAGTCAGAGTAAATGTATCATTCAGAGTTGCTATGGGATTTTATTTTCACAAGAGTCTCCTTTTGAAGCAGCACCTTGAGACTGTGCTTGTCCCCGTGTTTCTTCCATTTAATAAGTGTAGTGACAAGTACCAAAGGTAGGAACCTGGCTTCATTCTGAAATTGATGTACTGGAGTTTTAATTTAGGTATTACAGTGATGTGTAGGAAGTAGGCTGTTTTTCTTTAGATGTTTGGTAAATTTCTGATTTGCAAGAATACAATTAATATTAAGGTACATTACATTACAAAAAAAAAGTTTCTGGTTAAGTATACATTTAAGTTTAAAAACTAATATTTAGCCCTAACTGGTTTGGCTCAGTGGCTAGAGCGTAGGCCTGTGGACTGGAGGGGTCCCGGGTTCAATTTCGGTAGAGGGCACATGCCTGGATTGCTGGTTCAATCCCCAGTAGGGGGCATGCAGGAGGCAGCTGATCAATAATTCTCTCATCATTGATGTTTCTCTCTCTCCCTCTTCCTTCCTCTCTGAAATAAAAAAATATATATATATTTTAAAAAAACGAATTTTTAAATGAAAAAATAATATTTTAAAACTAAACTTAATAAACTGCATTTGGTTTACATATTCCTTTAATGAAGAAGTTCTTAAATTGGAGTTTACAGATGGTTTTTACAAACTGAACACTCTGCAATTGTATTTTGTGTGTTTTCCTGGAGAAAGAGGACATAGCTTTCAACAGCTACTCAAAGCATATCGTGAACCAGAAGGTTAAAGATTACTGAATAGGAACTGTTTCTTTGTTTTAGTTTTAAGTTTTTCCATTGTCTTGTTTTGTCTTTTTTTCTTCCTGAAGATTGACTAGAAAATTCCAAGTTTCAGGGTTGGCAGTGAGTTGAATTCTGAGTTACTTGAGATCTGAATCCAACATTTCTCTTTTGTGTGTGGTTTAACATAGAAAAGGTTTATTTATCACTCATGAAGATTTTAATACTGGTTGGACAGCTCTGCAAGGCAACTACTGATGATTCTTTTTATTCTTATGCTCATTTTTTAAAGCCAACATTTCTGCAGCCTGGCCATCTTGCTAAAGGGCATTCACAAGCTGTGTAACTACCACATCTATAATTCTAACAATTTCCATGCATTCATCAAATATTTATTGAGCCAGGCCCTTCACTAGGTATAAACACTAGGAAGAAGATCTCTATTTTCATTTTAGTGCTATGGCTCAAAACTCTTACAGTAAAGTACAAAACTAAATTGTGTTGCTATTTTGATAGTAAGTATCTCAGCCTGACATATAGCTACCACTCAATAAATATTAAGTAAATCATGTATTTTCAATGGTTTCCTTAAGGGAGTGAAAACTGGTTCTGGGGATGGTGGTGAAAAGTTCTTGCTCTTTTTATGTATAAAGCATAGATACACATAAGTATCCAAACACATATACAGGGAACCCATCTTATTAAAATGTAATGGGGGAGAGGTTAGGGAAAAAAATGTCTGAAAAAGCTCCTTTAGGGAGCGATACTAAAAAAGGTTGAGAAACACTGAAATTAATATTGAAAATAAAAAGTTTGTGTATAGCTGAGGTTTAGAAACTTTTTTCTCTGACAAGAATTTTTATTGTAATAGAATTTGTCTTTAGTAGTTGGAGGAACAGTTGTAGCATACTGAACTGTAGGAAGTTCTGAGTTAAATTTTTTTGTCAAAATGATTCTTACTGGTTGATAATGTGTAGGTAAACTTTTGTGTTCCCTCACCCATTTATTTATGGGAGGACTGGAAATTAAAGAACTGCATATAAATTGTTAATGGTTATTAAAGCTGTAAGTCTCACCTTTTGAAAAAAGTCAAAGTAAAACATTTCGCAATTTTTTATTTTTATTTCAAACAAGATTAGCTTACATATATATAAAATATGTCCATCACTAATGACCTGCCTAACGTTAAAATTTAGCTTCTAAATATCTTTAGAGTACCCAGATGTTACAAAGATGAATGCTAAGTTAAAATAATTAAAAAGTTAAAGTGGTAAGTTTACTGAACTATATACAGGGTGGGGCAAAAGTGAGCTGTGGGCTTTTTTCTTATTTAAAATTATTACTTTAAAAATATCTGTTGTTTCAATCATTTGTATCATTATTATTTTAAATATATTTTATTGATTTTTTTTTTTACAGAGAGGAAGGGAGAGCCATAGAGAGTTAGAAACATCAGTGAGAGAGAAACAGCTGCCTCCTGCATACCCCCTACTGGGGGTATGCAGCAACCAAGGTATATGCCCTTGACTGGAATCGAACTAGGGACCCTTCAGTCCGCAGGCCGACGCTCTATCCACTGAGCTAAACCGGTTAGGGTTTTTTTTTTTTTGTTTTTTTTTTGATGTCCATATTGTCCCACCTTGCCTGCAGGAATTCCTTTGGCTTTAGTGTTCTTTTGATATGACTTATTAATCTTTGATAACTACTTTCTTCTGGTCAACACCAGCAAAAGTTCCAGGCTCACCTTGTATGTATCCTGCTCCAGACCTGGAATCAGTCATTCCTTCAAGGAGTCCTAGTTTCTTTTAGTGGGGAATGGACCACAGTCTGGTTACTGGGTGTATTCAGTGTTCCTGGGCTCTCATTGCTTCTAGGACTTTCCAGTATAGAGATAGAAACAAAAAATATATGAAAGAGAAATAATCAGTGCACATGTTTTGGATTCAACTTTAACATGGATTTTTATTTTAGTTACTGGATTTTACAATTCTGTTCTCTTATTGAAAATATTGGTTCCTAAAATACTAACTTACTTGCATTGGCTTACTACATGTATGAAAATAGTTTTAACCAGTTAACTGCCACGTGTCCAAAATAGAAACCATCCCCACACGCCACGATATTTTGAATTTAGTTTAAAAAATCAATTTGCAATGAATATTATAAAAATAAATATATTGCTCACAATTCGGACATTCTTGAATATTTTCAGTTGAAAATCCTCACGAAAAATGATTTTTTAAAGTGTCTGTAGACGCTTATGGTGTACAAAGGGTTAAAATAGTCATGTCAGTATTACTACCAACTGACTATTGAGTTCAATCTAAAATTTCTTTGTAGTACTTTCTTAGTTAATGCATTCTAAAGCCAGTTAAAATAATTACTTTTTCTGTGTAGTTGTATCATTAAGAAGTATGTACTTAGGTTAGTTCATTTGTTTTCATTAATTAAAATTTTTTTTTTCTGTTTTGAATGTGTGTAACTACATTACAAGTTAGAAGTCTGATTTTCATTGTTGTCCCTTCTACCTTATTTCTACCTTCCCTTATTGGTAATTAAAAAAAAAAATAGTTTGGGAAGTGTTTCTTAGCACCTCTCCTCCTTATATAAAAGGTAGCATGCTATATATGTTGCTTGGCATCTTCCTTTTAACTGAAGATTGTTCCACATCGTTACATAGACATCTTTTATGGCCCATTGTATTCCATTATGTATATGCAGTGGAACCTTGGTTCTTGAGCTTAATTTGTTCTGGAGGACTGTTCGAAAAGTCACTTGTTCGAAACCTGTATCATTTTTTCCCATTAGAAATAATGTAAATTGGATTAATCTGTTCCAGACCCCCAAATGATTCCATTTTAACCCTTATAAAGGGTGTCCCAAAATTCACGCAAGATTTGAATTTTGCGTGAGCATTAACAACAACAACAACAAAAAATAAAAACCTAATTTTACTTGGTTTATTGAATCAGATTCTAATATCTGTTGCCCTTTGATTTCAATCCCTTCAATTTGATAAGCATTACCAAGTACCAGTTATGGCCTAGGAGCAGGGACAATGAAGACCACGGCTTTGCATATGTGCCAGCAAAGCCATGGAGGCCATTTACCCGATGTGCTATTTCATACATAACCCTGTACTGTATACTTTATGAATCAATAAAAAATTTACAATTTTTAATTATAAACCTGTGTTTTCTATCAAAATTACTTCTTGCGTGAATTTTGGGACACCCTATATATAGTACATGTCTAATGTAGTCTTTAATATATAAACACACTTATTAAATTTAAGCACCCCCTGCTAGCATTAAATGAATCACTTTCGGCACTCATTCCAGGGGTGTCTTTGAGGAAGTCAGTGTGCGGCATCTTCACTTTTACATACATGGCTACCTCTGAAATGCAGTCACTGGTGGCTGTTTTTCTTTCAACAAAAGCATTCTCTGTTTTGTTGCCTGAGAGATGCTTATTGTCATACTGAGGTATCAGCATGAAAGGGTTGTCAAGTCGAAAGTTTGGTTGACAACAAGAAGTTTGTTTTGACAACATAGACATTTTTCCGTGAACAACTTGGTCGAGAATTGAATTGTTCAAGATGGGAGACAATTGAGAACTGAGGTTTGACTGTGTATCTCCATCTATTAATTTGTCCCTTATTGATGGGTTTATGGGTTTTTCCCCAAGTTTTTGCTACTTTAGATAATGTCACATTTAATAACTTTATGCATATATTGTTTCATATTTATGGGGATGTTTTTCAGAGTAGAGTCCTAGAACTAGGATTGTCAAGTTAGCGGGTATGTGTGATTATTCTAGATTTCCAAATTCCCTCAGTAGGGGTGATGTCATTTTTGCATTCTCTTTGCAGTATATGTGAGTGCCCATTGCTTTCATTTTGCCAACAGAGTATGCTGTCAGAATTTTGAATTTTTGCCAGTCTTGATATGTAAGCATTGTCTCATGTAGTTTTAAAAATTGTGGTAAAGCCCTACTGGTTTAGCTCAGTGGATAGAGCGTCGGCCTGCAGACTGAAGGGTCCCAGGTTCGATTCCGGTCAAGGGCATGTACCTTGGTTGCGGGCATATCCCCAGTAGGGGGTGTGCAGGAGGTAGCTGATCGATGTTTCTCTCTCATCGATGTTTCTAACTCTCTATCCCTCTCCCTTCCTCTCTGTAAAAAAACAATAAAATATATTTTAAAAAATTGTGTAAAATATATACATAACAGAATTTATTATTTTAATCGTTTTTAAGTGTGTAGTTCAGTGGCGATAAGGACATTCTAATTGTTGTGCAACCATCACCACAATCTATCTTCAGAACTACTATATCCTCCCATACTGAAGCTGTACCCATTAGCTTGCCATTCCCCTTCCACATGCCCCGTCACCCACCATTCTGTTTTCTATGAATTTTACTATTGTAGGTACTTCATATAAGTGGAATTATGTAGTGTTTCCCTTTTTGTCCCTGTCTTATTTCACTTAGCATAATGTCCTCCAGGTTCATCAGTGGTATAGCATGTGTCAGGATTTCCTTTCTTTTTAATGTTCTATTGTATGTATGTACTTTGTTTATACATGCATCTTTTGATGGACACTTGTTTTGCCAATTTTTTATTTTTATTTGTGTTTTTTGTTGTTGAGTTCTTAGGTAATTTAAATGTGCATTTTTTTATGAATGATGGAAGCATTTTTTTATATGTTTGAGTATTCTTTGTTTTTTGTGTGAATTATTCCATTCACATTTTTTGCCCTTCTAAAAATCGAGTATTGATCTTATTTCATTTAAGTTTTAGGAATAATTGTGTATTACAGATATTAGCCCTTTATCTGTGATATGTTATAAATACATTTTTCTACATTTTCATTTGCTTATGGTTTTTGCCATGCAAACTGGAAAAAAAAGTGTATTGTATAATTTATCAGTCTATTTCTTGTAGATTTTGAATAATAGTTGAGAAGTTTTTTTCCCTTCCCAGGTTATGAAGGTATTCACCCCCATTTCTTCTTAGCACTTATTGCTGCATTTTACATTTCAATACATTTGCATTTTATTTTGAAGGTTAGTATGAAGAATGAATCCAATTTTTTTTTCTTCTAAATGGCTCTCTAGTTGTCCCAATACTATTGATTAAAATCTCCATCTTTTCATCTTACACTGATAGGAGATAAAACCTTTATCATGTACTAGATTTCAGTATGTTCTTGGATCTACTTTAAGACTTTCTTCTTATTTTTTAAATATATTTTACTGATTTTTTACAGAGAGGAAGGGAGAGGGATAGAGAGTTAGAAACATCGATGAGAGAGAAACATCGATCAGCTGCCTCCTGCACACCCTCTACTGGGATTTTGCCCACAACCAATGTACATGCCCTTGACCAGAATCGAACCTGGGACTCTTCAGTCTGCAGGCCGATGCTCTATCCACTGAGCCAAACCGGTTAGGGCTTTCTTCTTCTTTTTTAAAAAAATGTATTGATTTCAGAGAAGAAGGGAAAGGGAGGGAGAGAGGGAAACATCAATGATGAGAGAGAATCATTGATCGGATGCCTCCTGCACGCCCCACACTGGGTATCAAGCCCGCAACTCAGGCATGTGCCCTTATCAGAATTGAACCTGGGACCCTTCAGTCCGCTGGCCAACGCTCTATCCACTGAGCCAAACCGGCTAGGGCAAGACTTTCTTCTTTTGATCTGTTCATGTGCCAGTATCACATCATTTCATTTCTGGAGGCTTTTAAATCTATATTCTTACCTAGTAGGACAGTTTCCACTTCTGTTCCCCAAATATTGCTCCCTCTTCTCCCAAGTTTTCTTGGCTAATCTTTTTTATTTTTCTATAGGAACTTTATTTTTAATTTGTATAGCTCCAGCAAAAAAACCCCCACCAGTAGTTATTATTGTTTTACTATTTTTTTAAATCCTCACCTAAGGATATGTTTTTATGGATTTGATTTTTTCGAGAGACAGAAAAACATCAAAGTGAGAGAGAAACATTGATTGGCTGCCTCCTGTATGTGCCCCAACTGGTCATCAAACTCGAAACATAGCTATGTGCCCTGAATGGGAATTGAACTCACAACCTTTTTGTGTACCACAATGCTCCAACCAACTGAGCCACCCAACCAGGGAAACCAGTTTTATTTTTATTGGGATCATATTAAATTTATATTAACTTAGGAAAAACTGATAACTTTATAATGCTGAGTCTTTGTATCTAAGAATAAGATGTTTTCCATTGTCCAAGTTTACTTTTTAGTATTTCAAGAGAGTTGAAGTTTCCTTCATGTAGGTTTGCCAAGATATTTTCTTTTTGGGGGGTTACTATTGTAAATGACGTCTTTGCAAATATTTTTACCTTTTATATTTTATTGTTTGTATATGATAGCTGTTGAAGTCTGTTGATTTTATAATCTTGGTACTTTTATAAATTCTCTTACTGTTTATAGTAATTTTTCCATTAATTCTTTTTGATTTTTCTGGGTATTCAATTATATCACCTGCAAATGTTGATAGTTTTCCAGTTCTTAAGTCATTATTTGCTTTTTTTAGTCTAGTGTTTTTAAATCTGTGTTTAGCTGAAGTCACCTTCATTCTCTTGATCAATTTTTTTCCCAAAACTTTCCCACTCAATTACTTTGAAATAATTAAAAGTTCATGTAAGATTTCAGAAGTGATTTCACACAAGGGTTGTTAGCTATCTCTTTTTGGTAACAGTTTTATTGAAATGTAATTTACATACCATACAGTGCAAGGATCACAGAATTTTGCAACCATCACCACGATCAGTTTTAGAACATTTTTATCAACCCCTCCCCACCAAGGAAACCCCAGACCCTTTAGCCCTCACTTTCCTTTTTCCTCATCACTCCCAGCTCTAGGCACCCATTATGATAGTTTTCTTAAACTGTATAATAAAATTTAGCTTAAAACAGCAAATATATACTATCTCAGTTTTTGTGGATCAGGAATCAGGCATTGCTTAACTGGGTGCTTTTGGGTGAAGATGCCTCATGAGATTGCAGTTAAGTTGTTGGCCAGAGCTTCAGTTTCATCTGAAGGCTCAACTGGAGGAGGATTCTGTTCCTTGCAGGTTGTTGGACTGAGAGCCTCCGTTCCTTGCCTGATGTGTATCTATATAGAACAACTTGCAGCATGATAGCTGGCAGAGCAAGGGAGAAGAAGGCCCAAGGTGAACATCACAGTCTTTTTGTAGCCTAATTGCTGAGGTGACATCCTATATAATAAAGAGGTAATATGCAAATTAACCCTCACACCTTCACAAGATAGCTGCCTACTACCAGGCCGGCAGGGGGGTTAGTGAGGGACGATCAAACGACTGAATAGCAGGCTGCGTGGGGGGGCCGTGAGGGGCAACCTGGCCGGCAGGAGGGGGCAGTTGGGGGTGACCAGGCCAGCAGAGGGGGGCAG
>NW_005353967.1:1888185-1891593 GCF_000412655.1 Myotis brandtii | reverse complement strand
CCCCCCGCACGAATTTCGTGCACCGGGCCTCTAGTACCATCATATTTGCCATATTTTATTTCTTAGAATCAAGTCTCCAGGTTTAGTGTGTATTCAAGAGCAGGGGATTGCATGAGGGCATGAATACCAAGAGGCAGGGATCATTGGGAACCATTTTAGAAGTTGCTTCTATACAAGGATAGGATAACTCCTTTTTTTTTTTAAATCTTTTATTTTTTGGCTTTTTAACCCATATTCTTTTTGATGACAAGCCATCTTCTGTAGGCTTCATTAATTATCTCAGCATACCGGAATGTGGGGTTTTTAGGAAATAGTGGTGATTTTTAGGTTTCCGTGTAGTCCAGAATCTATCAACAAGAGAGTCTTTAACTTGGATTTTAAAATCTAAGTGTATTACACACTTACCATGCCTCTGTAACTATTAACAGTGTGCCAAGATATTTCCAAATTTTCTTAACAGTTTGATATTTAGAAAGATTTCAGTGTCTAGTGAAAACTTGAACTTTTTCTTGTCCTCTTTAAAATTACATGTAATAGTGCCAAACACCAGTTTTCAGGTACTTCATTATAAGTGCTTATATGTTAACATTCACCAGACAGTTCTTTATATGCTATTAAAGAGTTTTTAAAATACCCTTGATGATTTGACTTGCAAATGCTTTTTTTAAAAATTAAAATAGGTCATGTATACTGTTTTGCTCTAAGTCACATTTATCCCCTTAGGGAATTCTTAATTAATTAGAGTCATACTTGCTGAGTGCTTGAAGTCTACCTCTGTCATTGTGTAGATGAGAAAATGGAGACTTAAAGAGGATATTAAATGACCACCTTAAAATCCCTTAAGTATTTCTTGTGGGGGTGGGGGTGTCAGTGTTCAGGTCTTTCAACATCTGATCCAGCTAGATTCTTCTTAAATCTCAGTGACACTCTGTGAAGATTTTTATTACCTAATCAATTTCTCGTTATAGTTTTATTCTGATTTTATATTTCTTGTTGAGCCATTTTTGGTAATTTATGTCTTTTTTTCCAGGAACTTGAACATTTTGTCTAGATTGTCTAATTTATTGTCATGAATTGTTTATAGTATTCCCTTCTAATCCTTTAATTTCTGTCCTTTTCTTTTTAATTTTGGTAATCTTATTATTTCTTTCCCTTTGATTGCTTTGAATTTAGTTCTTTTTCTAAAAATATATATATTTTTATTGATTTCAGAGAGGAAGGGAGAGGGAGAGGGAGATGGAAACATCAGTGATGAGAGAGAATCATTGATTGGTTGCTTCCTACACGCCCCACACTTGGGGATCAAGCCCGCAACCCGGGCATGTGCCCTGACGGAAAATCAAACCATGACCTCCTGGTTCATAGGTTGATGCTCAACCACTGAACCATGCCGGCCAGGCAAATCTCCCTCTTCAAACTGATATTTTTGTTTATTTCCTTGTTACTCCCTTACTCTAAATTCTCATTTTCCCAAAGCCTTCATTCTCAGGGGTGGTAACTTCCTTAGGCTAAGTCCTTGTGTCAGTAGTGAAGGCCCAAGATCCTGATGGTCAGTTATCTTCTGAAATACACAGATTAACAACCACTGTGGCCTGACACTGACTTTGAGAAAGTGCCAGAACCAAGGGTCTTAGAGTTTAGGCCTTCTTAATCCTAGGCCCTCCATTCTTGAGAGAATGAATTTGCCTGCTCTTCTTTTTACCAAGATGTCCCAAGGAGATCCTGGGAAAGTATCTGGGGTGTGTATCTAAGCATTGAGATAAACTTTAACTGTGCAGGTGTGGGATGTTCAAGTAGTTACTAGCGAAGAGACTACTCTACGAAAGCAGGACCAGAGGGCAGGCTTAGGACCAACAAAGACCAGAGACTTTAATTTAAATTTTAAGTGTACGCAAAATAATTCAATTAACTGCCGGAGGAATCACACCACATGAAACATATGCAGTTACAAATCACACAGCTTTTTTATTACTCACACAAATTCCTGAGCTGTGGGTACAAGCTTAGTTAGGGATCCCCGTGGTGCTGTCCTCTGGGGTCCTACTACAACACAAGATTATGCTATCCTGTTCTGACTTTTAACTAGAACCAGTTGTAGCTTCTGCTTCCTCTTCAGAGTTGGGTGCTTTAAGTTGATAGCTGGCAACCTTGCTGGCAAAATTCATGGCGTCATAATTTAGACAACTCCCAGTTATTCACTTTCAAAGAGTGCCCCGACTTCATCTGGTTGATTCCTGATAGACTTGAGTAACCTAGGTGTCTATCAATCTCATGTCTGGCTGTTCTTTCACTTTGGATATAGGCTCTTAAATTTCTCTTTGGAGGCCCATCTGATCGTTTTACTATTTCTCATTCAGAATTTAAGGCATGAGCTCATACATAGATTTTCTAATATAGTCTTCCAAAATTAACTTCGTATTTTCATTGTAGACTGCATTGAATGAATGATATTCTAATTCTTCCTGAGGCCACATTGGGCTAGATGGTTTTTCCTGGGCTGCTTAACTTGCCCATGTATACTGATAATAAACCACTGTAATCTGAGGTAACTGTGTTGTCGAACCCTGGTCCTTGCAATATGGAAGAGTTTAATAAACACATAACTTAATGAAGAATGAAAGATACTATATATTTAAACCTCTGATTTCTAAAGTTATTCATCTGCAGGTAAGGGTAAGTAGTGAGAAGACGGTAAACCCCTGAAAATCCTAGATTAGTAATGCATAGTAATTGTATTTTTTTCAATATTGTATTTAAAATTATTATGGCAAGATATGGAAGGTAAAAGGCACCAAATGCTTAAAAATATTTCTATTTTTGTCTCTGAATTAAAAGTAAATTATCTATTTTGTTTCCTTTTTTTTAAATAGGGTTACACATCATTTTGGAATGACTGTATATCATCTGGATTACGTGGCTGTATGTTAATTGAATTAGCATTAAGAGGAAGGTTACAACTAGAGGCTTGTGGAATGAGACGTAAAAGTCTATTAACAAGAAAGGTAAGAGGAGTGCTAAATAAATATATCCTTATTAAAGAGTTTGTGCTGCCTAAAATGAAGAGTTTTTCTAATAGCTTTCAAAAATTAAAGAGGAAGTTGATTTTAAAGTTAAATCTTTATTAAATTACTAGGGGCCTGGTGCACAAAAATTTGTGCACTGGGGAGGGGGTTCCCTCAGCCCAGCTTGCCCCCTATCCCATACTGGGAGCCCTAGGGGATGTCCTACTACCTGCTCCCTGCTCCCTTGGGGAGTGGGCCTAAGCCACAGTCTGGCCACCCTTTGTGGGAGTCGAACGGGCTGATCAGGGGAAGGCACCAGCCCCATCACCACACTGTTGCAGCCACTGCAAGTCAACAATTGCTGGCTGGCTCGCCCTGGTTCCCCGCCTCTGCCGCCATCAACAAT
>NW_005353967.1:1887195-1887801 GCF_000412655.1 Myotis brandtii | reverse complement strand
CTCGCTGCCGCCGCCTCCGCCGCCGCTGCTGCTGCTGCTGCCGCCGAAGATCGCTGGCTGGCTCCTCCCCGGCCTAGGCCTAAAGCCTCAGTCTGTGGCTTGGAGCCGACATATGCAAATTAGCCGCCATCTTGGTTATCAGTATATTTGCATATACTCACTGATTAGCCAATGAAAAGGGTAGCGGTCGTACGCCAATTACCATGTTTCTCTTTTATTAGTGTAGATGATTCTGTATCTTTTTTTCATTCTTGGTTTCCTGGTTCTTTGTGTGTAACGAGTAATGTAATTCATTGCTATGATCACTGGTCATTGCTTCTCACATATTCAAAAAGACTCCACAATTTATTTCCTGCTTCTGAAAGCTGTAATTTGGAAAGACTTGACATAACTTTCATTGTGCTTCTTGGGGCCATGGTGTTTCAAATCTTTTTTCTTTAATAGAGTGTCCTAATGAAATCCAAAACGTTTAGGTCAGAATGGAACCTTTCTTATTTATCCTCAACTGAGGATATGTTTCTATTGATTTTATTATTTTTATTTTTTTAATTAAATCTTTATTGTTCAGATTATTACAGTTGTTCCTCTTTTTTCCCCCCATAGCTC
>NW_005353967.1:1874338-1885281 GCF_000412655.1 Myotis brandtii | reverse complement strand
TGAGGAGTTGTAATCTGGATGGTCCCACTCTGACCACTGAGTACACTGGCTCTTGGATCTCTAAGGAGGTGCTAATTTATCCTGGCTACCCAGCTACCCAGCAGGAGCTACGGAGAGATCTGCAGATTCCTCTTCTTTGTTTGGGACTGGAGTTCAGAGCTGTTGTGTCTCCGTGTCTCCCTCCGGATTGAAAAAGACAACAGAGAGAGAGAGAGAGAGAGAGAAACATCGATCAGCTACTCCCTGACCTGGGACTGAACCTGCAACTTAGTATGTTCCCTGACTGGGAATTGAACCCACAACCTTTTTGGTGTATGGGTTGATGCTCCAACCAACTGAGCCACCCAGCAAGGCCCAGAATGGAACATTTTTTTATTGATAATGCGATGGAGATTAATCATCGTATAGGAAAGCCATTAATGATTCTTAAAAGTTATATACAAAGTAAACATAGTATATATAGCAGAAAAATCTTTCTCATGGGACTTTAAAATTAAATTTAATCTAGGCAATTAAAAGTAAAATGAACTGGCATAAGATTAGTTTTAAAATTACTGTTTTAGCTGGACTGGCATGGCTCAGTGATTGAGCATCAACCTATGAACCAGGAGGTCATGGTTTAATTTCCAGTCAGGGCACATGCCTGGGTTGCAGGCTCAACCCTCAGTGTGGGGTGTGCAGGAGGCAGCTAATTGGTGATTCTCTGTCATCGATGTTTATATCTCCTTCTCCCTTCCTCTCTGAAATCAATAAAAATATTTAAAAAAATAAAATTACTGTTTTATATAAATATATCATAAAGCTGAATATAAGTTTGTTTCATTTTACCGTGCAGCCGTAGAATTATGGGGGGGGTGGGATCTTTAAGAATCTGCTGTTATAGTTATTGGTGAAATATACACAGAGGTTGCTAGTAATTTTAAGTAATTTTGCATTAATGTATGGAGCCCAGACTTGGTTAAAAGATATTGATATGGGCTTTTGTACTGATATTGATACTTTTTTGTTTGGGAACAAGACCAGTTTTGTGTTAGTTATCAACAACTTATATTTATTTAGTGCTTAAGTCTACCATGTGTTGAGCTAGATCCTGGAGATACAATGGTGATCAGGAGACACATGTTCCCTGCCTGCCTGGGCTTATTGTTTCATTCTACTTGCTTTTGAGATCTTAATTAAGTAGATAATTGATACGTCTTTTGAAAAAATACTCCAATGTAATTTAATTTACACACTTAAAATAATTAATGATTTTATTAAGGTAATATGTATATAGTAGTTATAAAGTCAAATTGTACCAAAAGGCTTATAACAAAAAAGCAGTCTTCTTTACCTTTCTTCACTCCTTAGTCCTGCTTCTGGGAGGCAACCAGTTTCTGTCTTCATATTAATTTCCTAGGGCTGCCTTAACAAATTCCACACACTTTGTGACTTAAAACAACAGGTAGTTATTATCACAGTTGTGGAGGCCAGAATGTGCTGTGCTCTCATGAAGGCTCTAAGGGAAATTCTGTTCCTTTCCTCTTCTAGCTTCTGGTGGTTCCAGGCTTTCCTTGGCTTCTGGCCTCATCTCTCCATACTTTTTTTATATCGCCTTGTCTGTGTGTCCCTCCTTTGTGTGCCATTGCAGTTAAGGCCCATCCGGATAATCTAGGACAGTCTCATCTCCACATCTAATTAACTTAATTTTATCTACAAAAATTTAATGGGGATTAGCTTTGGGGGTTAGGACATGAACACCTTTTAGGGGCAACCATTTAGCTTGCTACAGTTCTCTTATTTATTTTGGCATTTACCTCCATATTTCTAAACTTATACTGCCATTTCTTGGTAAATCAATTGAGATGCTGTTTACTCTCCGAATAGATGCATATTTGGCTCTCTTACATATCACCTCTATGCCCGCCCCCTTTCTAATAGAGTATGTCATAATTGTTGGCACAGCAGTAATGACTGTTTTATATCATTACAGCGATGTTAATATTGTTTTCTTTAGTTAGTTATATCCTGTGATATTTTCCTTTCTTGTATGGTTTTTTCCCCCCTAAAGTTAATAATTCTATTTTTAACGTTTTCTATGTAGCTGTCCTTTTTTCTTACATGCTCCATCAGAGAAAACTTAGTAGTATTAATTTTCAAATGTTTAAATTTATAATTCCATTAACTTCCTTAAAATTCACATTTTGCTTCAATCTGAGCCCGTAATGCTTTGGTTCTGCTGGAACTTCTGTCACATTTTTACTGCTTTCAACCCTCTGTTTTCTGGGTCTAATTAATTTTCTTCCATCCTTGTGGGAGGAAACTGTTTTGATACTTTGTGTACTTGAAGATGCTACTTCAGTTTTATTTGACAGTTTAGTTTTATTTGACTGGCAATAGGATGTTAGGTATAAATTATTTTTCCATAGAATTTTTTTTTAACTTATCTGTAGTGTTACAGATGTTCCCTTTTTAACCCACTGGCTCCTTCTAGCCTGTATCGACCGCCCCCGCCCACCCCCCATTCCCGTCCCAGGCCTTTACCGCACTATTGTCTGTGTCCTTGGGTTATGCATATAATTTTTGAACATATTTCTCTATTGTCCTCTAGTATACAGAGTTGCCATTAAAGTTTGGTGCCCTTCTAATTTTCATTCTTGGTATGATATCTGCTTTTTCCTTTCTGGAAGCATTTGGGATTATCTATTTATCCCTGGTATTCTGAAATTGTATGATTTGCCTTGATGTGGGTTTTTTAAAGTTCATTATGCACTCCTTCAATGTGAAAATGTGTGTCTTTTGGTTTTGGAAAGTTTTCTTATATTCTTGTATCTTTTGCCCTCCGTTTTCTTAACTCTGTAAACTGAATGTGGACCTCTTAGCTACTCTTTTTTTTTTTTCCTTTCTCATTTTTGTTTATTTCCCAGCTTTATTGAGATATAATTGATGTTCTCTGACCTCTCTTATCTTTAAATCTCTATTGAGGGTTTTTTGTTTTTAATCATCACCTTGGCTCATGTTTTTCTTTTCTAGGAGCCCTTTTTTCATTTTTTTTAATCATGGCTTCTCATTCTTGTTTTATGAATGTAATATCTTTAAAATCTCTGAGGATATTATGGCTCTTCTGAAAGTTTTCTTTGTGTTATCTATGACTCATCAGAGTTCTTATTTCCTCTCTCTTTTGGTCTAATTGCCGCTGAAGGCTTTCCTTCAAATGTCTTGTCATCCTTGGTTAACTGTTCAGGAAGAATGAGACTCCCTCCTCCAAGGGGGGAAAAAAAGAACTAAGTAGAAATTATGTGTGTGAGCACAGGATATTTGCTAGTGGGCTATATACTGCTGAATTTAATTATGGAGTTTAGGACATCCTCTATGAGTCGTTGAAGAGTTTTAAGCAGAAACAATGGAATGTCATGATAAGATTTGCCTTTTATAAAGATCAGTGAAGAAAACGGATTGAAAATGGCTAAAACTCATTAGGAAACAGTCCAAGTGAAAGATAACTAGATTAGGTAGACTAGAATAATTGCAAAGGTGATGGAGAAAAGTGATCCCTCTGAGACAGATTTAGGGGACAGAATTTCAAAAAAAAAAAAAAAAAAGATCTGCTTATACCCAGAAGTGGGTGGACGTGGGCATAAGGTGGGCATTGAACTTAGATTTTATGGATTTAAGAAGTGATGTGGCATGACTCCAGTTATATAGACATACAGTTCTTTCTCCCAAGGTTCTTCTTTTTTTACCCCCACACACACACTAAAAGCATGGTCTTGAAGAGCACTGTCCAAAGAACTTTCTGTGATGATGAAAATGTTCTGTATCTGCATTTTTGAAGATTTACTATGGAAAAAGAAGGATGTAAAATATCTCAATTTAAGAATATTTACTGCATGTTAATATTTTGGCTGTAGTGGGTTAAGTCAAGTATATTAAAATTAATTGTACCTGTATCTTTTCCTTTTTTAATGTAACTAAAATGAAAAAAAAAAATAGCTTTGTGGTTCTTATTATATTTATATTGGGTCACACTGTCAAATAGATATAGTATATATTTTTTAATCTTTCAGAAGAAGGTTACCTTTTTTGACCAAAAATGTAAAGGACACATTGTTGAGGACAGATTTTAAGAGAGGACTGTTATATTTAAAAAATAATGCTGTTAAATTTCATAACATTTTAATAGCTAACAGATTCACATTTGATATTATAGAATTTACACTAGAAATTTGTTGCTTAGGCAGCAAGAACATTAATGAAGGCTGTAGAGATCTACTACTTGGCTAAAGCAGTATAGTAATTTTCTGTCTCATCCCCCAACTGGATTTTTCCACTGTTAAGGTGGATTCTGTATCCCAATATAGTTTAGAAAAAAAATTGTAGTATTTAAAAATGTTATGTCATTAAGCCTATTGGTATTTTCTTCAAGTTGTAAGAACTTTGAAAAAACCTTTCTCACCATCACAATTATATTTCATTATTTAAATCTTTATTGTGGTATAAGCTCTAAGGAGTCATGTCTTACTTAATTTTTACTGCTAATTTGTTAGCCAGTTTTAATAATCATTGACAAATTTATTTCTCTACTGGTGTAAAATGCCACCTTTTTCATATACAGAATTGTTACATATAATTGTTTCTGCAACTAATAAATGTTTAAAAAATGAATTTCTGGGTCAAATAGCCCAAGGTTTAGTAATGAAAGGAATTACAGTTAGTATATTCTAGCATTTTGCTTTACTAATTAAGATTACTTTCATTCATGATTGTAGCTAATCTGGTTAGGTTAAATAACCGGATTTTCTTAATATAGAATTAATTTAAAATCTGAATTTTGCTATTGCAAGTACACTTGGGGCTTTAGCCATAAAGAATTACTTACATAATTATTTAAGTTTTTCATTCAAAGAGCTCAAGTCAGAGAAAAGGTATCAGTGGGTCATTTTTATTCGTGTTGCTTACATTTTAGGTGATCTGTAAGTCTGATGCCCCAACAGGGGATGTTCTTCTTGATGAAGCTCTAAAGCATGTTAAGGAGACTCAGCCTGCAGAAACAGTCCAGAACTGGATCGAATTACTTAGTGGTGAGTTTCTGTGTATAAACTAGAATTTGAATTATGTTCAAAAGTTTTTTTGTGAAAGTTTAAAATCCTTTCGAATGGAACTTAGACACAATAACTAAGAGTTTGTTTAGTTATTTAGTCTAAGTTATAAGTTAGTGATTGAATGGGGAAAATAGTGTTTTTAAAAAGTTCATGCCCTTTAACAAGACTGAGCAGCTGTTGAATGAAATGTAATATTATTCTTTAGAGCTCCCATCATTCTTTATCAGAATTACCTCATGTCACCTTATTCTGGGTAGGTTAGGTTAAACTGTGGTAACAACCCCAAAACCTTAATGGCTCAAAATAATAGTTTATTTCTCACTCATCTGTTGGTCAGTCACAGGCCACTTCATTCTCACTTTGGCAGGCAGTGGGACTGTCACCATCGTGAGCATTGTCACTGTTGGGAAGGGAAGATGAGCATGGCAGATCTCTCAGGCTCTTCAGTTTCTGCTCAGAAATGACACATGGTTCAGGTTTCATTGGTCAGAGCAAGTCACATGGCCTGCCCTAAGTTTAAGGAGATAGGAAAGTGTGAATGTAGTGGAGAAGAACCCGAAATATTTGGTTGACAGCCCTAATGCTACTATTATATTAAGTTATTTGTGTATTTGTCTAATCTTCTAGATAGAGAGCTCTTTCTGTATAGGATCTAAGTTACCTTGTTCTTCCTCTCTACTACTCTTATATAAAACATATCTTCTGCACACAGTTAACCTTGAACAACATGGGTTTGAACCCTACGGGTCCAATTATATGTGGATTTTTTTTTTCAATAAATGCTGTAAATGTATTTTTTCTTATGACTTTCTTTTTTTTTTTTTTTAATATATTTTACTGGTTTTTTTTTACAGAGAGGAAGGGAGAGGGATAGAGAGTTAGAAACATCAATGAGAGAGAAACATCGAATAGCTGCCTCCTGCACTCCCCCTACTGGGGATGTGCCCACAACCAAGGTACATGCCCTTGACCTGAATCAAACCCGGGACCCTTCAGTCCACAGGCCAACGCTCTATCCACTGAGCCAAACCAGTTAGGGCTTTTATGACTTTCTTAATATTTTCTTTTTCTGGTATACTTTATTGTAAGAATACAGTATATAATACATATAACATCAAATATATGTTAATTGACTTTATGTGTTACAAGTAAGTCGTCTGGTCAATAGTAATAAGTGGATTTAGACTGCTCAGGTTTCAGCACCCCTACCCCATGCATTGTTCAAGGCTCAACTGTACATGTATTGTTATTTCATGTTCAAATGTATTGCTGCTTAAAGTGACTGTTTTAAACAACATGTGGACTTTGTCAGAGATTAGTAATTAACATGTCATTTCTTTCAGTTTCTCAAATAATAGTCCCTATTATGAGGATATTCTATTAGTGAAAAATTTTGAGTTTTGCATGTTTGTTTATTTAAAAATTGAATACACATATTGCATTCTTAGCTAAGAGGGCACAATGGGCACTTTATATTTAGGACAGAGTGCATTCTTTTTTTGTTTGTTAATCCTCACAGTAGAAGGGTGGTGAAGGCCTGGGGTGGGGGCTAGCTGGAGGGGATTTATGGGGGGGGGGTGTGTGTGTAATACTTCCAACCATTCAGATTAAAAAACAATCCTCACATGAGGTTATTTTTTCCATTGCTTTTCAGAGGGGAAAGAGGGAGCGGGAGGGGAGAGAGAGCGAGAGCAAGAGCAATGTGAGAGCAAACCCACAACCCAGGTACTTGCCCTTATCAAACCTGAGGCGTTTAGGTGCGTGGGCCGACACTCTGACCACTGAGCAACACTGGCTAGCTAAACAAACTTATTCACAGGTTGTTTTGAAATTTTGTTTTTGACTGCCTTCTTGTAGATCTGCTGGTAAAATTTTTTACCTCGTTCAGTGAGTAAAAACTTGAATTCTTTCCCTTCTTTGTGCTTTTGATATTGGTGATAATTTATAATTTCTTTTGTAGGGATCTTAAAATTACCTTGCACATTTGATGAGGATTTGTTTGGTAATATGAACCCACAAATCCACTTACTTAACACATGACAAAACAGTATAGCACTGTGGCCCACCCATTGCCAACCCTCTCTGGTTAGCCTTCTTCCACTTTTGCCTTTTGGGACATCTGACAGAGTTTAACAATGGGGTTCTCTGAAAGTGAAGGAACTCAAAAAAGAGAAGTCCTTTGGAGCTTTAGTAGTTGGAGGAGGAAATAGAACTGGTTTAGGCCTGTGAAGGATCAGAATGAGACAGAAAGAGGGAAGCATTCCTATTCAGAGGGATTACAGGAGTACTAAAATGGGTGGCCCTATCCACTGTCTTTTTGCTACTTGGTTTTCAAAACGATGTATTGATACTTGCATAGGTGGTAGGGAAAAGAGAATGAGTAACACAAATTGGTGTGGTGATTACTTCTGAGGCAGAGAAGGACACAGGAGGCATCTAAGGTCCTGACAAAGGTTTCTTCTTTACCTGGATAGAGAGATACTCAGGGGTTAATTTTATTATTACTTACACTACATCATACACGCTAAAACCTACTGATATATTATAAATATTATTTATATATATCCTTAATTTAAAATTTGATAAATATACACATATTTGAGGCAAAGACTTAAAAAATGTTTTAAAAACTGTTTTTAAGAATAAAAGTTTCTGGCTTGGCCAGTGTTGCTCAGTGGTTGAGTGTCGCCCGTCGACACATGCCTGGGTTGCAGGCTTTATCCTCATTTGGGGGTGTGCAGAAGGCAGCCAATCAATGATTTTCTCTCATCATTGATGTTTCTATCTCTCTCTCCCTCTCCCTTCCTCTCTCTCAAATTAATAAAAACATTTAAAAATGAAATAAGAGTAAAAGTTTCTGGCTTTTTGAAATCTTAAGATATGTAGTTGATAAATTTGGTCACAAGGTGTCACTAGACTGCCAAATTTCTGAACAGCTGATTTTAGTTTTGTAATAAGATGTCAAGGAAGAGAGAAGTTTTTTGTAGTGAATTATGTAGGTAGCTGTCAGTATGTCATTTCCACTGAAGTAATTGTTGGGCAGAGGACATAATCTTTGAAGAACTTTGCCTCTCTATATGCTTCTCACAAGTTTGTTTACAAAAAGGTAAATAAATTCTTTAGGGACTGATGAATAATAATATGGATCATAGTAACATCTTTTAATCTAGAATTTTTAGTACTATTTATCAGGCATTTATTACAAATATTTGAAAGTTATTTAATATTCTGCTTAAATTGAAGCAGCTAAATCTTTAGTAATTAGTATAGATTAAATCTTTATTGTATCTTCCTTTTACTTACACAACTACCCTTCTCCCACCCCAGTTTATACTGTTAAACTATGCTAATCTCAGGGGTGACTTTATTTTTTGTATTTAGCTTACTTAATTTGGTTCTTTTAAAGTAAAAAGCAGAAATGTCAGAATACCAAGATACTTTGACCATTTAGTTATTTTATGGGGGTGCTTAACACCCCCACTTGCATGTTACACTGTTTCATCAACCTTCTGCTTATGAGATTTATTCATTTTTTCACATAACCGAGGAGATCTGAATAACAATTTTCTTGGCGTGAATACACAAGGTTTGCCCTTTTCCAGGGAATTGGTACAAAAGAAGATGATGTCTAAATACCTTTTTTTAAAAAATATATTTTTATTGATTTCAGAGAGTAAGGGAGGAGGGAGAGAGATAGAAACATCAGTGATGAGAGAGAATCGTTGATCGGCTGCCTCCTGCATGCCCCGACTGGGGATCGAGTGGGCAACCCAGGCATGTGCCCTTGACCGAAATCGAACCCGGGACCCTTCAGTCCGCAAACCAACGTTCTATCCACCGAGCCAAACCAGCAAGGGCAAAATGCCTTTTTATTACTTCCTCTGAGGCAGGAATGATTGCCCATAAGAAGGTCCACTCATAAACGGAGCACCTTATTTGACGGTGGGTCTGTCTGTGTTAAGACTCTTCTCATTTTTAGTAGCAACACTGACTTGTCAGCATATTTTGGAAGTGAGAAATTTCTTACAGCAACTTTGTAAGCATTACTTGTTCCATTGGTTGCAATAGATAAGATTTAATTATAGATAAGTTGTAGATAAACCTTAGTATAACTTTAATATAATAGACAGCCATAAACTGCTAATCCCATTTATTTCCCATGAAAAAGAAAAAAGTCATTGTATAGCAGCATTGGGGGGCGGGGGGGGGGGGTTGTTTTGTTTTTTAGGTCTGCCAAAGAGAAATTTAACTTTGGGTTTCTCAGAATAATCTTATGCACATATCACCCCGTGCCTTTGTTTGGGAATAAATGGCCAAGATATTCTCTAAGGCATAGCTAGGAGATGACCAAGTTGAAATCATATCCACCAGTCTGGCTCCATAACTTGTTATAAGTTAGCATTTCATTTATTATTATATTTTTCTTTTATACAATTAGGTTTTAAAGTCTAAGAGGACCCCTAAATATATTTTAGCTCTTTTTTGAAGTTACCAAGGAAATTGAATGCAATGGTTGTTTGTCTTTTGTGGAAGCTAATTTGCTAGGTTTTTTTAAATTGGAAAGTGAATGTTTTCTTTAAATGCAGGCAGTAACTTCAATTTACTAATAATTCATGGTACCAACCCTTTATTATTTGATAATTGTTTTCAAGTTCCTAGTTTTACAAAGTTATTCACAAAATGAAAAATCACAATTCAGATCATTTACTCGTTTAAAAAAAAGGTCTTTTCTTTTCATATTTCCTTTAAATTATTTAGATATTTATAATAGCCATTTTATTATTTTTTAATCCTCTCGAGAATTTTTTCCCCATTAATTTTTTCCCCCTGTTAATCCTCACCTGAGGATATTTTTCCCATTAATTTTTAGAGAGTGGAGGGGAGGGAGGAACACACACACACACACACACAAATGTGAAAGAGAGATATTGATCCAATGCCTCCATATGTGTCTTGACTGGGCCTGGGATTGCAGCTGCAACCTACATACGTGCCCTTGACGGGGAATCCAACCCATGATCTTTTGGTGCTGAGGCCAACACTAACTGGTGAGCAACACAGGCCAGGGCTGAATTGTAAATAAGCTGCAGTGAACATAGAGGGTGCTTATATCCTTTTTTATTAGTGTTTTAGAGTTCTTTGGGTACATACCCAGAAGAGGGATTGTTGGGTTATATGGTAGTTCCATTTTTAATTTCTTGAGGAACCTCTGTACTGTTTTCCATAGTGGCTGCACTAATTTACAATTCCACCAACAATGCACGGGGTTCCCTTATCTCTGCATCCTTGCCAACACTGTTTGTTGATTTATTGATGGAAACCATACTCACAGGTGTGCGGTAATATCTCATTGTGGTTTTGATTTGCATTTTCCTGATTTGTAATGTGGAGCATCTTTTCATATGTCTATTGGCCATCTGTATGTCCTCTCTGGAGAAATATTTATTCAAGTCCTCTGCCCATTTTTTAGTTGTTGTTGTTTTTTTGTTTGTTTGTTTTTTAGGGGGGGGTTCTTACATATTTTGGGTTTTAACCCTTATCAAATCTATCATTGGCGAATATCTTCTTCCATTAAGGAGGTTGTTTTCAATTTGTTGATAATTTCCTTCGCTATGCCAAAACTTTTTAGTTTGATGTAGTTCCATTTGTTTATTTTTTCTTTTGTTTCCTGGGAAGACATTTCCAAATAAATGTTACTGAGAGCGATGTCAGAATTTACTGCCTATATTTTCTTTTGTAAGTTTTATGATTTCAGGTCTGACATTTAAGCCTTTTATCCACTTTGAGTTGATTTTTGTATGGTCTAGTTCAGCCGTGGGCAAACTACGGCCCGCGGGCCGGATCCGGCCCGTTTGAAATGAA